>NW_027142358.1:11403579-11949837 GCF_026170545.1 Melanerpes formicivorus
CTAAACTATGTTACAGAAGTTCTTAGCCAAAACTTATCCTTGAAAAGAAAGAAACACCAAGATAAACCTCATGCATATGCCACCTACTATAGAAATAGGATGTATGTATCTTAAATATACACTGCTTTCCTTCTACTGTAGACTCTCCTAAGTCACTGGAAGAGAGACTCTTTTGAGGAAGTATGGAAGTCACTGGCATCTTAGCAAGCTGCAGTAACTGCATATGTGAGAGTATGTGTGTGTGCCCAGGAATGTTGCATGAACAGAACATCACAAACCATTTTGCACCTTTTAGGAGTGCAGAAGTGATGAGCTGATCCTGCCAGGACAAAGGATGGCTATGACCCTATATGTGCTTATAGCAGAAGCAGGTAGAAATGGATGGCTCAGATTTGTGGCTTCAGTACAGTTTAAGAAACTTGAAAAAGATAATGGAAAAGGGGGAGAAGGGGGAGAAGTAGGATGTGCTTCTAGTATCTTCTTTGCAAAGCTGATTTTCTAAATCCCATAGAAATTTCCATGAGATAAAAAGGAGGATACAGAAAACAATGCATAGCATTAGAAGTAACTGCTGCTTTGGGAAGAGATCTGTCCTCTCTGGCTTAATGAATAATAAGTGTCTTGCATTTGAGAGCAAATCTGACCCTGACTTCATCCTACTCACGTAGCAGGCAAATGGTTACCTTCTAATGTTAAGAATGTGCCTTTAAAAAAATAATTAAAACCACCCTACATGACAAAAAATAGGTGACAAAACAGACAAAGTGGTTTGTAAACTTCTTAGTCTGTAGCAGCGTTAGGTGATTTGACTCAACATCTGACCTAATCTCACAGCATTTGATAGTTGAGTATCCTGCTCCTGGTTGCAAAGTTAGTGATGACTTAACAAGCGTGTGTCATAGGCAAAGTCCTTCATATTGAAGACAGTGCATTAGCTGCACTTTGTGATAGCTCATTTCTTTATAAGAGCAGGGTTGCTACTAGTTTTTTCTAGATGGAATATAGGCTTGCACATAAGTAGAAAACTGCTCTGTTTTATTTTACCTCATTTTCTGAAGTTGCCTTTTGTAGACTTCAGTAAACTAACCTTTTTTTTTTTTTATCTGTATGCTTATAATTTAGCTTTCTGGTCTGTCAGACTGTAAAGGTGATCTTCATGTAAGACTTGTGTGAGAAATTGTCTAATACATATGCAACAGGAGTGAATACTAGCACACATTTTAGCTGAACAGAAATGGTGTTAACATCAAAATGTAATCACACTTTTGTCCATTGCCAAGAAGTATAATATCCTGAATGTGAAACTACTTGTGATGCAGTAAGATGATAAATACAGAAGTAAAATAAACCTCCTCCACTAACTGTGCTTTTTACCTACAAAACTCTTGCTGTTGTGCATAAACTAGCCATTTTAAGAATAAATTGTATTTTGATACATCTGGTTATTACTATGTCAGCTCAATCTATTTTCTCAACCTCTTTAAACAACTTCAGCTGTGATACAGCCAGTTTGTTTTGTGCTATGGGATGTTGCTAAAACTTTCTATGGTATCTCAGGTCAGCAGCTGGCATTAACCTGAAGATGAAATTCAAGCTTCTCACTAAAGGAAAGATCCTCAAAAGCAGTTGCCTTATGAGTTGTGTTATTTTAAACAAAACACTATGTCTCACCAATTTTAAGTTAAATATTTTGGGTTGACAGGGATCTTGCCATTTTGTGAACAAGTGTCTGGCAGGTGTCTGTCTTAATCTGATGGCCAGATTTACCTGCTGGCCAGACTTACCTGCTGAGCTGTAGCATATGTGATTCATGCATGGGTGCATCTAGATTGCAGCACTTAGTATCTTCTGGCTGGCTTTCACCTGCTACTTAGCTTGTTATGCTGCCTCCTGCAGCTATGCTGCTGTTTGAGGAGGTTGAGTTTTCTCCTGTTATACCCAGGAACCCAGCTGAACTGCCATCAGTATCAAACAGCTCCCCGCAAAATACAGCATCTGCTTTGATGCTGCAGCATGGACTAACCCTTGCATTTACTAAAAATTGAGAAAATAGTGCTTTCCAAGGGCACAGTGGCAGACAGGGTTTTGGTAACACCTTTGCTTCTACTACATAGCTGTTTATCAATAAGGTTGGAAAAGACCTCAGAGATCATCAAGTCCAACCTGTCCCCCAACACCTCGTGACTAACTAGACCATGGCTTCAAGACCCATGTCCAATCCCCTCTTGAACACCTCCGGGGACAGTGACTCCACCACCTCCCTGGGCAGCACATTCCAATAGCCAACAACTCTTTCTGTGAAGAGCTTTCTCCTCACCTCTAGCCTAAACTTCCCCTGGCACAGCTTGAGACTGTGTCCTATTCTTTTGGTGCTGGTTGCCTGGGAGAAGAGACCAAACCCCACCTGTCTACAACCTTCCTTCAGGTAGTTGTAGAGAGCAATAAGGTCTCTCCCAAGCCTCCTCTTCTCCAGGCTAAGCAACTCCAGCTCCCTCAGTCTCTTCTCATAGGGCTTGTGCTCAAGACCTCTCCCCAGCCTCGTTGCCCTTCTCTGAGCACGTTGTTCAAATGTCTCAATGTCCTTCTAAAATTGAGGGGCCCAAAAGTGGACACAGTACTCAAGGTGTGGCCTAACCAATGCTTAGTACAGGAGCATAATGACCTCCCTGCTCCTGCTGGCCACACTATTTCTGATGCAGGCCAGGATGCCATTGACCTTCTTGGCCACCTGGACACACTGCTGACTCACATTCAGCTGGCTGTCAACCAGTACCCCTAGGTCCCTTTAGACGAGCACAAAGTAAGAACAGGCTACCCAGCACCTGCTGCACACTAGATACTTTATATAGGAGTTCGTAATCCTTTTAGTGACAAAATGTAGTTTAGTTCAATCCATTGCCCATGAACTCAAAGGGGTTCTGAGCAAGAAATTTAGTTTTAAATTATGAAAAAGCAACTCCCAAAAAACAACAGAGCACTGACAGCTTGTTTTTCACCTGGGGAATGAATTTAGAGCTTCTGCATTGCCAAGTTTGTACTGGACACAGAGCCGTCCTTTCTCTTGCACAATCTGCTAGTTTCAAGCTTGGTATACTAAGTACTGCACTGTGTCTTACTGCACAGGAGCTTTTATGTGAGCTGAGGAGAGATTTGCAACTTAAGTGCCTTGAGGGCTCTTCTGCCGCAAGGTGGGTCTTTGCTTTCCAAACCAGATGCAAGACTACTGGGTGGAGCAGAAGCCTTCTGTCAGGAGGAAAAGCAGTACTTCTTACCTTCCAGCCAAGTTCTGTGACCAGCTATCACAACTGAAAATGCTTGCCTGTCCTCTCGACTGAGACTTTAAAATATCAGAAGGGAGGTTCCTTTCACCAAGCTTTGGCTTTAAGCCAGTTTCTTTGCAAAGATGCCTTGCAATATCTTACTTAAGGCAATGAGGCCCTGGAGTGTCACTCAGCATCTCCAAAGTCCTCCCCCAGTCACAAAAGCAAAGGATTTCTCCTTTCTCCACTTGTTAGTGAAGCAATGCAGTTCCACTCCTTCCTCATTTAAAACAGAGGTTGTGTTTAATGCTAAAGCTCTCATCCATCAAAAAGGTAACAGGTTCCTAGAGGCAGGCATTAGAAATGCTTAAGTATATTAACTGGGGGAAAAAAAAAAAAGTCTTACAAATGTATTTATCAGCCACAGAGAAAAACAATGTCACCCTTGGACATTTCCACCAGTAACAGTGGATAACTGGATTCACTCCTATAGCTCTGTAGGTCTAAGGTGTCTAACATCCAGTTATAGCCCATGGGTGGCACAGCACTTACAGATTGTATTCTTCAAATGTGAAGTGTTTCAGGTTGGGTTCCTAACAACTGTACTCACTTTTGTGAAGTTGGGCCTGCTCTTCCCATGAAAAATAATAGGAAAAACTATCAAATTTCACTTTAAACAAAGACCTGTCACCTTGGAAGATCAGCATCTGAACATGTTTGTGAGAACATAATTAGAAGTTTCACAAGCAATTAGTGAATATCTTTTTCTGTAATTATACATATATAAATAAGTCACCACAATTTGCATGGCAAATACGGTAAATTAACGGCAACACAGTAGATGTTATGATACTTACATATACATAAAACAACAACTCTGACACTTCTGAGCTTTAAAGTGAAATGTAAGTGAGGCCAAAATGAAAGAAAGTCAAGCCACTCTAAATCCTTTTGTGAGAGGCCTCTCCTCATGTTTCAAGAATCATCTGTACTTCAGCCATTCCTATTGGGCATTTGCTTAACCTGTTCTTACAGACCCCCAGTGATGGAGGTTCCACAAGCTTTTAAATTATTCTATTCTCTTTTTTTCACCTTAAAAGAGGCTCCTGAGGTGTAAGCCTAATTACTTGTTTTATTCTACATGGACAAGAAGAGGAAACTATGACTTGCCTTTTTTTTTTTTCCTCTGTAGCCTGTAAGTGCTAAGAACAGCTTTCCCTCCTCTCTCCACATTCCTTCTCTAGGCTATGTAGTATACATTGAATGAAAAATGGATACTTTGGCTTTTCATCCATGTTTGGGAAGGGACCTGTTAGACCTTTGGAGTTTCATTAAGGCAGAAATATCACTCATGGCTAGCTGTGACGAAAGCCTTGCAGTGTGGTCCTCAAGTTCACCAGTGAAAACTTAACACAGCTTAGTATCCATCTTTCATTACTCATCTGACTTCACCTGTCGCATACAATAAGGCCTCATGAATCTATGTGTCATTTCTGTAGTGCTCGATAGGCTGTCTGTGAAGCTTGTGACAGCCAGGCAGATTGAATCAGTGATTTGCTTCACTGATTGATTCCAAGGATGACATTTTCTCCACTGAAGACATTAATCTTTCCCCTGTTCCTCCCTATATTACAAACTGCTTCTAACACCAGCTTTATCTGTCTCCTTCCTGGACTAGTCATTAAATTGATCAGCTTTGATTTGTGCCATGTGAAGAAAAATGCTTTCTGCATCTGTGACAAAATGGATGAAAGCAGAAAAGGCAAAATGACTTTTGTTTTTGAAGTGTTCACTGCAGGTGGCCCAGTGTTGATCTCTGTAAGTACATCTTTTAGGCAGAAAATACCAGGGTTAGTTCTACTGAGGCAAAGCAAGAGCACAGCACCGTGGGTCTGCTCAGTTGCTGAAAATTTTGTAAAAATACAACTGCCTCACAGCTAAACACTGGGCTTTCTGACAGGAGTGGCTGTCAGTAAGATTATGGATAGAGTTAGCTGGCTACCAGAACTGATTCAGCAGAAAGGAACAAGTACTGAAAAAGCAGTCAAACATAGCAGACTAGAAACTGGAATTCGGCAAGAAAAGAAATTGGTCTCTAATTTACTATACTGTAAAAGAAATAAACCGGGAAGAAGAAAATTAAGATGTTTTGCTTCAAAGCAGTTCCTGGGGAAATACCTCTTCTATCTCTTCATACTTGAGGCCATCATAGTATGTTATATGCTTTTGGACTTGCATCCTCTTGCACCTTGCTTTTAGGAACAACATGGAAGTGGCTGCTGGCACACACCTGACTAGGTGGCAGGGGGACTGATGCAGCAGTTCCTTTCTCTTGCAGAAATAGTAAAACAAACCAAAAAGCCTCATAAAGCACACCTCCTGCCTTAAACAGTCACCTCTTTCCCTAATCACACACAACTGTAGTTAACCATGAAGCCAAACCTGTAAAATGGTAATATCCAAACCAAGTATCTGTCTGTTCGGTTATTTATTTGTTTTTTTGTTGTTGTTTGGGTTTTTTTTAAATGTGTTTGACAGGTACTCCTTTGAGAAAATACCATTTTAACAGACAAATACATAGTATTCAGCAAGTATCATTAACTGAAATCAGGAGATCCCCCAACTATCAAAACTCCTAGTTCTGTTCCTCTATTTACAACTAATTACATACTGCAGGTCTGTCAGATTAGTCTGATCAAGAATATTATGGTACAGCACAGATCTTTTATGACTTGTCTCTGACCACCATAGCACATCCATTGACCATTGGAAAACATATCCCTCCATAAACTCAGACATGCAGCCATAACCATTGATATTCTCCCCTCCTCTATCCATAAAAAGCTCAGGTCACATGCTGATACACTGCATAAACACACAGGAGCTGCAGAGTGGAATGTGTACATTTAAAAGAGATTTTGTGTTCATGTAATAATAGAATGTCAAATATTGATACCCTTCAAACTCTCCATCTAGCAAATGCATGGAGACCTCCTCATAATTTCTACTCCACTTTATCATTCCATTGAAAGACTTCTACCCTTTCTTTTGCCTTCAAAGGTGCACAGTAAAGACCAGCACATGGCCTCTGTATCTGTAAGGATCACATCAGCAGCTGCACCAGCAAAATCAATGCTCTGCATTGGGAAGTAAGGAAATGTTAACTTTCAAGCCCCAGAATTTCTTTTTTTCTCTTTCTAAGGCTGTAAGATCCTAATTTTCTTACCTCACATAATCTTCTGTCTGTTGGTGTCTGGATCATATTGCTAGACTGCCATCATCTCTGTTCAGGAAGGATGCCAGTACACAGGAACAATCTGTTGGTGGAAAGGAGACACTAGCAATTTACAAAAGACCACTCATAGGTTCTTATGACCAGCAGGAGGTAGAAATTATGCTTTATGGATAGGTGTGGTTGCTGAAGTAAATCTTCTGTGGGCCTAATGTCAGCCTGGCAGTGATGGTGGGTTAGTGCTGAGTGCTACATTAGCAGCAGCTGACAAAATCGGAGTAGCAGATGCTGGTTGTATGGCACATATGGTAGTTATTTGCTAAGTAACTCAATGACATTCATTCCCCTCCAAATCAAACCTTTACCATGATGGAGACAAAACAAAGGGGTGTGTCACAGGCCCCTATCTCAGCATTCTAGTTATACTGAGACCGGTTGCTCAACTTTTTACATTGTCTCATATGAAAGCATAAGGTCAAGGCACTATTGAAGAAATATCTGGGCCTGTGCTGAATGCAGTGTGGATCTTGTTAGAGAAACAGGAGTGTAGAAGCAATTTTAGTCAGCTAGAGCAATGGAGTATGAGTGAACACTGCTCCTCAATTTCAAAGTCCAGGAGTGGCTGAATACAGACAAACTCAACTCTCATATTCATTCTCATCCACCCTACTAATTAGGAAAACATAGTATTTTGATGTTTTCAAAAGACTGCTAATATCTACTATTATGATCTTATTCTCAAGGTCAGTTACATAAATAATGTTGGATTTTATTCTAGCCAATGAAAAATATGCTACTTAAGTATAAAATGTCATACAAATGCTACACGTGTACATTCTGCACAGGCGCAGATTAAGGTGTCATGTAGTTTTCACCTTAAGCAACTGACAGTGGAGCTGTGCTGAATCTTCCCTCCCCATGCTCCATTCAGAGAGGGAAAAAAAGAGAGATGAAGCCTGTTTCTGAGATCAAATCTTGCTAACTAGTTGTTAGAGCTCACACTTTATTCCTGTTGGCTGTGGGAGGTTGCCCAGGGCATATGCCTGAGCTGAGTTCAGGGTCATGGTGGCTGTGAAGCCAGCCAACTTGGCAGGTGCAGTCTTTCTTGTCCCTTGTGGTAATATGGTAAAGAATGACTTCCTGTCTGCATGGTAATGATGGCAAAAAAGAGGCCTGTGCAGTCATTTAAAAAAAAATAAAAATTAGTCACCTTCCCTGGACTAAAAGGTCCTTAGAGAAAGCAAGATTTTACCATTCAGGACATATGGTTTGCAGCTGTGTACTGATGCTTTCCTCAGCCACTGGTGAACATACACAGCAGCAACATTTTTACAAGGAACAATTAGTCAGAGATGTTTATTTATAGCTAATTATCATGTTAGGACCCCCAGAGCAGAGCAGAGCGAATTCCAAATGCAAAATTCTGTCCCATTTCCTTTTCCATACAGATTATATTAGCCCCTCTGGCGTTTGCTTTTCCCTTCTGGAAACCTTTTCAAAACATTTTCAGCTCTGTAACTTAATGCCTGGCATTGCTGATGTGTGGAATTAAAAATGTAAATCATATTTACTGTCATCTGTTCTTAGAAATAGAAAAAACAGTCCTTGGCCTGCACGTAAAGGCAGGAAGGCCCGAGGGATGCAGCTGCAGTGAAAGCAGAGCAGGGAGAGGAGAGGAGAGGCCATCATGGGGCAGCCCAAAGGAAGGGTTGCAAAAGTCCCTCTGGAGCTACAGGATCATCTGCAGGAGAGAGAAGCTGTGGATAAAAGCTCTTACAAATGCTCATTGGTGTATGGGATCTGGCACAGAAACCAGCTGAAGTGTCATTTCAGGAGACAAGAGGAGAATGTTTTTTTTCCCTTGGAAAAGGACTGGGTTATAGCTTCATTGGTATCTGAAATTGTAGCAGAGTGGTTTGACAAAAGACAGTAAAAAAAAATCAGATTTCCACTGGATGATCTTGATGTACAAACTAAAAACCTTTAATTAAAAGAATAAGGAGAATAGGAAGTGTGTTTTCTCCACTCTAAATGGAACACTATTAACAGCTCTAGCATTTGCTTTCTGAAGTAGCCTATGGACATTTTCCAGACAATATTCTACATATTTTCCAATTTGTCTTGTTTGGTTGTTTGTTTTTTTTTTATAAAACAACCAACCAACCCACTAGGTATAGCTGTTAACACAGTGCTTACGAAAATGGCCCCTCATAACATTTTTTGAAGGATCTTCTCAGGGTTGCCATCACTGGCATGACTGGGAAGCAGGATAAATTCCTAATATTCTAACTTTAATTTTATACTGTTCTTTTGGTAACTAGAGCAGTATAAATTATAGGCACATAACCTGTGGTTTAGGTGCCACAGGGACTTTTGCCACAGGTTTAAAATAATCTTGAGACAGGGGTAGGCTATATTTTAATCTATAGTTTCAATTTCTGTCAGAGCAACTTCTTTTCTTCCCTGCTCTGAGTCACAAGTGTGTGCATGTCCCTGTCAAGGGAGCCCCTGCAGTGTTTTGTGTGAGGGCTCATTTGTGTGCCTTTATAGAGAAATCTGCATAGTGGTTTGTAACGTATTTTTTCCCAAATTACTTTAGATTATGTCCTCACACAACGAATTTTTGTTGTTACTATAGTTTTGCTGGGTTTTTTCACTATATGACAGACTTGATCTGACATTGCTGGTGAGGGAGAAGTGTCTGTAGGGCAATTCCTCTTGAACTAATGCCTGTTGGAGTGACTTTGGCCCATTATGCTCAAGCATCTTTTGTTCTCCAAAGGGCATTCCTTTTCAACACTGTGAGTACACATCATTTCCTGGACAGATTGGATTTCTCTTCACATAATGGTGCAAATTAAGTCTCTCCATCTTTCAATAAATTTGGGGTGTTACTGCCTCTCAAACTGGCAAGCAGCACAAAAGCGAAAAAGGACAGAACATGGACTGGAGTCACTGGATATTTTCCACCATCTGGTTGTTAATGCTTGCTCCTAGCTCCTCACTTCCCACGCTGGCTGCCAAGCAGAGCCCAGCTAGCTCCAGACACAGGGTCAAGAGGATGGCTAGGTCATTGTGGGCTGGGCTGCTGCTCAACACTGCTAAGGGAAATATTCCTCTGCTCTTAGACACTGAAGTAGTTGCACCATCAGCATCTGCTTCATCTTAAATACCTATTTTACTCTTACTTTTGACAGATGGACCAGTGACAGGGAGATGAGTGCTGAGAACATCCGGCTAATTCCACTGATTTGGAAACATAATGGAGAAATACATGTATTTTTATCCCTTGCTATTTTCACAGGGGCTTTAATCCTTTCATTCAGCAAGAGCTAGAGCTACAAATAAAGCCTGAATTTTGTTTAGCAAGACTGGACTAAAAGATGGAGGTGGGATAGTTTGTCTGCTCTAAACCACTTCACCTGTTTTCATCTTTTTGCAAGCCTGCAAAATATTTCAAACATGATCAACAAATACATTCTTCGAGCAAAGGCTGCTTCTGGAGTACAAGGAGCTATTTTTGATTTCCAGCTGTATTTCCTACCCTGATCCCAACAGGTTGCAATAGTTAAGATTTTTCTCAGATAGTCCCTCAGTTTTTTTGGTCAGGCAACACAGTTGTTCTGCCATCATACTTGCATCCCAAAGTTTCTTTGGGTCCCTACATTTTTTCTTGTCATGCATTTTCAAGACCTGCACCAGAGCTATTCTCACCTTCTGTCCTGAACAGGCTTTATGTGCTACTGTGAGTCAGCAATAATTACACTTCATCATTAGGAAAGACAGTGGTGAAGGAGTAGAAGGTGATTCAGCAGAACACTTTATTAGCAATATCACACTAGAATCACACTAGAAGTCATCACACCTGAGTCATGGGGTCTGAGCTTCACAATCACAGGTGATCATGAACTAGTTATCCTAAAGGCTTGCTGTAGTAGCCTAAAATGTGCTATCCTATTATACTTGCAGGGTGCAAATTAAAGCATTGTGGAAGGGCAGGGATGGCACCTAAGTGCTGTGAGCAATTTCACATTTGTCTACCCTGTCAAATTTTCTTCCCTCAATTCTCACAAAACACAGCCCTGTAGCTAGAAATCAGTTTATCCTGATGAGTCAGTGTGCATAGTATTATCCTGGCATATTCAAGGCACTAGCAATTAAACCTTATTCTCCAGTTGTTCTGCCTGTTTAATCACTGCCAGTTCTCCTGTATTTCTGGCTTCTTACTTGCTCTGAAGGAGATGGAGACAGATGGCTGATCAGGTATTGCAGAGACATACCTTACTGATGTCAGTCTAACTGCAGAATTAAAAAGATTTATATAATGATTTCACCATGGGGTTAGGTTGCATCATCCATTAAAACAAAAGCAAAACAGCACTGGATACCAATATCATAAAAGGAAACAGCAGTTCATTGTGTGATTGGCTTAGTTAATGTTTGTTATAAATTACTGTAATTAGTAAAGTAAACTAAAATGAAAGACATTTCTCCCAAAATTTAACTAGCTCTAGTTTCATTCTAAAATTGTATGGCTGGGGGTATCTATTTATGAGCCTGAGGGTGAGCTATCACTCAACTGAGCCACACAGAGCAGACTGTTCTGCAGGACAGTGCAAGTCTGCAGGCTTCATCTACAGCCCTGCCAACACAGTGACACTGTCTGTTGGTATTTTCTACTTCTGGTCTACCTTTTCAAAACAGCCTACTAGTTAAGTAAAGGGTCACCACCAGACGAAGAAACTCTTAGTTTGTGGTTTAAGGAATGCAATACTTAGCACATTTTTGCCTGGAAGTATTTTACAGCAATGACATGCTGTCCTCTCAGTGCTTTATAAGGCCAAGTGGATAATCTTTCCTTATCTCCTAAATATGTTTTGTGTAATACCCTAAACAGCATTTGCAGCTGCTAATAAAGACAGTATTTTTTTTTTTCCATGGGTGTTCCAATGTTACAAATTTGCATTTCATTATTTATTTAGTATAAAGATGCCACATTCTGCAAATAATGTCTTAAGGCTAACAATATTTTGAAGGCATGTCAGAATGAAAGTGCTAGGGTTTTAATGTAAACAGAGGAGAACATCTGAATGCCAAGTAGGGAAAGATATGAGTGGAATGAGAGTGCTGGGGCTGAGCAAGGAAAGTCACATATGAGAGCAGACATGAAGGCTCCCAATCCTGTGTTTGGGTCTTGATCATGCAGCAGCTTCTCCGTAAGTTCAGAACTGAGACTGCTTGTGCTCTTCCTACAGCAAGGCATTAAAAAATATCTGTCTGAAAGCTACCTGGTTATGGAAAACATTCAAGTTAGCCAGTATGAAAGTGTGTATCAAGCCTTGCTCCTCTCATTAACTTGTTTTCCATTTTACTTAATTGCACTTTAAAACTTAATTTGGCATTGCCAAATGCCTCAATACTTCTGGTTTATCTTCTTTTGATTCCTTTCTTAAAAGTTTGAATTAAAATCTAGCTGTCTCCTTTTCTGTTAAATGAAAGTATCAGAAAGAGGGAAATCAAGACAGCAAAGAGACATTAAATCAAAATGGGATTTTGGTAGCCTGGCTGTGATACCTCTGCTCTTTCCTCCTTTGCTTCTCAAGGACTGAACTGCAAACACTGGACATTTGTCCTCTCCAAGCACACAGAGTTACTGAGTTTTCTGCTTTGCTATTTCCTTTCTCCAAGACTCTGGCAAAACTGCAGGCATCACATACATACTCTAAGCAGCATCCATGGTGCACAAACCTAATTAATGCCCTCATCACCAGTTCTGTGTTAGAACTTTGCTGAGACTGCACAGAACAGTGAATAATTCAGATGCTAAATTTGCCAGGTGGAGCACAAGCTGTTGGAGCTCTTGCAGCTGCTGGTGTCCTAGACCCTTATTTCTGTGCTAGATCATCATGAGCTACTGGCAGACCTAATGGGGGCCTTACATGTGGGACTACAGGGGCAATGCAGATGAGCAGATTATTAGGAACCGTGGTTATATAAGGCTTCACAAACAGAGGAGGAAGGTGGATGTGGATCTTCTGCCAGGCCCCTCTATAACACAAAGACAACTGATTCCCCAAAATATGCAGGATCAGGCTGTAGGTTTAAAAGCATGAATAAGAACCACAACTTTAACCTCTTTTAAGCTCAGAGGACAGATGCATTTCTATCCTTCCCTCTAGGACCTAATAGTCCTATCATATCTCTCAGAACTACTAAATGAGCCTTTATAAAAAAAAACCCAACAAACCAACAACAAAAAAAACCCACCCAAACCAAAAAACTACCCCCCAAAAAAAACCCGTTATTTTAAGACCAATGACAAGTGTCAGCTCTAGGCACCCTTCCTTACCCCCAGCCCACCAGCCATGCTCAGTGGGAGGTTTCCCTTGCTGGAGTTGCATTAAAAACACTCTGTCCTTGGGCTTGATTACCTGGAGGAGGATTCCTCCTGTCCACGTCAGAGCTTCACCCCAAGCTTGCATTCCTACTGTGAGAAGGTACTCTTTTGTGCTCAAAACAAGATGATTTCAACTTGCAAGGCACAGGCAGCCCAGGATGCCAAAGAAAGCCTCATTTCTACACATGGAGTTCCAAGTCTGGGTGATTCTCCGGACCACTCTGCTTAAAGGGTCTCAAATAGAGGACAACCAGCTCTAGGCAGCAACTGTTTTTCACAACATCAAGCACACTTTGCATCCTATGTACACATGTTATCAACATGAGTTAGGGTTGCACAGCTGACATGTACAGAGCACAAAAACGATCAAAGGGATGGAACATCTTTCCTATGGGAACAGCTGAGAGAGCTGGGGTTGTCCAGCCCAGAGAAATCTCTAGGGAGACCTTAATGTAGACTTTCAGTACTTAAGGCGGGCTTATAAGAAAAGATTTTAGTAGGGCCTGTAGTGATGGGACAGGGGTAATGGTTTTAAGCTGAAAGAGGGCAGATTCAGACTAGGTATAAAGAACATTTGTTTTTTACGATGAGGCTGGTGAAACACTAGAATAGGTTTCCCAGAGAGGTGGTAGATGCCCCATTCCTGGAAACATTCAAGGTCAGGTTGGGCTCTGAGCAACCTGGTCTAGTAGTTGTTCCTGTGACAGAATCACAGAATTAGTGAGGCTGGAAAAGACCTCTGAGATCATCAAGCCCAGCCTATGACCTAACACCACAACAGATGCACCTAGATTTTTTTTTTTTTTTTTTTTAGTTCTGAGGGTTTTCTTGCTTTTAATTAGGGAGTAAATTTCTGTGAAAGCCAATTGCTACACTGTAAGAACTATTCATTCTCTCTAAAGAAAAACCAAGAAAGGGACAGCGAGGCAGCAGCATTCAGGGTTAGCACTTTGGTAGGACTCTGTGTAATCTCACTGCTTTCTGGTTTGTTCTCTGAAGAATTCATTAATCCACTGTGCTTAGCCTGTATCTGGGGCTAAACTCTAGCAAGTTGCTCTGTCACCCAATGACTCCTGCCCATCAGACAAGAGGCATTGGGAAAAGGAGAAGAGACCCAAGCACCGAAAACAGGTTTAATGAAGCAATAAAACTGATACCAATGCCAATATAAAGTATACAAAGTAATACTCAACTCATCCCAGCAAAAGTACAGCCATCCTCAGGAAGAGAAGAAGAAAGAGCTGAAGCAGAAGACCCTCAGTCCCCAGCAAACTTCCCTTTATACTGAGTGTGAAGTTTATGATATGGGATACACCTGTTAGCCAACTTGGGTCAGCTGCCCTGGATGACTCAAAACTGTGAATGGCCTGCAGCCCATATCTGGCCCATGGTTCTGTCCCAGCCAAACCAAGACATTCACCCAGTGACTTGAATTTATCCAATGTAAACCAGACATACTTAGGAAAAGTTGCAGTCAGAACCATAAGATCGCCAGTTCATGTGCAGAGAAACAGCAAATGAGCAATAAGGTTAAAAAGTAATGAGAGGATGGGCAAAGCACCAAAACAAACATTCTGATGAAAACACAGATTCAGCAAACCACCAAGCCCAACATGCTCTTGGGAGTTTGGCTTTATTTGGGTTAACTAAGTAAATTTGCTAAGAATATTGTTAAACTATTAATAATACTAAGGCACAAGACATGACCAAGGACAGTTCAACATAATCTGGATATCAGAATATCAGGAAATCAGGGAGAAAATGCTGAGGTTATTGTAGATCGGTTACACTTTGCCCCCATCATGCAAACGTAAAAATCCTTCTAGAAGAGCTGCCCTTTCTCACAATCTGCATCACTAAAACTAGATGCAGCAATGGTGTTTGTGCTCCTAGAACCCTCAGCTGCTGCTCCTCACATTGTGCCTTCTTCCTTTGTATGAAATTGCTCTAATTTCGTGAGTCTGGCCTCAAATTTGGGGGAAAAAAATTACAGTGAGTTAAGAGTGTAAAATACTGTGCCATCTTAATGGGATGTGGCAACTTGGCAAATAACTTCTCATTAGCAAAGGTTTTGGCCAACTTGTTTCCCATTTTCTGCTGCAGCAGAACTTTTTGTTTTGGGGAATGTGGCCTCATTATACTTGGAGAATCCAGTGCCAGTACTGCTAGTGACTTGGGTGCATATTCTGAAACTCAGCTCTCTATTTCCCATACCCCACCTCTGAACCTGCTCACACGTAAAGGAAGTGGATAACCTCTGCTTCTGATCAGTCACAGGATCTACTCTGTGATAATAAAAACTATTTTCAGTGGACAACACTGCTGCACAATCCATTGCAATCTGCAAATGAAATAAAAGGGTATTCAGCAGCAAGATTTTTCTTGTCTGCGCATGGAACTACATTTAATTATATATTTTTGGGTTAAGAACATCTGAAAGTAGTCTACACCTGCAATTATAACCCATGGATGGCAGACGTATTTCCAGAGATAATAATATTTACTAGGCAGAAAATGATACTTACATGGCCCAGGACCAAGATAAATTTTTAAAAACACTTTTAGAGAAATTGCATCTGGGGTGATGGTTTCTCAGTAGTTCTAAGTTAATTCAAGTGCAAAGCACCATCAAAAGTTTTGCCTTGCCTTCCTCCTTCACTTAGGTTTTCTCAGTTCTCTTGGGCCTGTGTGAGCAGACCGTGACAGGAGCGGGACTCTCATCCAGCTGCAACACAGACTCATTCATTGTTGAGTTCAGTTTTTGGCAGCCCAGATTGGGATAATCCCAGATCAACAGTGTTAGTTTTGAAAGTGCTTTCACATTACATGCAGATCAAATAAATTTTTACTGCCGAAAATAAATAATTTGATTTATATCGCAGCAGCAGCAGCTCTGAAGGATGGGAGCTCCAGTGTGCTAACCACACAACTATGTGTGGCCCCTGTTGCCTGCAGCTTGCAGCCTGAAACCCTGCACCAGCTGATGGATTCTTGGTCTTGTGAGGAAAAACTCTTTGGATAGTTAGGAACAGGACTGAAAAGACCTATCTATATACTTCCAGTTACAATGTCTGGGCCAGAGCAAACTTTCCAGCATTAGCGCTCAGGATAAACTGACATTTATAAAACCACCGTGGCAACTCTTAGGAATAGCTTTAATCAGAAACAAAAACTGAGTGCTGTACGGATGGGGAAACTGGTCTTGGGAAACTGTGTGGCAGTTTTCTGAAATATGTTTTGTTGGCTATAGCTGCTTTAGTCTATCAAATCAATATTTTCTAAATTAAGAGGGATTTGTATAAACAGAGTGTGGTCTCTATGGTGCTGTTTATGGTCTGTGTGGTGCAATTATTTATGATCATTCTAAAATTAGCGATTTTTCTAAAGTGTGCTTTTGTTTAATACAGCTCATGACAGTTTCTATGGTAAATATGCAGTTTTATTTTTCAAGAGGGAAACAGAAGCAATGTACAAACCCACTGCAAATGGTGCTACAATGCACTAGTTTAAAAGCTGCTGTTATGGCATAATTGCATATGAAAATACAGATAAATAAACTAAGCAATAGGCTTAGAGGAAAACAGTCTTCCTGCTTGGAACTCAAGCTCAGTGAAGAGCTCCATCTTATTAATCATTCTGTGATGTGATGTTTAAAACTGATCTGTCCAGATACAGCTCTCAACACCATTTAGGATTGGGTTTAATGTTGAGGAGTGTTGGCAGAGTAGGTGCTTCTGCAGCTCCAATTGTTGGGATTTTCCTTGGGCATGCTTAGTTCTGACAGTTCAAGGTCCTGGCATCAGCATTATGGAGATAAACCAAAGCAGATATTTTATTTCCCTCAGTATTAAAAAGTTTTCATGTGATATGTCCACAGACTATGTAGACACCTCCTTGACACAGGCTTTTTCCTTACAGATGTTTATACTCTTACTTTCATGTTTGTACACATGAAATGGCTTAGACTATTTTCTTAAAATGGAACAAACATCAGAAAACCTCTTAAGAAGTGCAGCAAAAAATTATGGAAGTAAAGAGAGAGCCCAGCTGAGAATTAGCTTTTACTGATTTTGAGTAGATGAGGATTGACTGCTGTCCAGCATCTTGAGAAATGGCTGGAATCGGTAGCAGAATTGAAATTTCCCTTTCTGGGACATCACAAAAGAAGCGGCAGAAGAAAAGGCTAGCAGCTAGAAGCTGCTCAGGAAGGTAGGAAGACACAGAAGTCATTCCACCACGGGAACAAGTCTCACATTGCTGCTTTTGGGAGGAGAGAATTGCCCCTTTCCTTCCCTGCAGACTCTGCTGTGGCATGAAAACTAAGACACCAGCTACACAGCACCAGCCCAAATACCAGTGAGCAGAATCTCCAGCTGCCAGTGGATCATCCTTGGTATGAAGGAAACACAAAAAGAATGAAGCTTCTGAACTTGTGGAACCAAGATTGGTCTCATCCAAGTTACTTCACTTTTTTAATGTGTAAGTGTGAGACTTAGGTCTGCACAACCTACCTTTCATTTGCATTTGAATGGAAATATTGGGCATTCTTGTCACCCAATATGCTTTTTTGTTGTTACTGCAGGTGGTATAAAAGGCTGAATGCAACTCATGCAGTTTGTTTCAGCTAAGAGCTGCCAGCTTTGCTCAGCTATAAACTCTTGTGGACTCTCTTCTCTTTGATTGCTTTCCTCAAGCTACATGATCCTTTTCCCACATGGCCATGTAAGCACATCCATGCTACACAGCAATATATATATATAGGAACAGAGCACTGAGAGGAAGCACTGAAGTCTGATGCTTGCTCTTGCAGTAGAAAGAATGTGATCATACAGAGTTCACCAGATCTGGTGTCAGAAGGATAATTCATGCTCTCTCTGCAGAAGTAAAAATAAACAGGGTTCAGGCTGAGTTCAACAACCCAAGGTTGCATATTGGCAGCTTACAGTTTTCCTGGGAGATGAAGCACTTTTTTAGTTCCCACTAGCAGGAAAGCAGTCCCAGTGCATGGATGTAGGGCATAGTGCTCACACTGAAGTGACTCATGCTTCTTGGTCGTGACTTTAGTGGGCTTTTGTGAGCAATGACTACAGCATCTTTTAACAGGACTCCCTTGAGTCACTGGTCTGTCTATTCAAGATCTATACATCTGAGAAACCTGAGCAAGTTTATAGAATAGACTGTTCCTGCTCATGAACTGCATTATGAATTGTAAAGTGCAACTGTGGGTAGACTGTCAATTAATTTCTAAATTAATCTCTCTTTTGAATAACAAACTTGTACTAATAAATAGTAACAATCCTTTTGCCAGATATTGCAAGTAGAATCTACTACTCTCATTTGATATTTCTGCACTGAGTAAACAGCTGCAGATTATTACAAACTTCCAAATCCCTGACCAAATGAGGTCATCCAAACAGCATCCCTTCTTCCTCTGCTTCTTTTGCATTCTCACTCTGCTCCCTCGTTACATTGCACAGGAACACAGACTTCAGAGCAAGGGCAAAACTAAGTGCTCTGTGGTCTGCCACTCAAAACACTTTAGCCAATGTCAATGACAGAAGCAATTTAAATTCATGTATGGTGGACAAGAAGCTCAACATGAGCTCTCAATGTGCACTTGCAGCTCGCAAAGCCAATCAGATCCTGGGCTGCATCAGGAGAAGTGTGGCCAGCAGGTCAAGGGAGGTGATCCTCCCCCTCTACTCAGCTCTGGCGAGACTTCACCTGGAGTACTGCGTCCAATTCTGGAGCCCCTATTACAAGAGGGATATGGACATGCTGGAACGAGTCCAGAGAAGGGCCACGAGGATGATCAGAGGGCTGGAGCACCTCTCCTGTGAGGACAGACTGAAGGAGTTGGGGCTGTTCAGTCTGCAGAAGAGAAGGCTCCAAGGTGACCTAATTGTGGCCTTCCAGTATCTGAAGGGAGCCTAAAGGAAGGCTGGGGAAGGACTTCTCAGGATCTCAGGTAGTGATAGGACTAGGGGGAATGGAATGAAGCTGGAGGTGGGGAGATTCAGGCTGGATGTGAGGAGGAGGTTCTTCACCATGAGAGTGGTGAAGCCCTGGAATGGGTTGTCCAGGGAGGTGGTCGAGGCCCCGTCCCTGGAGGTGTTTAAGACCAGGCTGGACAGGGCTCGGGCCAGCCTGATCTAGTGTGGGGTGTCCCTGCCCATGGCAGGGGGGTTGGAACTAGTTGATCCTTGTGATCCCTTCCAACCCTGACTGATACTATGATACTATGACAATTTTCCATAAAGACAGAGGACTGGCAAACTGTAAAGCAGCCAACCCACTGCTAAAATTCAATCTGCATGAGCTGACAAGCTGAATGATTAATGTACATTTGCAAATGGGAATGAATCTGTCCAAGATGGAAGAAACCAGGCAATAGTCACTGAAGGGAGAAGCAGCAGATTCTAAAAAGAATCTCAGATCACAGGGTCCAACTAATTGAACATTTTAGCATTGTTTATAAAGATCTGATGGCTGGTGGTGAGAAGTAAAGAAGAATGAGCCAGACTCTTTTGAAAAAATACCTTTTTTTTTCTTTTTTTTTTTTTCCCCCCATGTAGGAAAACCCTTTGATGAGAAGATCAGCTGAGGTACTTTTTAACTCCATGAAAGTGTTTTTGAAGAAAAAAAAATACCTTTGAAAAAAGAAAAATATAGCACAAGACAGCTCTGTCCAACCCATCTCTCTCTTGCACTGCACTATGGATTTTCAAAGGGAAAATAGTATTGGTCCATCCTTTAGGCTGTGGTTTCAAAGAGTATTTAAGAATGAAGAAATCTAATAAAAGTACAACTGTAATCATGATGCCAAACTTCAGTAATACTTATAAATTTATGGAAAATGTGGCCACCTCCTCCTGACTAGAGAGAATGATATGGTGTGACAGGCACAGAACTAAGGCCTACAAAGATATTTAGAATTTTAAGCTAGGTTGAAACACAAGGGACATGTACATATGAGTGGTGCATTTTCTAGATTACTGTGTCACCAGGACAGCAGCCAGTGTATGCAGCATGATGCACAAGAGCAGAGTGCCTTAAGGCCTGCTACAGTCCAAGAATTTCTTTTGCAGCCTGCACATTGATTAGGCCTGTGCAGCCTCTTTGTCCATCTATAATGAGCTGCAAGCATTCAGGTTACAGTGACCGGTTTCCTGTGCATCCTGCTTCTATGAAAAGCAGAACATCCTTTCCAAATCTCCTTCTGAATGCCAATTTTCAGAAGTGAAGGTGGAACAGCTTGTCTGCCTCTTTTGTGGATTACCTGAGTAGTGACAGCCTGGTCTCCACACTGGCATGCAGCAGACCCAGAGAGCTGAGGGCTGTTATTTGCAGCCTTCTGTCAGGCAGACAGATCAAATCCTTTTGGACACAAAGAGGATATTTTTAGAATAACTAATGTTCAATCAGTAACAGGTCAGACAAAGTGATGTATTTCAGAAAAATTGCTGCTCAGGAAGGAAGACTGATGATATCAGGGAAAGAGAGTTATCAGCTTTACAGAGTCATGTTAAATACTGCCAAATCTTTCCAAAAAGAAAAGAGGTAAAACTAAGTTGGTTAAAACCACAAAGTACCCCTTATAAACAAAATATTAGATTTGACCTGAGCTCTCCCTCTTGTGAAAAGAATAAAGAAAAGTTTTTCACTGGGACAGTGAAAGTTTTTCCTTTCTACAGATGAGGAAGCTGGTTGTAATGTAAATGCTTCCAGCCTTCCACCCTAACTGATGTGACCAGAGATATGCCTGTAGATAGGACTACATGGCAAAACCCCACAGAAGCAAAGCTCTGCATTTCTGATGCTTTGGAGCACTCTGGAATATAGATCTTTGAATCTGCAAAAAGTTGGGCTTGGGAATGGCATCTAACCAGCTTCTCCCTCAACCTTTCACTCAGCTTTCATTAACAGAAAACCAAACAAAAGTAGCACACATGCACACACAGAGAGGAATATAAAGAACATTTCTCAGTCTTACACATGCAGACTCCCCAGACACCGAGCGAAAATAACTGGGGAGGCTGCAGAAACCTTGTCATGTGAGTGCAAAAAGGGCGTAACTCACTCTCTCACATAAGCAAATTTCTGAATACCCAGAAAGGGCAAATTATGTGCTGGGTCTAGTGCTTTGTTTGTGTGATTCACCCGCAAAGTTCACTTTGTAAAAGAAGTGCAAGCAAGCACCACCACCATTTCTCTCTCTAAATCCGAGTCTGATGATTAGCAGAGGCCTATACCAGCTCCTCAGGCTGCCAAATGATGGGTTCTCTGCCAAACACAGAGGTAAAAGAGTAGTTTGCAACTTGTGAAAAAGAACTTTTTTACTTTTCTTTATTTCCTTTTTTTTTTTTTTTCCTTCTTCGCCCCTCCCCCCCCCTTTCAGGGTCAAATAGAATAAAATGAACTAAAATAAAAGCAAACAATAATACCCCCCACCCCCCCCCCTCCATTAGTGACTTCTAACATTTGCTGATTTTCTAAAATGCACCAGCATCATGCTTAGGTAGCAATGGTGACACAAATTCTTACAATTCATCAAACACGAAATAGTGCCAATTGTTTTTGCAGAAACCAGCTGCATTCAAAACCCAAGGACCACAACTTTCTTGACCAGCCCCCATACATTGTTAATATCTAGGTATGTAAAAATATGTATTTACTAATCACAGGTTACTCACATTTAATAGATCAGAAAGAAACTGTAGTGTAAGTTAAAATTTAACAGTGGCCTTCTCACTTGTGTGGCTGCAGACTTTGAAGCCATGCCCAGAATAAAGTAGGAGTTCTTTGTTGGACTAACCTGATTTGAGAATGGTTAGAGGGTAACCTTTGAAGGACTGCCAATACAAATGATCCTTCTTGATAACATCTGCCTTGAGCATGGTGAAATATCCCTTGGATCCAATTCATTGAACATTTCTGTTTGAGCACCTTTCAAGTTAAAAAAAATAAATCAAAAAAAATCACAGAATTGTAGTGAAAAGTTTACCCTAATGATAAGTCTAGATTGTTGACCTAAAATGGGGATTGCCCAAGCCCCTTTTATATTTTACTAAATGGAGATATTTGCTGTAGCATGATGTTAATTAATAACTGTCTGATGGGCTAATTTGAAGACCTCGGGATGGGACTGAGTGATCAAAAGCAGAAGCTCTTATCACTTAATTTACATTTGCTGCTACAATCAGTCCTTTAGACCTCTGCTTCAGTTCTTGTATGATGAATTAAAAGCAATGAAGGTTGTGTACAAAAATAGTTATATTTGCTTGCTGGAGCTGGGATGTAGAGGCACAGTTATTCTCATTCCCTATTTTTCTCCTTTCTTCCCCAATATGATAGTACCATTTTTTTAGGTATACAGCTTATGCTGAAAGTACCACAGAGCCCATAAGTAGGCAGCTACAGCTATGCAACAGAGAATTGCAGTCCACATTGAACTTTAAATCTCTGGCTTATGCAGTACTTTGTCAAATGGAAGCCTAAACATTCACCATATGTACCTTTCTTTGCAGCTCCAACAGTGGAGGGAAGCACAAGGTACAGCTTTTTGGTCCATTTTTCTCAGTGTACTTTATGCTGGTGTGCAGATTTGAGGAGTTTTCATCTGGAAGCCCAGGCCAAGCATTTCCCTTTATTAGCTACAAGATTTCCCAAACTTCTGAGGGCTGCTCCTCTTGCTTCAGGAAAAGAACGGTCCTGGCCCTGTACTGCTGAAGCCCTGCATCCTTCCTCTCATCCCTGTCGCATCTTGCATATTCCTGAGGCTTGTCACCACTGGATGGTGCCTTGTTTTGTCAAAAACAGCACCCCAAGTTGTAATTAAAAAAATCAAAAAAACCCCTAACAGCTTCTCTTCAGTATTTTAAGAGGTTGTTGGCAGTGTTAATATTGGTATTCACTACACCTGCATGCCTTGTGTATGAAACAGGTTTCACCTGTTATCCTTTCAGTGAAGTCTTATCACACTTAAATCCAATTATCACTAACTCAAAAGTCAGCCAGCAGTGGATGGCTTGTCTGTGTTTTCAGAAGCTAGAGTGTAAGTATCACAGGTTGAACTCTCTGTTCCTGATCGTTAAGTTTTGACTTTATTCCCAGAATGAAAGGATGAACTCTCCCCTTTAGCTCAGGTACAGGGTCCCTAGGAATCACCAAAACATTACAGGCATCTCTAGAGCCCTGGTTGGAGATGCCATGAAGCAAATTTGCAGTGGGCCAAAGAACCTCTGCTTTGGGTAAAATGGGCTCTAATCACCAAAACACATCAGCACATACACAGTATTCCAATACCAGCTGCCCAGTTCAGCAGCATGTGTAAACTTGGATTTTGTGATACGACACTTAATGACTGTAGGCATGCAAGGAAATACTAATAAAGCCATAAGCCTTTGCTGGGGCTTCTGCAGCATTAACGCTAATGCAGCAGAAAGTAGAGATTATTTTTCTGGTTATGGGAGAAATACAACTCTTGACAAAATCTTGTACCATGTATGAAGAACATAAAATGCTCAGGAAATGTAAGATTCTTCTTTTTCCTAATGTATTTTAGATACAGTCTTCCACTAATGTCTTCCAGAAACACAGAGGACAGCCTTGCTGCAGCTTAAAAAGTTACTCCTTTGCTCTGTGCTTTGTGTTTCAACACACTTCCCCAGATGCCACTGTCAGCTGAAAGAGATGTGCTATTTTTACATTTAGCAAATAAAACCGTAAACAATCTGAAGTTTAATGAACTATGCCACGAAGCAGACATCTTCCTGCACTCCCCAAACAAGCATTTCAATTGGCCTCTAAGCAAGTATTTAAACTTCTTTGAAGGCAACATTGCCAAAGTCAAAGTGGCTTTTATTCTATCTTCACACCTACTAGCTATTAAATGTAAAAATATCCTGGGACTTATTAACTGACAGGCTTCTGTTAACTAAAGAAGCTACTTTGTATACTTCAATGTGAGGTAAATGAACATCACTGAAAGAAAGGAAAAGACAGAGCTAGGGAAAATATTCAGCCACTGCAGACAGAGAAAAACCATCAGAGACTACCTATGCCATACCTTTGGTATCAAAATGCCCTTGCTTTCATCAGGCAGAGAAGCTTGATTCTGAGCTGAGCTAGTCTGCTCACATACCAATCCTGTTTCATGACATCTCTCTTTCCTTTCCCCTAGTCACCCAGTCTAGAAGGTCCAGGTGAGCTCCAGCTAAGCAGGGGCTTCCCCCAGGAGCTGGACACTTCTCTGGCTGCAGCTTTCCCCTTTTGAAGCAGGTTCAGAATTTTCTTCCCCAAGCATCCCCAACAAAAAGAAATCTTTGGAAACCCTGCAGTCTTTAGAACTGATTAAAAAAAAGTCAATCTAATATTCAGCAGACAAACATGCATATGCATGTCACCCTTGTATACGCTGCTTTGTGTTCATTCTAGATACACTGAAGAGGCTCTTCTCAGGGACGCTGGGCTGAGACCACACTAACATTATCAGGCTAGTGTAAGTTCTCCCTGCCCCTGGCAGGGGAGGGATTGGAACCAGATGATCTTTAAGATCCCTCCCAACCCTAAACCATTCTATTATTCTATACCATGTTGCATATCTATTTGTCCTGGTAAAGAGAGAAGTCAGTAGCACAGAGATGTGTGTTTCAGCTTCTAGACTTGTTCTGCTGATGCAATGCTAATAGAACACGTCCTGTAGGAAACTCTTTCTTTGGGGAATATGAACACCCTTCTGCTTAAATATGGTGGAGGTTTGAACAAAGAGTTATTCCATGTGTAAGAAAAATTTGCTGCTTATTGAAGAACACTCTTTAAAAAACTGACTGTGGGTCAATCTCAGAAAAGAATATTTGAGAACACCTTTCTGAGGGTGAAAAGGGGATACAGTAATACTTACACAGCATTGTTCTTTATTGATGCTATTTGGTTTCACCAGCTGACTCAAAGTTGTGTGTTTAGCCGCCCTTAATCATGGAAGTGTGTTAGTGTCATGCTATTTTAAGAAATTGCAAAGGATGCCCAGAAACACAAAGTTTGTTTCTCAATCTGTGAAGACATAGTTAGGAGTAGGCTGAGCCAGATGCAGAGAAATATGAAACAACCATATAAAGGCAAGGCAAGCTTGTTGTAATCACTGTCTGAGGTAAATCTGTATTTGTAAGAAGCATGTCAACTCAACGAACAGAAGCTGGCAGCTGTGTGTGCTATGTGTGCTAATTTTCCCAAAGAAAGGCCGATGGAAAAGTGGAGTGTGTATTCTGGCATCAAGACACCTCACCCCAGCTGAAAGCTTGCTATGTTTGTTCTAAGTCTAGAATTATCCTCATTCTATTCAGTGTATTATCATTCCTTTCAAATATATAGATATGCTTAAAACATAGGATAGTTAATTCTGGTGAGATTACCTGAATGCTCAGGAAGCAACAGGGTACTTTCTGCAGTTTTCTATTGTCTGGTGTCCTTCAGTATCCAGAGCTTTTACTAAAACACTGCATTGCTCCCACTTTCTCATATGTCAAAACCAAAGCCTAGGGGGATTACATGATTTACTGTAGGGTCAATGATTTCCAATCTTATTGCAGCCTCATTGGATAAAACTGACAACACACCATAATTCCCAGGTAAAGACTACTGGCTTTCAAAAAGACTGATAGTGAAGCAGACTCACATTCACAAAAGTAATGTCACTCATAAGCTATGTAGCTCAGGGAACGAGCTGGCTGAACTAAACCCAAAAGCAAAACAATGAAGTTTACCTTATTAGAGAGAGATGGGTGTCTCCCTCAATTTACAATGGCTCTAACCGGAGAAGCTACCTGGCAGCTGCAATGAGCAGGGCTTTGTGATGCAGTTCAGCGCCCCCAGGCTTGGGACGGCTGCTACTGCACCACCCAGCCTTACCCAGGGCCATGATCCGCGTCCAACATGTCCCATCTGTTCCCCATGCCCCACTGGGCTGCACATGAGTGCCAGCTGCTGCTTAATCTAGGTCACCCAAAAAGCCTTGGTACAGAGCCAGATGCTGAGTCCAGATCTATGGAGCTTCAAGCAAGCGCCCTCATAACAACCCCCCTTAATTTCCTACCAAATTACTTGCACTTATTCTCCAAGGTGTATGTATTTCTGTGAATAGAAAGAAAATAAGAAGGAAAAAAATAACAACAAAAATAAAATAAAATAAAAAAGAGACAGAATTTTAGATAAGCAGAGTCTCACAGAAATGATAACTGTAGAATTATTAAGAATTATTACTTGGTCTTTCCACCCAGAGTTGTAGTCCTGCTAAGAGAGTTCTGCAGCAACCCTGAAAAGACCAGTTATGAAGCATTAAATGATAATTTGGCTCTTACATAAAGAAATCCAGGGAAATTATTTCCTTCTGCAAATAAGCAATTTCATACCTGAATGAGAGAGGGTTCACCTTCAACAAAGTTCACTGTCATTATAACTGAACAGTTCTCTGAAATACATTTCTTTTTACATTTCAAGTGAAGTACTGCAAGACGGCAAATTTGAATCTTTAGATATTTGCCCATCAAATACATGTTAAAACTCTTTTTTTCCCCCCCAGGATACCTGCATAACTGATGTAGCGTGCAATACAAATGCACATCATCATACTAACTTCCTACAAACATACTTTTTGCTCATAGCATGAAAAGAGTTAAATTCAGATCTAGGCTTGTGTCTTTACTCATTTAATTGCCAGCTGCATTTATTTAGAGATATTAGTAACCAATTATGAGTCCCAAAATACCAGTGAATTTAATAGCCTACTAGGTGGGTTTTAAATAAATAGATGCTTTACCAACTTTGCTTGTGTGGTTGCTGGAAAGGATTTTGGCATCTCAGAGGTCCAAAACAACTCCTCTCCCAGAGAAGACAGGCACAAAAGGTATCAGAGCCTGAATCTGAAGTACAGTATGTATCAATTTTGAATTGAATCCCTATGTTAATGGACTTCTGCTCAGAGCATGTACCCTGCCAGGAAGATTTGTTTTCATTACCTTCTTATTTGATTTTTATAATGCTAATCCTGAGACAAGCTTGAAAAAGCAGAACACAATTTAGATACCCATCTGGTTTTGGCTGATTGTTTGTGGAGGTTGCAAAAGGGTTTAGGAAAAGATCATTTATCATCAGGTCCATAGCTTTCAGATCATATTTATTAGGAAATCTGCTATGATGACCAGCATTAGGGAAGTAGGACAGACCTTGCTAATGAAATCCTTCTTGTTGCTAGTAGTTTTTGCTGTATCCAAGACTTCATGATTTGCATGAAATGATGCCTCTTGTCATAGGCTGCTGAAGATGCTGACACTGGTTTTAAGTAGTAAATTGGCAAATAAGGAATGAGCAGGCTCCTATGGTGTGCCATAGCTGGTGTGGCAGATTAGCCATTTCAATTTGGTGGGTGTTTTTTTCCCTCCTAGCATCTGATATTGTATTCTACTGAATCCTGCAATCATTCATGCTCTTACTAAACTGGCAACAACATGGGACTTGAGAATGCACAGGGAAAGAGGATATTTTACCTTGTCTGCCATTTTCCTCCTCATTTGTCTATGCTTGCTCAGGAAGTCCTGCTGCTGCAAGAATGGTGAGCCTGTAACTCTGGTGAGTAGGCTCAGCCAAATACATTTTCCTTATGGGAGCCTCAGAAGTAGTTGCTAATGTGAATCTAAACTCACAGAATTAGAAGTTTTAGCTAAGAAAACCATACAACCTGTTATGTCTCACTTCATGCCCCATCTCTTTGTCAACTGCCATGCTAGCCTTTAAGAGAAGTGTCTGCAATATGCCACAACACTGAGAATATTGGAAACTGGACTCAAGAAAGATCTGAAATAGCATTTAAATTTGCCTGAAGTGTGTCTGGTAATTGCCAAGTCACACTAACACACTGCCTGCAGAACCTTGATACTGATAGGGCAGGCTGATAGCCTCAAGACAAATCCAGTCCAGCTCACAAATAGGCTTTGGCCCCTTCCTGGAGCAGCCATGGTGAGTCACCTCAGTCCCTTCTCCTTCAGGTTAGCGTCAGAAGATGCAGAAAGGCACAGCAGCACTGCCAAGGGAGCAATCCTTTGGAACAGGAACCAAAGGTGCAGCCCTCTGCTAGGAAAAAGCTCCTATTGATAGACCAGACCACTTGAGGTGACAGAGGAGGCAGGGCCCACAAACCCATCTTTATATAATGGGTGCCAGAGGTACCATGGTACTCTGTACTGCAAGCAGTCTGACGTCCGTAAGGCATAAATTCCATGGTTAATAGGAATCTACTGTGTTTCAAAAATGCATTCATTATAATTAAAAGGTGAGGTAATCAGATAATGGATAATGCTCTTTGATTATGGAAAATAAAAGCTTTAAGTGGACAAAAATGATAATGCAAGACAGGGTATGTTTCTGCAGATCAAATTCGTTCAGGGGGTTTTAAGCACGGGTTTTCTTTTCTTTTTTAATTTATGTTTTTCCATCATACTTGTGAAGGCTCTTCTGAGCAAACACTCCTTCACCTTAGCATGAGGATTTAATGTGGAGCTAAAAGCTTGGGGTGGATTCTTGCCCAGCATGAACTCACACATTGAGGATGGAGGATGGCTCTGCATGTTTAAATAGCTGTCTCCTGTTAACATTGGGAATCACAGCTTTTAGTGCTGACAGTACACATGACCTGAGCAAGCTCCCCACATGAACTCCACGTCAACCTGTCAACAGCACTTCTTGCTTTGGACAGAGTCAAAATTCTTCAATGAGTTTAGAGGAAAACTGATAAATGCCTAATATCCTATTAAAAAAAAAAAAAAAAAAAAAAGAGAAGAGAAAAAAAAAGAGAGAAAAAAGATGAGAAAAAGAGCAACAGACTGATGATTACACACACACACACAAAGCTATTTTAGAATAAATAAAACCAAATGAAGCTGAACAACATTTTTTTTTTTGTATTAGAAGTATCTAAAAGAAATATTTTGGTTAAGGTGATGACTTATGCAAGCCCATGTGGAGATACCAATACAAACATGTACCTGCAGGAACTGAAAAAGATGCAGAATATTTCATGTAGTAGTATTTCAATGCATGGGGAAAACCTACAAGAACAGTATTTACCTTCTGATACTTGAAAACAAATACTTCCTCAATTAGAACTGAGAGTATTTGTGTTTCAAGAGTATTCTAAGAACACCCTTCTAAGAAGTAACTTAATAATAAATCAGTTTAGAAATATTTAGAGGCAATAACACGTTTTTATGGTGCTTTGGGTATAAACTCTCACAAAACATCCAGGCTTGATAGAGGGGGGAAATATTAGAAGTTAAAGCGTTAAAAATGCCTTTTCATTGTGCAGATTGCAATTCTGTACACTAAGTTATGATTTTCATAAATAAGGAAAGGATGAATGACCAAGTTTTTAGGTTTGGGGAACATATTTTGTCAACTAGTGAGCATATAAATAGTTGTTATTAAAGTCTTTGCCAATTGGGTTGTCAAACTGACATTTCTACAGTCAAAACTTGAGTTCTATGTTGACAGCATTTTTACAAGTTGGCAAATACGGGATTCATCCAAAGCCTCCAGAAATCAGTGAGTGTTTTCATGGGCTTGAGTATGGACGATATGCTTCATAATGCAAATGACAGAGCATTCTCAACACCTGTCTCTGAAAAATTGCTTGAAGCTTCATAATCAAAGTGGATTGTTTTCAGCTTAGAAAAAATGTCAACATTTCAAAAAGTTTCATGGAGACCCCAAATACATACTTTTCAACACAGTAGTCTTCAAAACTGTCCATATGTCATTTATCTGCATAGAAAAAAAACACACCAAAAACAAGGGGGAAAAAAAGAAAAGAAAAAAGCCAGTAAGCAGTAAGTAGAACAGAGAACCACAAGTCAGGA
This sequence comes from Melanerpes formicivorus, assembly GCF_026170545.1. Lineage (NCBI taxonomy): Eukaryota > Metazoa > Chordata > Aves > Piciformes > Picidae > Melanerpes > Melanerpes formicivorus. The sequence continues at coordinate 11,433,373 of NW_027142358.1, forward strand.
AATCTAGGTTAGGTTCCATGCTGCATGTGATTTTGTGCAAAATGCTCAGTTCTGCTGTGATGAAAACAGTTTCCAAAAGCCATAGGCATGCTCTCCCCCAGCACTTGAAGGGCAAAGGTTTCTCTACTACAAAAAATAATCTGCAAAATGCACACGTCAAACGAAGCAGTGAAACTTATTTCCTTAATTATCAGCAATGCAGAGCAGAGTTTTGCAGAAGAAATGGCCTAGAAAGCATTCTTAAACATCTACTGGCTGGAATGGCTTCTGCAAACACCCACTGAAAAAATACATTTACAAATCTCTCCATATGCTATAGAAGTGGAGATTCTAAGATGCCTTAAATCATATTTGTTCACACAGATCTACTATACCTAGTGTGGGATGTGGAGTGAAATATTGAAAAGTAGCATTAAGAATTGATGATTAGGAAATATTTGCTAGTAAATTTGCACCAGAAAATAAAGCCTGCATCTGATGTGAAGGAAGAGTCCATGAGCTGGAGGTTCCCTGCTTTCTCTACTTACTGGCTCTTCAGCTCAAAGCCTGATTGTACACAAGCCCTCCTCAGAGAAAAAGGCAGTTTTCCCAGAGAAAAGAATCCTTTCAATGGGTCAAAGGCCAGGCAAAGACTCATTTGAAGGATTATGAAGTTATATACACAGCTCAATACAGCACAAAGAATATAGTGTTGACATTACAGTAAAACATGTCATCTTCTGAGTTCAATAATAAAACAGGTTAGTGTTTTGTAATTACTAAACAGTTTGCCATTATGCTTTTCACAGTCTTCTCTGCATTTTCTGACAGTAAGGTCTTTCTAGCTTGTTATTTTTGTCATTGCTCAGGAAAATCTTGTACTGAGACATGAAGGACAGTGGTACTTTAGTTCTTTGCCTTACAACACTTTCCTGAATGCTTTCCCATTCTAAGCTCCTTCGGCCCTCTCAGGTCATACCTGTCTTGGAAGCAGGAAGGAGGGTTTCAGGGACGACTCCTGTCCATGTTTAATATTTTGATTTAGCGGTCAAAGTAAAACATTTTCAGAAAACAAAGATACATCAAATGAAGATTAAAGTGCAGTACAGGGTTGTTTTGTTTTCCTGAGGTATGGAAGCAAGAGGTCTGGTTCATGCTGAAACAGAAATTAAACTTTTATTCCACATTGGGATATTTAACAAGAGCAACCACAGAAGTTAAACACTAGAACTCGTCCAGCATTCATGACAGTGGGAGAACACAGCTCTCTCTGATCAGCCCAAGTGTGCCTACCTTGAGTAGGAGAGGGCCCCCTCTACCTGACACAAACCTGATTTAGGAGCTCACAGGCTACATAAGTTCAGATCCTGCCCTCAGAAGACTTGAATGCCAGTCACTGTTCTGGCCATCTGAGTGTTGGATGGAAAGGTGAGACACCTTCCCCCTTTGCAAGCAGACTCTCCCCACAATACTCACAAGCTGAAATTAGCCATTAAATTTTATCAGCAATTTTGGATCAAATAAAACATCAGGTTGGTTCTGAAAACACAAGGGAGTATTGCTGTGGGTTTGAATAACTCTTAAGTATGCATACCCCCGGGAGCTATATTTTATGAATCCTTTATCAAATGTATTTTTTTTTTTATGTATACTAACTTATCTTGCTGCAAAAATCTGATACACTTGCTGTAAAACCGTCATGAGTTTTAGTAAGTCATTAGTAAGTGAGCACTTACATTACTGGCTAGATTTTTTACTGAAGGCAGGGAGTAGTTACAAGCTAGAGCATTGCCCTAGAGTTACCTCTTGCTTTTTTAATTCCCTTCAGCCAAAGGCATCCTATCTTATGCTCGTGGGCAGTCTGGGAACCCCAATAAAAATACTGAAACAAAGCAAATAAAAAGCCCCTCTGCCCTTCAGTATGCAAAAATAAATTAACCTTTTTTTTCATTATATGCAAGTTGCCAATGTGCAGTTAAGTATTTTCTGTTGTTTTCTTGTCACAATATGTCTATCCTAACAAAAACAGATGCAGGAGACTAGGAAGGCTTTATTAGAATAATTAGAATAAACCAAACCAGGTTGGAAGAGACCTTCAAGATCATCGTGTCCAACCCATCAACCAATCCAACCCACCCAAACAGCTAACCCATGGCACCAAGCACCCCATCAAGTCTCCTCCTGAACACCTACAATGACAGCGACTCCACCACCTCCCCGGGCAACCCATTCCATAGCACAATCACTCTTTCTGTATAGAACTTCTTCCTATCATCCAACCTGAACCTCCCCTGGCGCAGCCTGAGACTGTGTCCTCTTGTTCTGGTACTGGGTGCCTGGGAGAAGAGACCATCATCAGCCTGTCTACAACCTCCCTTCAGGTAGTTGTAGAGAGTGATAAGGTCACCCCTGAGTCTCCTCTTCTACAGGCTGAGCAACCCCAGCTCCCTCAGCCTCTCCTCATAGGGCTTGTGTTCCAAACCCCTCACCAAATTTGTTGCTCTTCTCTGGACTCGTTCCAGCAAGTCAACATCCTTCCTAAACTGAGGGGCCCAGAACTGGACACAGTACTCGAGGTGTGGCCTAACCAGTGCAGTGTACAGGGGCAGAATGACCTCCCTGCTCCTGCTGGCCACACTGTTCTTGATGCAGGCCAGGATGCCATTGGCCCTCTTGGCTGCCTGGGCACACTGTTAGGCTGTTAGTTCTACAAGATAATATGGATGTGTCACGTTCAGAATGTATTGTATGTCAAAATAATATGAGACACCTTCATGCAGCTGCTTTGGACTGGCAGTATTCAGTAATTGTGATGAAGCTCTGATCTAAGCAATACATTTCCACATTCTTTTTATGTCACCACTTTTAGGTTTGATAAGCCTTAATTGACTGGCTGACATTAACAAGTGATAACTCCAAACTGAAGAACTGAGAAGCATTTAGGCCTGAAGTAAAGGGCTGCAGCCAAACCCTAGGAAGAGGCAGCCAGCTTGCTATGCCCCTGGCACAGTGCTAAGAGAAGCACTGCCAAGCCCCAGCCAGCAGCCTCTGCAACAGCTCTGCTGCAGCAGCAGGCTGTGTCTGGCTCTCACTGAGCAAACAAGAACATTGGTTAAAAGTGGCTCTGTCTAGACAACTTGAGATAGATATTGGTAACTATTTAGCTTTCTAAATATTGTCAAATAGGGCAGAATTTCATAAGGTCCAAGGCAAGTCTTGCCTTCTTTCTTATCTCTTATGTGCTCAATTGCTGGATTTAAATCTGCATTCTGACAGTCTGAAAACAAGTGAGACTCATAACTGGTAGAAATTATGCAAGCATGATCTAGGACAAGATCAATAGTAAAAAACCCAAACATTCCCAAGGTAATCCAAATAATAATCTAATTGCAAGAAAAGGGGAAGAGGAGGTCAAATTACAATAACTGTACTGAAATTTAGTGTTATCCTACAGGGATTTTTCTCCTAGAGAGGTTGCCTTCAATATGAAGCCTCCATGTAGCTCCTCAGAAAGCATATCAGAGCTCCTTATGCTTCCCCCTGCCACCACCAGTGTTTTAAAAGTCTTGGTGGTTTTTCTTTTTGTTTGGTGTTTTTTTTTTTTTTGGTTAGTTTGGGGTTTGTTTTTGAGGCAAAGGTTTGCAAATTGCACCCTAAACACAGCACCTCTATAGTTTCTCAGCAGCTTTGTTGATGTGTTCTTCATTAATACTAGAATCACTTTGATTCATGAAAATGTGCTGCATGTAGCTAGGATAAGGACTGTCAAGAGAGCTAGTCATATAATTCATCTATGTAAGAGACAACTCAGTTCTAAAATGTCTATTAAATTCCCCTAAGTTACTCTGTGTCTTGAGAAAATACAAAATGAAACCTGAGACCTAGTAATTATTTTTTTTTTTCCAAGAGAGAGAAAATAATTCAAATAGCCTAAGGGATGATTTCTCAATCTAATGAAATTCAAAGTTTCAACTTCTTTCCTACAATTGCATATCAGTTTTATTATGAATGACAGCAGAGATCTTGAACGTAGTGAAAGGCAACATCACTCTGCAAAGTACAGATTGTTGCTGTAAGAAGTAGAAAGAACAAATTAGCCAGGGATTAGTTGTGCTGCATGGCAGTAGTAAGTTGTTCTTCATGGTACACCTACAAGCACAAAAATGCTAACTGAATGCAAGCTTAAGCATAGCATCTGCACTTATGGCATATATAATTAATAAACTTTACTAATAAAGACAGCAACAAATAAATTGAAAAGAAAGGGAAGGGCAAAAGATAAATTAAGAATACCTGTGCACCATAAAATATAAGAGGATTGATTCATCATCACCTGCTGCCCTGGAGACAAGGAATAGAAACCCAAATTTATTTTTCCTCTTGAACAACTAACAGCATGAAAAGTGACACAAGTAATTATAACTTCAGGTTCACAAGTGCAGGGCATCCACTACAAACAGTTGCAAATGAGAAACACACGCAACTACAGCTAACACTTGGGCACAGGAAATCAAGAAAAGAGCTCAAAACCTTTCAACACTAATAAAAATTCACTCCTGTTGCATCTCTCACCTTTTGGTTACAAGCCTACAGTAGTTTACACAAAATATATATGGAATGAGGAACAGAAGACACAGCTTCCAGCATAGCTGAGTTGATGCTGCCTGAACAGCTTTGTTTGTTGTATGATGTTTAACTCTTAAGATCAAATACAGGAAAAAAGTTGTACTGACTTTTCTAAATTAATTTAATTGAGATTTTAGTTCTGGATGTGTGAGGAGTTCACTGTCCACTGTTGGAAAGGAAAAATTCATGGGTATTGAGTATTTTAGTGTAAGAAATATATTTTTTTAAAAGCTGGAAACATATGAAACCCATCACAGTAGAAACTGGGCAAGCATGGACTAGGAAATGATCAATAGGATGAAAGCAAACACCCCCTAGTTAATTCAAACACAGCTTGGTTGTAATAGCCCAGGAAATTTCAGCCTCTTACCTGGCAACTAACAGAGCAAATTAAAAGGAATTATTAACCTGGAATCCTTTTCACAGATTTACAGTAATCTTCAGTAGACAATACTACTGGAAAGAGAGTTTGCAACTTTCAGAATGTGCCATTTGAGATAGTTTAATGCATTTCAATCAATATATGGAAACATGATACTGAATAGACTCTGAATTCTAAAACAGTAACACCTGAACGAAAGCGCAATGAGGTTGTTTATATGCAGCAGGAATGGTATTACTTTAAAAGCTTCAGCTTGAATGAGTACCAAGTGGTTTCAATGTTTGAGAAAGCTTTTCTTACACTGCAAACACTGCCACAGAAGTCAGAGTTCTGAAAGAAAAGTGATGCAGTGCAATCAGACAGTGCAGTAAATACTATGCAGATGTGCATATAGGAATATATTGCAGTTTACTCATGTTTCAACTTTAGTGTGGTGATTGAATTAAGGAAAAATAATTTCAGTTCTTAAACTCTCCAAGATACAAATCAGCAGAAAAAATTGAACTTCTTCAGTTAAGGGAGTAAAATTTTATTTCTGCAACTCAAAATCAATTCTACAGAGCTCCTGCATAAGAAGGCAGATCTTTTCTTCCAGTACTAACCAGCTTTTTCCTGTGCTCATCTGTTTTATGTAAGTCACATTTACCTCTTGTAATCTATTAATTTTTCTAACAATGAAGTGAAACGTTTAAGAATGAATGCATTTAGTATCACAGAATATGTCTTGTTAGGGATTTTAAAAATATGAGGATACTCCTCCATCTCAGAATCCAGAAAGATTTGGGAAAAGATCCCTTTGCAGTGTCAGTGAGCAAGATGACAAAATCAAGAGCCTTCTCTGTTTACTGGGACACATTGCCGGCCCATTCTTTCCTACTAATCAAGGTCAATTTTCAAACCTGCAAGCAATGTACACGCTGTCACCACAACCCTTGAAAACAAAGTGTGTAAGGTTACATAGTATCACTTTAGGAGTACCAAAACCAAGACCCAGGGGTCTGAGTTTAAACTATACCGTCTTCAAAAAGACTCCGCTTTGGCTACTTTATATCCAGCTGGACCGATTTTCCAGGAGACAAAAGGCAGTTCTTGCCCTACACAGTACCGCTACCTACACGAAGTGAGTAACAAAGTAAATGAGTGTTCTAGCTCTCTGCTAGAGTGAAGAGATTGAGGAACTGAGCAAACTCACTCACTGACAAGATAGTAGGAATAACTTTTATCTGGTTACAGATAGTGCTGTTCTGATAATGTGTACAGAGACCAGCAGTGGATGGATTGGTATTATCCATACCATGGCAGTAGACAGACTAGTGTAAAGAAAGACTCTGGAAACAGATGCATTTCTCCTGGTTAATATGACAGCATGCTACAGAGTTAAAGAAACACATAAAGAAGAAGCCCATAAATAAAACTTGACCATCATATATCTACATAACCCAAGATAGATCTCATGGGAAGAATATGGTAGAAGACTATTCATTACTTACTACAAATATAAAATTATAAAAACTGACACCAAACCCAAAAATGGTAAATGAAGTCTTGCTGTGGTAGAACACAAAACTCCTGAAACATGCAACAAAATCATGAATGTATGTACTCTAGTATTACACATACAGGTATTACTTAACACTAGCTCTGCAGAGGAATCCAGGAGTGAACCTGGGTGCTGCCCAACTTACACAAACTTCTCTCACCCTTCCAGTTTAATGATCTACCAGATCACCATCTACAAAACCTCTCTGGCTTCCTTGACCTCCAAGGTCTTTCCTAAATGTAGCCTGTAGAACAACTTATTTCTGAATCAAATATCCATTCTACAGTTATGAACACACCAAATACATCAAACTGCAATAACCCTTGTTTATATTTTTCAGAAAGCCATGAGGGGTTTTAGGGACTTTAATGATAATTAAATCCACAATTTGAAAGGTTCAGATCTCTGGGGGCCCCATTTTTGCTTGTTAAAACAACAAAGCCCACTTGACTGAATGAGAACATTTCTAACACAAGTGAAATGGCTGTGGCAGTCCAAGCTGACCTGATATTCTCCTAGACACTATGAATCTTTTAAAATGCAAGAAACTTCAACAGCACATACAACATAAAAAAAAGCACAGATCCTCAAGGCCTGTCATTATGGAATGGAAAATTACTTGACCCAAACAATAACAAGAAAAGCTTTCTTGGAAGACGACTAGGGGAGAGAAAAAACTACACGCTCTTACAGTCTGCCAGCATTTCAGGACATGAAAATAGAGGCTTTCATGGAACGTCAAGATATTTAAATTTTTTCAGGGAAGGATTTTGAACATTCAATACCACAGCTATGAAAAATAACAAGACACAGCATTTAACATTTGGAGCAAGTCAGACAGTACCACCACCAGCTACCACTACAGAGAAGGAATCTCATCACTCTTAGCCAAAAAAGTCGAAAGGAAATACTGCATTTCAATTTCTAGCCCCAGCACTAACCATCTGATCCTTAGTCAGAACAGGACAAAGCCAGCTAGGTTTCTAACATCTTTCTAAATATCAGTCTTGAAGCTATTGATTATTACTGATCTCTGAAGACTTTGGCAGAGTCTCTCATTGATCCCAATAGCACATTGGAAACGTTTCATGGAAAGATGTTTTCAAAACCCAGCACTAGATAGAAAGAACTGCTTCTCCCTCCACCACATCCATCTGCTCGAAGCCAATTTGTATTTGCTGACTTTACAAATCAAAAATTATTTGTGATACACATTTACATGACACAACTTTTTTCTTCATTATTTGTACTTAAAGCATCTACTGGTAAGAAGAAAATCTGGCACCCAATTAAGTGGTTTCAATCCTCACCTTTGCTGCCATCTGTAGGTAGCTTGGGTGGTACAAAGGAGATCAGACATCAGCCCTGAGTCCATGAGAAAGCATGACATTCTTGTTAACTGCCCCTCCTCGTTTTAACATTACAAACAGTGAGAAAGACAAAACATATAGCAGCTTGGCTATGTCTCCCCTTGTACCTCAAAGTAACCTTGCAACTGAGGGAGAAAAAAAAAGTAAGAATAACGGAGAATCCTTGTTATTTTACAGCATTATTACACTAAGGTATGCACTGTAACATCTATAATTTTGCCTATAAATATGGATTAGAATTCTGGGTGTATGTCTGGTAGTTGAAACTCAGTTTCTTTTCAGTGAGCCATGCAATGTTTTGGCAAAACTGTCACTGTGAAGAAAGAAAAGAAGGAAAAATGCATGGTTTGACCAACTTTTTCAATCCATTATGATCAGTTTTGGAAATCTAAAATCAAACAAGTGAGGCAAGAGCTTGAAATATTTGATTTAATGACTGCACAATTTTAATACATAAAAATAGATACTTGGTAATGAACCAGTTTGTACAAACCAGATTTTCTTCTGTATGGTACAAAACAATGACAAAGATAAAAAAAGATATGCTAGATTACAGGGCAAGACAAAGAACAGCAAAACATCATAGAGGAATCAAGTTTTTAAATGATCTGATGCTTATTTAATAAATACAGTACAATGCTTTCATTTAACAAATACAAAATTTACTATTTAATTTATCAACATCAGGAAATATATAAAATGTCCTTGAATGACAACCTCATTTAAAAACTAATGCAAATACAATAGCCTTCTTTAGAATTCTGAGGTAATATTACACAGTAAATTAAAAAGAAAAGCTTCAATAAATAAAACTAAACCAAAGGCAAAGTGCAATTCAGTGAAAATAAGATAAAGCTTTTATTTTAACAATAACAGATAAACAGTTATTAAAAGTGGACTTCAGCCATAAAAAAATATTCTGGCTCATTTGCCATGTTTTCAGATAAACTGTATAGCTATCTATTCACAAGCAAACCTTCTATGTGTGCAATTCTACAGAGAGGGGAAAGGGGGAAGTGTTTGTTTCCAGATTTCTTATCTACATCCACATTCAGCCATTAGAAATGGAACATTGTTGAAGCTATCTAGTTAATTCAGTGCAAAGTTTCATTTATTTCTCAACATCTGAAATCTTGTAAATTAAACTTTATTTTAAAATCTCCATTTGGGAGACAATATAAAATAAGCAAGTTTGAAGTGCTGCTTTTAACACTCTCCATGCTAACCAGGCTGAAGTCAATGGCAATTTCACTACTGGTTTCAAGGAGAGCACTATGAATACAGTGCCAAATATTTTAAAATGTCCCACTATTTATCTGCTTTAAACAAAGCAGTAAAGTCAGTGCCACCTTCTCTTGGAAATGGTACACAAAAATGTTTAAGAAAGTCCAGGATGTTCCTGGAGAACTCAAGATCAGACTTGATGAGGCCCTGGGCAGCCTGATTTAGTTGGAGGTGTCCTTGCTCACTGCAGGGGCCTTGATCAAGATGACCTTTAAGAGGGTCTCTTCCAACCCGATGCTATATGCGAACCCACAACAGCTTTGAAACAATGGACTAGGCAGATTAATTTGCTCATTGTGTGTAAATCTGTTGGTTGTATGTAAATAATATAGAGGGAGAAATAAGAATAGTATTTCACTCTTATTGATAACAAGTAATTGAGTACAGACACTATGAGATATAGAAGCATTGGTGCCCCAGCAGAACTCTGTGGGGAAAGCTGACAAATTAGATGCCAAAGTGTTTTGAACAATCTGGGCCTCATTCAGCTGAAAGAAGTCTATAGAACACGCAGCAGCTGTTAAAAACTCCCAACTATTACTGCATACTTATAAATTCTTTACAACTAATGAATAGACCCCAGGCTTATAATTAGGTCTGCATTTTAGATACAGTTTATTTCCCAGCTCCTAACTGACTAACTCAGAGCAGGCATACCAGGAATCCTTTTCACGTAGTTTGTACAGTGAAACCCACAAAACGCTGTCTTGTAAGTGCTGGCCTTCAGGATAATGAAAGCTTCAACGTTCTGCTGAAATGCTATTCTATACACTTTTGTCACAAATTTCAACAAATAGTGGCAAATTTTGTCACAAAATTCAATGAAGTTGCAGGAAAAAATGGTAGCACGATATATGACGTCAGTTTTCCATATATTGGGGATTTAATGATTTTCCTGAAGTATTTCACTCTATGTGGAATTTATTTTAAATATCTAGTTTTGTTTACTATAATGCTATAGTAAACCTTGTTATTTTGCTGTCAAAGGATAAACATACCAGTTGCTTAATACATGTACCCCAAACTAGAATCTCCTCAGGCGGCAAAAAGACCCTTTTAAGACTCTTGCACTGTCAAGTGTAAAAGCTGCATATAGAACATTAAAACCTCTTATTCATAAAAAATAATTTTTCTAGCAATAAATGGCACTATCAAAACCCTATTTGTTCACAGGCAGTTATTTACATGCTGCTTAGACAGCCTGTTTCATTGAGAAAGAAACCCAGAATACTAAAACTGCAGACATTTTACAAAGACTAAAATTATCTATTTACCTTTGTGAAAAAATATGGCTACATGCTGTATGTTGGTTTCTTGGGGTCTTTTTGTGTGTGTGTGTGTGTGGGTTTAACTTTTTTTTCCTCTCCTTCTTCTATTAGTTAGGTTAATTGAAAACTTTCTGCCACTGGGAGCAGCTAATAAATAAATATTCCGTATACTACCTTCCAGTGGAATACCTGCGATGTAAAAAGAAATGTGATTAATGATAAAGTGCTATTAAGAAAAAACAGAGAAATGGTATCTTAGGGATTGTCATAGTTTGGTTTCCTTCAAATAGACTAGCTTTTTGTATGAAGAAAGCGACTTTGTGTGACATTGCAAGCAGGAAATGTATTGCCATCCAAGAAGAAACATACGCTTACTATTGGAAAAAAAAAAGCTAAGTTGGGTAGGACTGGCAGATGATCAAGAGACATAACAACAAAAAGCTTAAAGGCACAATTAGAAGAGTGAATGCTACATAAAAATGCTGGTTTTGAAGCATCTCGTTTTATTCTAGACCAAACCCCTCTGCATTTGAAATTCCAATTATCAATTTTTGCTTCAGCTCCTTCTTGCTCTTGTAAGGAGGGAGACAAAGTTGATTGAAGCAGGTATGAGCCACAGGTAACCTAAAATAAGTAAAAACATAAGCAATAAAACACATTAATAATAATAATACAATAGAACCATAGAATGTTAGGCATTGGAAGGGACCTCCAGGATGGAGTCCAACCCCTTTGCAAAGCAGGGCTATTTAGGGGCAGGTCACACAGGAACGCATCCAGGGTACATTCCATCCCTTTATCTAAGTCCTTGATGAAAATGTTTGATCAAGACTGGACCCAGCACTGACCTCTGGGGAACACCACTAGCTACAGGTCTCCAACTGGATACTGCACCATTGATCACAACCCTCGATCCTTTTCACCATCCACTTTTCCAGGCCTACACATCTGCAGTTAAATATTACAAAAACTCTGTAAAAGGAAAATTTATCCTAATACTGTTGGTCCAAGTTCCATTGAATCCAAGACATCCCTGTCATATGCACCTCAGGTGAATTTGTTTGCATGGAACTCCCTCCCTACTTAATTTGTTAAGTTGGAAACATCTCCTTCGAGGTTTTGGAGACTCCAGGTACACAGGGCTTCAAAGTAAGTTTTTTACTAAATACAAACTCTGGGTACCATATGAAGAAGGAACGTGGGTCCTGCAGAAGATACAGAAACATCTAGATGAACTGGTTACTACAAGCATACGGAACTCAAAGTTCAGCCTGGTAAAATGCATCCTTGCAAACATACATTTCAGTGCATTGAGCAAGCTAACTGAAACCCTGGCAAGACAAATTTTGGTCTTAGCCAAACCAACACTTTCAGTTGCAAGTTCCTTCTGAGAGCTGAGTTTGAGTACATATTGCAGATACCTCTTAGGATTGCCTGACTGAAACCCTGGAACTCTGCTCCTTACTAGAATGAATTAGTTTGATGAGAGCTGCTCTTCAGTAGCAGAAGCATTTGACTGCCATCAGTATGAGATGTCATTAACATCTTGCCTCATAGCCACAAACAATAAAAAGCTACAGGATCTTCTTGGCCTTTACATTCTCAAGTAACACATGAGACAGAACTGAGAATTCAGACTTGTCCTACAACTGATTACACTGGGGGAGAAAGACAAGCTCAACCTCACAAACTGAGCAAGCAAAGATCTGTTAATCAGACTGGAGTCATGTGCTTTGGAATATGAAAAGTTGAGACAGATTCAACAAATTTAGGAAAGTTCATGGTGATTCACAGTACATTTTCATTAGCTCAGCTGTCATGTTAGGAACAATGAAGCAAATGATCTATTTGACTTGAAAACATGTCAGGAATCATTATAAAGAATTCTTGGACTCAAATGTAAACATTGTCTGGAGATGGAATATTAGACGGCCACCTGCAAAGTTAATGCAATCAGTAAGTATAATAGTATTTTGATGATAAACTAACAGAGTCCATGCAGAGTCCATGCACATTAGTTTGGTCTTATTTAAAAAGATATTCAAGAGCAAGGAAAGCTCTCAGGAGCTTTTGTAATATATAACAAGAAAATGTTAAAAATCTGGAAAACTATTTACCAATTAGTAGATGTTTCACTCTTTGAAATCTTGAAATTCAAATCAGCCATTCCTCCCACAGGTACTCTATCACTTCCTGTAGCAAAATGTAGCAGCTTCTTCTGAAGGTCAAGAGAAAATCCAAGTACTACATCCCAAAAATATCTACATTGAGGGCAGAAGGAAAGCAAATGAATTAAAAAATGGTGCAATGTCATGCGAAGACAACGTGAGGATAGTGATACAACCACAAATACTACATGATGAATGTCACTTACCAGGAATTTAATTAACTTTACATGCAGGACATCAGCAGTATCCTAATAACCAAGATGAAATTAATTTCTAAGCACTACAAATTTTGGAATGATGCCTTGTCAAATGATGCCCAAATCCACTTTTCTATAAAAATATAAATGCCTTCTACTCCTTAATATGAATGTCCTTAGCATTAAATAGAACTGAAAGAGGGAAAAACAACCAAACCAAACAAAAAACCCCCCACAAAACAAAAAACAACCCCCAAACCCCAACAAAACAACAAAAAGCCCCCACACAGCCATCGCTGGAGGTGTTTAGGAGGAGACTTGATGGGGTGCTTGGTGCCATGGTTTAGTTGATTAGATGGAGTTGGATGATGCATTGGACACGATGATCTTGAAGGTGTCTTCCAACCTGGTTTATTCTATTCTAATTATGAGCCAGATTCCGCTAGGCAGGACTTGAAGCTCTTTATCTCCATTTCAATGTGACCATCACTTTTTAAAGGACTTCAGGAATACATGACGTCATTCAGGATCCATCTCTTTCTACTTGTAGATAATTTAATAGTGTCTTTGTTGTACTTGGAAATAGGGTTTTCAGGTAATGCTTGAGGATGTTATTCCTGACAGTCTACCGTTCTATGATGTTTTATAACACTTGGTATTTAGAAGGAAAACAAATTCAGTTTACCGTATAGTAAGATCACTTTTTTGGTAGCCCTCGTATTGGGTACTTCGCTGTAAAGCTGACATATCCAGTTCAGGACTGCCACAGACAAGAATTTCAACCTCTTCTGGACGAAGCAGCTGCCAGAAATTAAGGATAAAATACCCAATTACTGGATATAATCAAATACTGGATATAATATTTTAACATATTTCTTTTGTTCCCCACTCCTTTTTTGGTTTTCTACTTGTTATACTGACTTGCTTGTCATCTGATTAGATGACAAATGGAAGGAAGAAAATTAAGTTTGAATTCAGAGGGAGGGTCATGATCTTAAGTTTCATTACAACTTCCATCTTATTTACCCTGAAAAGTCTAAAGTAAGTTAATGAGTAGCAGTTCCTCACAGAACTTGAGACTTAATTGTGTACACTGCTGTGTAAAGCAAATAGACCCAGCAATAAAGTAAATAGTAAGATAAATATACACCTGCAGAACCTACTTATTTACTGCAACACTGTTAAATTGCACGAGAGTAAGTCATGGTCTTTTAATGGACTTTCATTCTCTTTCCAGAACCTTCCCTGCTGTTAGTCACATCTCACTTTGCTACAAATGTGTCATACTTAGCTAATTTCACAGAAATGAAGCAAATTGTAGTTGCCTCTTTTTGATCTTCTTACTGCACAGGAAATGGTGTAAATTGATTTGATGTCAGGAAGAAGTTCTTTACCATAAAGGGGGTGAGACACTGGAACAGGTTGCCCAAGGAGATTGTAGAAGCCCCATCCCTGGAGGTTTTTAAGGCCAGGCTGGATGGGGCTCTGGGCAATCTGATCTAGTGTGAGGTGTTCTTGCCCATGGCAGGGGGGTTGGAACTAAATGATCCTTGAGGTCCCTTCCAACCCTAGAAATTCTATTATTCTATGATAAACTATTAAATGGCATTCTAACAACCAAACAGGAATGAATACAGAAGAATGTTTAATCTCAGCCTCACTGAGTGTTCCTGCTACAAAAAGTAATAGAGAAGTCACTCACAGGAGAATCCTTGATATCATTCACATGACAGCTCATGCGTTCCTTGTGAATGCATCCTAATAAATCTCTGTCGTGGAGTTTTATTTATCTGTTTTCAATGTAACACTACAGAGAACACTGATTTACCTGCTCAATATCTTCTGCTTATGTTGGATTAACCAACTACCTTGTTTAATATAGATAAATCATTGCCACACATTTGAACCAGAAATGAAGAATTATGTTTCATTTTACTCTTACCAGTAACGCATATGAAGCGCAAACGCTGTGAAATCCGTAATAGAAAGCTGCAAATTGTTTGTAGATTGATTTGTTGAGAAGGAAATCAACGTAGAGCTGCACATACTCTAAAAGAAAATAACATTTCGTTATGTCATAATAATTTTAAATAATAATTTGTTGTGCTCTCTCAAATGGTACTGAATTGAGAAAATCATAATGGATTTCATTTTAGAGAGTATTAAATTGGTAGGCATACCAGAAAGGACTACAGTAATTTCATTTTCACACTTTATTAAAGAAAACCTAGGTTTATAAGAAGGAAAACAAGGACATATTAAATCTACCTTTCCTATTCTGATTTGTGACTGGAATTTTATCTCCATTTGGCTTTAAGTTGTATGATTTTATAACACCAAATTCTTCCTGAAAAACCTGGAGAAAAAGAGGAGTCAAGCTCAGTACTGGAAAATACATTTATATGCTCACAAATGACAAAAGTTGTTATTTTGTGTAGTTCCCCTGTCTCTCTCTTTCGCATATGCTGCAACTCTGAGGGTTGTGGTTTTTAAAGAAAGTTACGTATTACAGCTTTCATCAAACTGCTCAGAATTCAGTACTCAAAGTAGAATAAATTACCTTTTTACACAGTGGCATGCATGAAACTGATCCTCAGGCTCTGGAGCCACAGAGTTTTTCATACAAGAGAACAATTTAGAAGCATCAATTATGGTTAGGAAGGTTTTTTTCCACTGTAGCTCACATAGGAACACAAAAGTTATCTGCTTTACAAAAAATTCTCATATGTTCTGCTAAATAAGGGAATTCAAAGTTGAGGAAGAAGAAAGGCCAATACTGGTCCAATACATATCCATAAACCATCATAAAATTTTACTGACTAATGTGTGTTCTAAAACAATCAATATAAGAAAAAGGCTCCAAGTAGCAGTTAGACATACAGGTCAGGCAAAACTATCATAGCTTGAACAAGCTATTCATTGTTCAAGTGAGACTTCCTGGACAAAGCATATAAAATAATATAATACAATATAATCAGAGTAAGCATTGACTAGCATCTGGGTTAGACAGAAAAGGAATTGTTTTGCAGCAAGATCAATTCCACAAACCAGGTCACTGGGTGGAAAGTGATGGTGTCAGAGCTGGAAAAGCACCAGCAGCTGGCCATGCAACCCCAGCACTCAGTATTGAAATCCACCTACAATCCTAGGGGACTGACCCATAACAGAACTAGGTCAAGGCCCTAGGACTAGCCAGACTTGAAGCAACCTTTTATGTCCATGCACTTATATTCCAAACAAACAGCAATTGCACAGTACTAGGCCATGTCATTGCAAAAACATTGGTAAAATTTACTGTAGAAGCTTGGCAATCATTTACAATTTTGTATTTAATAACCTGAAAGGTTGAATAAAAATCCTCTTCAACATTGCCTTCATACGATAGAAGTTCACTTAGTCCATGGGCCAGTTCCTACAAGATGAGTAAAAACATTTTAGTAAATCTATGAAACTAAGTGATGGACATTGTAAAGATGTGCCAGAACGTCACTTCATACAGAAAGTAACTTGGAAAAAAAGCTGTATATTCAAAATGTGTGCATAAATTGGAACTCACTGTGCACATGTTTGTATATATTTATTTACTTTGGTTTCAGTATAAAATGCTATTTATTTTTGTTTTTCTGTTTACCCGGGAAAATCAGTCTGAATGCTCATAACAGATTTCAGCATTCTAACTCCAGGTAGATCAACAAAAAAAAAAGCCCAAATAAATCTGGTTTTCTGGAAAACAGAGAATTTCTGTTTTCAACAGAATGAGATTTTATCTGTGTGTTGAAAATAGTGCTGGTTTTAAATAGTTTACAATTTCAGCATGATATAACAGGCTTTAAATCAGTAGCTTAGCTGTGTATTCCTCACAGATGAAACTTGTATCCACCTGGAGGAAGAATTGAAATTATCCCTTTGTGCCAATTGGGATATGGAATATCCACTCAATACCGTGCTCTTTTGCCCAGTTCTTTACAAGGTTGTTCTTGAAATGAGTTCCGTTGTCTGACTCAGTCCTCTCTGGAGTTCCGTGTCTCCACAGGATCTGTCTCTCCAGACCAAGAATGGTGTTGCGTGCAGTTGCATGTGGAACTGGATAAGTTTCCAACCATCCAGTGTTTGCCTCTACCATAGTAAGCACGTATTGCTTACCAGAACGAGAATGTGAGAGTAATGTAGTCAATCTGCCAAGCTTCACCATACTTGTACTTGGACCATCTGTCACCATACCACAAGGGCTTAAAAAGGTAATACTTACAGGCATAATTTGAAACAGGTCATCTAATGTGACATCACAGATGCCTACAAGTGTGTTATGATCACATGGAACGATAGGAGGACTTAATAATTTCTTGTAACAGCAAGGTGGGAAACGAATATCCAAGGTGATGCTATTATACACAGCAAGTCCCATAAGCTGTACATGTCAAATGTTAAGGGCAAACCACATACATCCTCATGATAGTTAACATTTTAAGTGATTTGGAACAGATCTTTTAAGATTTTACTCAGTATACTCTAATATATGCTAAACAAACAGAAGGAATGGATATTACTGGGGGTTTTCTTGATTGACAATTTTAGATGCATTTTCAAATTGCAAATAAGTAGTAGTAAAAAATGAGTAAAAATGGCCAAATGTGGCACTTTGACAGGACTCTTAAGAATCTTCATCATACTATCACACACAGTATCACCAAGGTTGGAAGATACCTCAAAGATCACGAAGTCCACTTGATGATGCTTGTACTATTCTGTACAAGTATTTCTAGAATAAATTGTTCAAAAGCGTTGTTATGAAAAAAAGTTTTTAAAGAGAACTGCAGATATATTTTTAATCAAATAAGTCTAGACAACTGAATATATAAATTTTTCTTTTAAATGAATTTAAAAGCACAATGACAAATGTGCAGTGACACCACAGCTCATCAACTAGCACATTTAAACCTATCTCATGAAACAAATCTGAAGTTATACCAAAAATTGAAAGAATTGAGTTCATGATTCTGCTTCTCATTAGAACAGAACATTTCAGTTAGAAGAGACCGGCACCTGGTCCAACTGCAATCAGTAAACTGGGGGTGTCGTCACCTCATCTTAATGGAGTTATAAGCACATATTAGGACTGATCAATTGCTTGAGAGCTTCATAAATGAGCATGTGGCTTCCATTCAGTTAAAACAAAAGACAATAAAAAAGTCACACTGATAAACAGAAACTCAAATGAAATATTAATGCATGCAGGATCGTTTCTGTCTACTGAAACTTAAAGGTTTAATACACAAAAAGTGCAATTTATAAACAAAACAGTTGCATGTTTCATCTCAATTCTAGTATTTTCTGACTGTGAAATGTGCCATGTACCCACACACCACCATGTTCTTCCTATTTTTAGTTCACTTGCTTGAATGATGTACTTTTTAATCGATTTGAACTGCAGCACACTGGGCTGAGGCTCCCTCATCAGCTGCACGCACATCGCCTCACCTCGCTCCTACCAATTCACCTAGCCGCCGCTCGATTAGCGCCGCCTAGCGGACACAAAAGGATACGGCTCCAACCAACCGGAATTCAGAATAGTTATCGCACTTAAAGCTGCTGAACCAGTGGCAGTGCGAGTCCTTGTGGTAGGTGAACATGCCTGCAGAAGAGGAATGGTGACATTTACAAAGCCTGACCTTCAATAGCAAGTCATACAACCCTCTGTCTTTCTCACATAAACACCCTTAAGAGTGCTCCTTGGAGCAGCTGTATCTCCATACTTGTTCTCAGCCTCATCTTTCCACCTACAGCAAGAGGTGGGGACCACCAATGTCAGCACAAACCCAAAGAAGGCCCAAGCCCATAGTCTTTGAACCCAAGTGCTGAACAGTTCTAAGGACATCTTGTATGCAGTACCTCACCACATCTGTGTTTGAAGATGAATTTGGAGAAAAATGTTTAAGTGGAAAAAAATAATAATCAAAACTCCTTCAAATAAAAAAAAAATATTCAACCAATATCCCAAAGACATCTAGCTCTTATGAAGATTTATAGGTAAAATTCTGCTTTTCACCCTACTCTCCTGAACAATCTAACTTTATCTTTTGAACTTCAGCTCAAAAAAGGGCTCATCACAATAGGTTTAGCCAGTGCTTTTACCAGAAGCCTCAGAATAGATGTGTGTAAAGCAGAGAAGGTTTACATACTGAAAGATGGCAGTGTGGTTGGAATAAAAGTTTCAAATCCTTTTATTAACTGTCCACACAGAGATAAAGAAAGCATTGTAACACACATAGGAATGCAGACAACTGAGTTAGTTTGGGAGCTTTTTAATTTCAGGGATTAAATCTGCATGATCAGCTAATCTGCAAAGGGTAATAACAATATTTTCCTCTGTTTTTTTCCTTTCAAGCTTCTCACATACATTATTTGCAATCTAAACAAAGAAGAGTATAGTCCCTTTCCAAGGGAAAAGAGTATTTTTGAACTCCTCCCACACTTTGCTGATAGTCACATCAATGTAAAAATTTACACTTTAAAATGAGAAAGCATGTCAGAGGTAGGAAAACGAAAAAACTACTCTCAAATGTTTCCAAACTCATCATCCAAACTTGGCTGACAGCACAGTTCTACTAACAGAACTGTCAAATGTACAGAACACTTTCTCCAGAGTAAGTTGTTTCCTATTAAAGTTGCTACCACCAAATGTTATCTTTCCACACAGAGTCTTTTTAGAGGAAAAAGGGCTATAGGCAAATAGTGATCTCAGCTGACTCAAGAACATATTTATGACATAAAACTCTGCACCTCTACAAGGACTCCTATAAACAACAGAGGATCATATAATTAATGGACATAACACTTCCAGAGAGATAGAGACACCCTCTTGCATTCTGCCAATGACTATCAGCTGCATGTTGAAGAACATGGGAACACTTTAACGCTTTATAATATCAGTAACATATCCATGCGCAGTTGAGGAAAGATGACTCATTTGAGAAATACCAGAGAGTACAGAAAAAACCTCATCCAGATTCATCTACAGCAACAGAAAGAAAGTAGGTTGAACTGCTTCTTTATGAATACTCAATCATGCCTTCCTATCTCCTATTTAGAAAAAAAAAAAGGGGCAACAACAACAACAAAACCCAAACCCCATAAAAAACCCAACAAACCCCCCAACAAACAGTCAAACACAAAAAAAACCCAACTGCCTTTTTTTTGTCCCCCCCTTGAGCCTTAAAATATCTTTATGAGCTCACAGGTACTGCTAACAGCAGAAGCAGGCCATTTCATTCAGTCTCACATCTGCCTGTACTGTCTCTGCACCTGACTGCAGGACTTTTCTCTCCTGAGACCATCTCAGAATAATTTGAGAATATTCGGCACACAAACACTCCAAATACAATATGCGATGGCAAAGATTCAGGCAAGTGCTAACCTTTACCTATACTAATCACAGAAATAGTGCTAGAACTTGCAGATGCTATCAGTGCACGCGTTTGTGCAAATGGAAAACATTGATCCACAGCAGGAGAGAGTCAGCAGCTTGCCAGAACTCAGCACAGTAACAGTGTGCAACTGTATCTACTTAACTAGCAATATGAAGTTAGCTGAGAAGAGAAATGGAAACAACCCTTTCAAAGGCCTGATTCCATCTTACTCATAAAAGATTTAAATTATCCTTGTCCTGCTCCATAAAAGAGTTGGCCTTGTTCCAACTGCCCAGAGGTGAGTCAAGATCCTCTCTCTGGGTAGATGTAGTGGTTTGAGCCTTAACTGAAGAGCTCAGATGTCAGCAAACCGAGAATTCCTCCCCAACCCCCCTCTCCTTTTCCCTGATAAGAGAAAAGGGAGAGAAAGAAATAAAGGGGTAGGGGAAAAGATAAAGGGGTAAATTTACCAAAAGATAATCTGGAGTCAATTTGGAAGTAGAAGGAAATTTTGTAACAAAATATATATCTCTCTCTATATATATATCTATATATATATATATATATCTCAGTAACAGGAAGGGTTTACAAGGGTGAAGAATAAGGATAAATAGGAAAATATACAAAACCAAGCTTGGATGGGCTTGTATTTCCCTGGATGCATGTGGATTTCAGTACTTTAGAGAAATGTGGATGCAGTAGGGAAAGACCAGGCCTGGCCATGTGGAAGAATCAGGAGGCTAGCTGCAGCTGTTGGTCCTCTCAAACACACGAGGCACACCAGAGAGAGCAAATGGCTGTACTGTCTTCCTTTTCATAGGTGTGCTGGACAGGAAGGGGGAGTGGAATAGACCACAGTTGGCCCAGAGGACCCCTCCTCCTGTGAGGGGGAAACCAAGTCCCTCTCTGCTCACCTGGATCAAATTTCTTTTGTCCCCTGGGGAAGCAGGGCTCTTGCAGCCCTCCCCACAGGATGGGTATAACCCAGCACAGTAGAGATGAAACCTGTTACAACACTGATATATCAAAGTCTTGAATCCCCTTTCTTCATATTCAATATGCTCAGTAACACAGGGATACTAACAAACCATAAACATTGAGCCTCCAGTTTCACAGAATCACAGAACTGTCAGGTCCTTTACCAGCTTTCTTGTAGGCCCCCTTCAGACACTGGAAGGCCACAGTAAGGACTCAGAGTCTTCTCCAAACTGAACAACCCAACTCTCTCAGCCTGTCTTCATAGGGGAGGTGCTGGTGCTCCTATGAGGAGAGGTTGCTGAAAGAAGGTTTAGCATGACTAACATCTTAAAAAGCTGAATCCCGACTTCAATTCTAAACCTTGCCATTGATCAAATATTTTTTCACTCTCTAATTTTGCCATACGATTGGAGTAAAATCTTAGTTTTTCAGCAAATGCTTGAAACTCCTTGTCCAAAAGCTAAGATCTTCAAAGCTGTCCTACCCTTCCATCAAAACTTCTCCCCTATATACAATTCTGACTTGTCTGCTTTTGTTTTTACGTCAATTAGTATCTGGTCTGCCTAATACTGTATTACTGAAGAATTCTTATCATCACCATTTTCATGATTTAAAATGAACAGATTTTCACATTGTACTTAGTGAGGAGACTCACCATAATCTGGGTGGAAAATCTGTCGAATCAGAAGAAGAAACCATTCTTTTGTCAGGCCACCCATATCAAGACCAGCTTCCCCTACAAATGTGACTTTCAACTTCTTTTTCAGGTCTGCTCTCTTCCTTGCTAGCTATTGCAAAACAAATAGAGAAGAAAAAGGAAATCTAACATACTGCTACCTCTAGACATAAATAATACATTTCTCTACCTCTACTATTCTTGCTTTGTTTAAACTAGTAATTTGCATTGTCTCCTCCCACTAGGTCAAAACTACATTAAAACAATGAGTCTGTCTGGTACATTTTGGACCTATACAATTTCTTGCCCACACAGAAGACATTCTGCCAGAAAGAAATAATAGATTGAAAATAAAGAATTAGATACCTTTTGGAGATATTCAGAAATACAGAGGCAATTAAAACTTTCAGTATTTGCACACTGTTCTGATCAGCATGAGATACCTGCCAGCGAGTATCAGCTGTTCTGTAAAACTGTTGTAAGACAAGGTTAACAAGCTCTTTTCATTCCTTTGTCTTGAGACAGGATTTCATCCAGGTATGCAAAAGACTTGCAAAGAATTAGGCTACAGCCTTTCACAGTTACCAGTGATCATGCTGGTTGCGTCCCTATAGAATTTTTCCTGTAAATTACAAATTACAGGCCAGCTCCAGAGAAAATGTTTAAACCAATGTGCTAAAATAATTTCTATTTTGTTACCTGCCCAAGTAAATTCCAGCTGCTTGGATTTTATTTGACACAAACTATTTATTAGCTGAAGTGATTTCCCTTTGTAATTTTTAATTCAAGGGAAAAAAAAAAAGCTTAAACCTGTATTTTCCCAACATAAGTAATTCAAATTTGTTTGGTCTTGTTTTCACCATTTGGACTTCTTTTTCAAGACCATCAGGCTTCTTTCAGTGTTAAGAAAGGGTAGGGAACTTGAATTTATTAAATAATTTTAATTGGCAGGGTTCAGTGGACACTGAAGAATTGCCTATAATGGACACATCTGTTGCATTTCTAAAAATGCAAAAAAATATATTCAAGAGTGTGAGAAATTAGTTAAATTCAAGGTAAGAACTTAAGAAAAGAAACCCTAACATACTGCTATTGAAAGAAAAAAATTAAAACATTCCAGGAATTAGACCAGAATTCAGTGATTAGTCATTTACTATTCATGCTCCTAGCATGGAACCAAGTCCTACATAACCTGATAATTACACACTGTATTCTTAAGACAAAAATTGCAAACACAACTACAAACTATGCAGTATGCAAAGATGTATGTTTGCTAGGAGTTTAGCTAGAGTGCAGTACAGAGATGGAAAATAAAGTTCAGAATGTCTGACCCAATCTGTCCTGACTGTAATTCAGTTCTTTTGTGTAATACCCAAAAAAATCTCATCGGTGCAAAAAAAGACTTAAATATGACTTATCAAACTGAAATTGAAGTGCAAGAGGTATTCTGCAGCAACACACGATTTAATTACATCTTTTGTTACCTCATCAAGTGAGTCACTAACAAGGTGTGTCCTCCTTACTTTCACATTTAGGAACAACATATTCATGTCAGGTTTCTGTCTGCGAGAGACTTTATCCACAAGGCTTTGCTATTTAAATGAAAAAGAAACATCATACAAACAGTATCTTCATTTAAAGGACAAAGTGACACACTTGCTGAATGTAAAAAAGTCATTAGTATCTTGCATTAAAGACATTACACTAAAGCAATAGCTGCTTCTAATAGATGATGAGCAATTTCTTTTCTACTGCATATAGCATTTACACTATATTTGAACTTCTAGGGAAGTTTAACAAGAAGGCAGCAATTGTGTAGACACCTTCTGAACTCCCCAAACAGTTAAAAATAAACCCATAAGATTCTAGAGACTGGCTTGTGCTTTACTTATGTATTCACAAGACATATACAGCAAGACAGAAATGGTGGTGCTGTCACACTGAGCACCAAGGAAACCAATATCATCTAACACCTGAAGAAAATTACCACTGTAGGATGCAGACAATGCCTTTTTCAAAACCAGAAGAGGCCACTCAGAAGAAGTGCCTCTTCTGTTATTGGTGACCAGGCGGTTCATTGCGGTATTCCATGGCAACATATCTTCACAGTATAAGAGAGGAAACAGTCCAAAATTCTCATAGAAGTATACTTCCTAAAGTATCTCAATAACTTAACATGCTAGCACAGTATGCTTGTTCCTCAAAAAAGAAATAAGACCCACCACCACCACCACCAAAAAAATCCAACCTGTAATTTTTTCTTAACAACATTGATATTTATAAGTATCCTAAACTTAAGCACATTAAAAAACAAAACAAACACCCCCCCCCCCCCCCCCCCAATAACAACAAAAAACCTGATAACCCTGAGAGAATCTAGCAGAGATATTTGCAGCAATCATAAAATGGCTCAAGTCCTTTTTCAGGGTAAGCAGAAATACCAGAAGTTGTGATGAAAGCCTGTATGCAATACCAATTTAACAAAACTTTTAAAAATACCACTGGGTGAGACAAGGATTTGTCACTAAATTACTTACCCGTGCAAAACTTATCATCTGTTGCTCTGAGTCCCTTTGAATAATAACTTTTTTTGCCGCTATAGAAATAATAAATGGGTACTGACAGAAAGAAAACCTAACAACAAGAGAAGAGAAAATATTTCCTTTTTAGCCATCTAGCATATTATTTTCTCCTCAAGATTACAGGACTGAATCTTTGCATTATCATTCAGTAACAACCCTCCCTCCCCTGACAGTAATGTGCTGCTGGGGTTTTTTTTGGTGTGCTGTATATATAGACACTAAATTCAGTAGAACAAACTGTTACTTCTAAATACTACTAGAAATTGAAATTAGTAATAACAAACACAGAGCCTGTTTATTATCATCAACAGACCTAATAAAAGCCAGTCAGCATCTGCTTTAAATATTGAATTTTAATTGCTACACTGAATTAAAGAAAACTACAAGATCTTCTTATGGCATAGAAGAAAAACAGCTATTTCAGTGCAGCATTCTTAGGTATACAGTAGAAATATTCCCCAGTCTGGCTTATGTGCTGCAGGATCCATTTTCAGATTTGACCCAGGGTTACAAGTGTTTAGGACTTCTACAATATGAGATCATAGCCACATTCCACTGCAATAAAGTAAGTTTAAAAAAAAACTTCAAAAGTCATCCAGATGAAAGATTTTTTTGCTGCTTGATATTGTGGTAAATTTTTTTGTTGTTGTTGATTTAGCTCTTGCATGATCAAGCAGAAGTTCCTACTGAAAGACCCAGAGCCAAATTCAACTTGCATGTGCACCTGAATCCCGCCTGTGAACAGCTCTGGAATTTTATGTCTTTAGGAAAGAAAGGAAAATACAGAAAAATATTTCCACTTGGTCTCCTGAAAACTCTAATAAAAAATGTTTTATCAAGGAGTGATGACTTAGTTTGAAGATTTAATCATTTAAAACTATTTCACGTGGAAGGTAAACCAGGACTTGACCCTGCTTGGCCATCTTAGAACTATACCTATAGTCTTGATTGCTATTCCTTGTTGTTATGGTTGGTTGAGTTTTGTTTGTAGTGGATACATTTAGGGTTTTTTTGTTTGTTTGTGGTTTTGGGGGGGTCTGTTGTTGTTTATTTGGGTATTGGTGGTGTTTTGATTTTGTGTGTGTTTGCTTTTTCTCTTGTGTTTCATTTTCGTTATTTTTGTTTTATTTTCTTCTCAAGCAGTGTATCAGGTATCAGACAGAAGCCTAGCCTAAAACACATGTTTTGGTAGGGCAAATTTTGCTCTTCATGGCTTAAAGGCAATGGAAATTGCACATGAAATAAAATAAAAAAAGCTACATTAGATGACGGATGTCTTTAATTAGATTGTTGAAAAATCTTTAAATATAAGGAAATGTTCATTGATCTTGTAATTAAAGCTATAAAGATTGGTATGCTGAAAAATCAGCTATATAATGTAAAATTTGTATTAAGAAAAAGTAGTGTTTGTTAAGAAAACAGTAATAAAATTTTTAACTTCAGCAAAAAGATTAAATGTCTTTTTCTAGGTGTTTCTAAACAACACTGTTGGCTGCCTCTCACCAAAAGAGGAATACCTTGGCAAGCTCTAAGTTTGTAAAGATTGTGTGTTTATTTTCACGTAACACAGGAAAAACCACAATTGATTTCACTGGCACAAATATGACTGGAGCCACAGGTATACAGGAAATTAGATACATTTTCATCATTAAGTGGCAAGTATGCACACCCTACCACTTTCTATTAATATATTGGAAGTTAAACCATATTTACAGTAAGACACAATTAGAAGTCTGTAACAACAAATTATAAACTCATGTTATTATCAGCCATCTGTATTTGACATTTTTTGCTGTTTTTCAAATGCATAATGAGATTTGTTACAGTCAATCTTACACCCATGCAGCATCAAGTATAGCAAGTAGTAGCTATACTATACTTTTCCAATGAAATACAGTATTTAATTTGTCTATATAGAAACATAAATGGTATGTATACCATATATACACACTGTATATCAAATAGACATACACAGCTTAGATACAGGGCTTCGAAATACTACATAACAGGAAAGCAGCAGTTATTCCTCATACCTGTGAGAATTGCCATAACATTGCCAGTTATGATATTCTTCCATAAGATCAATATGATCGAGTGTAGAATTATAGAAATCCGTGTATGAAATAATAGGAGGACTGATCAGACTATTTGAAGCATCTGCAAAGGAAACACAAGTCTTTCAAAATACTGCCTGGATTAGGAACACCTCTTTTTCTAGGCATCCTCACCAACAGTGGCCTCAGAGACTTTAAACCAAGTCAGTTACTATTAACTTTGCCTCACTCTTAGCTACAGCATTACAAGTATAACATCATACCATATGACATCATACTAATTGTTGTAGAAAATATTAAATCCCTAGCTCAACTCATTTATGAAAACAGAACCTTCACTTGACTCTAGCCTGCTTAACAATACATGCTAAGTTAAGGTTCCAGGGATAAAGAATGCTATGTTCTGATGGAATCAGTGAAAAGCAGTTTGATAGATGTCTTTCTTCAACAGCTTTATTTAATTTCAAACATAGCTCCAGATGTAACATCTACGTGCTTTCCAGGTAGCAATCACCTGCTTGAGTTTGATGCCTGTTTGTAAAACAGATGCAAAGGGAGGGGGTACAAAATGTAGTATGCAAAGATATGGCCATTTCCTCAGGTAACTACTGTATGAGCTAGACTTACCAGTACGAAAATAAAATACTTGATCAAATGAAGAAAATCAATTCACATTTAAGCTGTCTACCTTAGCACATAACATTCATATAATATCAGACAGCTCATAAGTTTTTCTCTGTTTGTACTTGAACATAACTTAACCTCAATTAGTCATAGTAGTGAATTTTGTATTATTCAATATCCCCTTTTCCCAGAATATAAGGAATTAGCAGCTTTTTCTTAGATTACTAGACAACATAGCTTAGGTTTAGATACAGTTGAGCTTGTATGTCTAAACTGTTGCTCTGGACAGGCAGGACACTGCAGGATGCTTTTAAGTTGACAGTGAAATGAAAATAGCCCCATTCTGATCTTAATTTTCACTTGGTAGTTTAAATTTCTCCTAGAAATAAGAAAGGGTTTTCGCCCATCAAGTAGAAGTGCCTGACTTTATGCCTTCCGTTTCCATAGTAAATGCTCTAATCACTAAACTACTGGGATGAGTGGAAGAAAAGGTTTGCATTTACAGTGGTCAGATTGGCTGTACTCTTTGTTGAACTGGACAGGGACTTACTTTTTTTAAGTTGCAGTTTTGGACTAAAGAGGCATATGTGTTGCCTAACTTTTCTTAGATGCTAAATACTTGCCTGGGGTTAAGCCAGTCACAGGATAATTCTGGTAATTACACATTTAGAACAGTTTGCTATAAATCTAAGGAAAACCTTAGGCATCTGGGGATTTTTGTTTGAATGACCTTCAGTTGTTGTTACAGGAAAATGATTTGTAGCAATTATTCTCCACTGGAAAGCAAGGATGAAAATTTGCTAATAGAAGATGGGGTTTTTTGATTACTACTTTTTGGCATTTTATTGTAGTTCATACTGTGCCACCGTCACTGCCAGCCCGCCCCAGGGAAGGAGAGGTATAAGCTATCTCCACCCTGTATGTGTACACACACACACTTGCATACATACACAACTCAAGAAAATACCTACTAAATAAAGACAGGACTTTGGTTGCTGATGGAATCCACCAGGTACATTTCACCATAGGTGGAAACTCTTCAGGTTTTGCAGGAAACAGACGCAAAGAAATAAATTGCAGTAACCTGTCCACCAGTTGCTTGAACCTCCTCTGTGTAATCCTAAAAGGAACATGCTGCAGTTACTCTCATGCGACCACTGTCTACATGAGAGTTTATATTATCACATCAGTGTTATTAAGAAAAAACACACACAAAGCTTTTGTTCTACACATAAAATCAAAATGAAGAAGCATGCTTTAGAAGAAAGCCCCAATTATCTACAAAGTAAAAAAACAACAATACAGAATCATTCCTTGTTCTTGACTTCCAGTAAACAAAAAATAAAACCAAAAATATTTCACTATTTCATTTCACAATCTGAATACTGAGAAAATCTGAGATTTTTATTTTGAGTTACTTGGTCCTATTGAATTAAGAGCAGAAAGTACTTCATACATTTGTGACAAGTGCACATAATATCACAACACACATACATGTGTAGATAATACTAATGCATCATTTTCTAAAGAAGAGCTCTCCTGTTTTGATGGTTTAGATTTCTAATATATTTTGAGAGTAAAAACCATGAGTATGCCTACTGCATCCTTAACCAAGATGCT
Organism: Melanerpes formicivorus; assembly: GCF_026170545.1. Taxonomy (NCBI): domain Eukaryota; kingdom Metazoa; phylum Chordata; class Aves; order Piciformes; family Picidae; genus Melanerpes; species Melanerpes formicivorus. The sequence goes on from NW_027142358.1 coordinate 11,462,127, forward strand.
TATAAAACCCCAATTCAAATTCAATATTACTGCAGTTTTAGGCAAAATAGACATTAGGGGGTGGTGGGAAGGAAATATAATTTACATCCTTGCAGAGAAGAGAATCCTTTATTAACAGACTCCCTGGGAGATGACAGAATTGCCAATATGGCCATTTGAACTGTTTTTTGTCTCCAGAGTGAACCTTTTGCACATTCATTGTATAGAAGGCAACTTGCATACCAACTTGAAAGCCTGCGCTTTGGGTAGTTATTCCCATATGATTTTACTAATGATGTCCTCTTGGAGTTATTTCAATTAAAGATCTAATGGCCAAGCTACATTCTCTCACCACCTCTATTACACTATGAAGCAGGGACTCAAATTCATTTCTGGTTTTGATACAATACAGTAAAGTTGCAGTATCTTTTTGCAAACTATGTAAGATAAAACCTTTATTTAAACAAAGATCAAAGAGATGTTTGTATTAATAACACCACTTAAACATGTATCTAAAAACTTTATACACATAAATTATTTTGCAAAGGAGGCTTTTTGCATGAAGATATTAAATTTTATACATTATATACAGTTTGCATCTATAAATCAGTATCGCATAGTGGACTATGTCCAGATGTACTTTGAAGACAATAAAAACAATCTCTTCAGTCAATTAAATCAACTTTCATGTAATTGATAAAACAGGCAACATCAATGGAAAGACAGTAACAACTGTAATCCTAAAAATGGAATTTGTAATTTTATTTTTTTATGTTGTTTTACTTTTTAGACCAGTGCACTAGGAAATGATGGTCAGCTTCTGTTAAGGCTGCTATCTGTCTTAGCAAGTGAGCATAGATGACATAAGTAGAAGTGTTACTAAATTGAGGATTCTGAAAAAGATTAAAAAAATGTGTTAGGTTAACAAACTGTATAAAGGGAAAAACGTCATTAGGATTTTTTGTTCTTATGTTTGCTGCTGCCAATACAATTAATGCAGGAAAGGAGTTTACAAGATTGCTGTAACTATTAAACTATGGAGAAAAAATATTTTAAACTTCCAGTCAAATAAAAAAAATACACAAATTCTATGTTGCAAAAGTATGATTTTTTTTTGTTTGTTTCACAAGAAGGCCCACAGGAAATAAAGGCAGTGCTTAAAATACTTGTCTGGATCATTATTTACTCTGTAGCACATAAATTATACTCCTCTGAGTGATGTGCTTTCCATCATGGTAACAAAGATTCTCACAGCTCCTGTCTTCCCTCACATCAATCCAAACTTATTTCCCCTCTTACTTATGAGTTCACACATCCCCACTTTTCAGTAGTATATCTTTCTTATAATTCACAGCTATTATACTACTCCAGAGATGAAAACCATGGTCTCAAAAAAATTAAACTACCATCTGATCTTCTCAAAAACTAGAAGAAACCTCTTCTTGTGTAAAGAGGTGCAAATTACAATGGTAAAATTTAAAGGGGAAATTTGCTACAAAGGCAAATTAAGTATAGTAGCAAAGGTAATGGATTAAGGCAGACAGAAATCAAACAATGTAGCCAGTCAGAGGGGAAGAGAGTCTGACAAAACACAGCACTGGAAGTTACACAGTGATATCAAAAAGTGCATATACTGAAACTTTCTGGAATGATCAGTTACAGCATACCAGTACAGCAAATCTGGGAATAAGGAAGAAATAAGAACAAATAACCTGCTAATACATTTGTTCTTTCAACCCACATAGCAATAGGAAATAATTACACATCTATTAGTGCATCATTTTAATCTATGCAACCTTTCTCCATCAACTATCTTTCATCAAGCTCCCATTCCCATCATGCACACCCTACACTTCTATGTTATAAAGCATTCTTATGACAGGAAATGTGAAGTATCTCAGCTATACAAAGTATCTTGTTTTGCATAGTATACTGGTTTATAGATTAAAAGTTAAGTGGACATATACTTAAATAGAAAGACTCTATTTTTCTTACCTGTAAAAGTATACAGTATGCTCTAAGATCATCTTTTGTTCGTGGCCTATGGATGGATGAAAGAATAAGCAGAGCCACATGTATATATCATATATACACACATTGAGAGGCATGAAATCATGTACCCTAGAATTTAAATTGGCTTTGCCAATACATGCAAAATACAACATTTAAGGATTTTTGTTGCTCTCAGATACTGAAAAGGGCACTTAATGATTCTGGCTACTCTCTGAAGGTGGGAGGTTATTTTAGCATCTCTCTTTGTGGCATAACACAAGACAGCAAAAAGAGGAGTCAGAATTGAAGATAAGAGGTGTTCCAGAGAGGTCCATGCGTTGTCTGTCCTGACATCATGGAAGAGTTTATTTGCCCCATATTTGATATTTCATGCCAAAATTTTCCATACACATCTACCATTACTGCCTCTGTTTTTCTTGCCCCTCCACCCCCCCCTTTTTTTTTTTTTTTTAAATTTATTTTACTTCAAGGGCTTTACATTCCTGCAAATACACATGCAGCAACACCACAGAAAAGGTAGTACAAGGTGGAGACAGAAATAGCCAAGGGTTGGGTCACAGTGAGTCACAACAAGGTGCCGTCTCTGTGCTGTATCTTTTTGTGAATGAAAGCACATGTTCTTACTTCTCTTACTTCTTGCAAAAATTTTATCTCCAATCCTCCTGCCTTTGGGCTATCTTTTTCTGCATCCTGCACTGCCCTTTCCATGCTGTTGCCACACATGAACGGTACTGTGAAGTAAACTTTGGATCGAGGTTAAAACATCCTAGTTGCTGTTGGGGGGTGGGTGGGGAGAATATCTTTCACTCCAGAGAAATTTCTTAATACATCTTACAGGCGAGATGCTCAAAAGATTGCACTGGCTGAGATTCTTGTGGGGGAATGTATGGCTCGGTTTGCCCCTGCCTCCTTAGGGGTTCAGTATCAGCTAACAGCATTAAAGACAGACTTCAGCAGATTTGCTTGCCAAACAGAGACAAGTTCTGACGAGTCAAATAAGTACCATCAGAATATTTTCTTACTTTGACTAAAACAATAAAGACCAAACATATCTCAGCTGTAAATGCTGGTACAGGACTAATGCAAACATTTGTTATAATTACCCCTTCCATTCTTGTAGCAAACCATTAATTATTCCTTTTAGGACTGACTTCTGAACATCTTGAGGCTATGGAAAAATGAGAGGAAAAATTCATATTTGATGTAATTACACATATTCTATACATTGCACTGTATGAACGAGTGAGTTTATTTTGCTTAGTATTCAAGCCAACTAAGAAATCTTTTGTCTTCTGATGCTGAGCTCCTAAGACTCTTTCCTCTCAGACTATTAACTGAAACCTGGAGCTTTGACAATGGGGGCTTTCAAAACTTCAAATAATTAAAAAACTCCAAATATAATTTCTAAACTACTCTTGACCTTTGTTTACTATGTAATGACTTTTTTTGCTACCTTCATCCTCACATTTTCCTTATTTCCACCATGCATTGTCCCATCATTGTCATGTCATATCTTGCCTGCTGTGCATCATTAGTAGCAAAAAATTCTTCCTCTTTTACTAGAGCAGTTTTCATGATTTTATGGCAATTCCCATGGGACCATTTTAAGTATGTTTTGAGAGATGCTTCAGAAATTGTGCATATCGAAGAAGAACTTTAGGTCTAATTGCTGCTTAGCATATTTCTTTCCTGTAATAACTGTTACGATGTTTTAAAATGGCAATTCTTTTCTTCTACTTACAGTATTTAATAAGGCATCATAGACAACATTCACAAACTTTGCATTGATTCCAGAGTCCTCAATGGTATTAAAGGGAGAACTGGTGTCTTTCTGTAAGTTAGATAATACATGAAACGTTTTTGAAATGTCTCAAATATTTTAGCTATCTTTGAAAAATGAAAGTTTAACAGCAAGTTTAAAAAGAACACACAGAGATAGAACTTTCTTTTCATCATCAGAACATAAGTCCTCCCCCTCTACTCTGCCCTGGTGAGGCCACATCTGGAATACTGTGTCCAGTTCTGAGCCCCTCAGTTTAAGAAGGACAGGGAACTGCTTGAAAGATTCCAGCACAGATCCACAAAGATGATTAAGGGAGTGGAACATCTTCCTTATGAGGAAAGGTTGAGGGAGCCGGTGCTCTTTAGCTTGGAGAAGAGGAGACCTGAGGGACGACCTCATTAATGTTTACAAATATGTGAAGGGCAAGCATCAGGAAGATGGAACCAGAGATGTCCAAGGACAGGAGAAGGAACAATGGGTGCAAGCTGGAGCACAGGAGGTTCCACGTGAACATAAGGAAAAACTTTTTCACTGTGAGGATAACAACATACTGGAATGGACTGCGCAGAAAAGTTCAGGAGTCACATTCTCTGGAGACTTTCAAAACCTGCTTGGATGCACTCCTGTGTGACCTATTCTAGGTAATCTTGCTCTGGCAGGGGGGCTGGACAAGATGATCTTTTGAGGTCCCTTCCAGTCCCCAACATTCTGTGAATCTAAGTTGCTTTTATTAATATGTGAAAGTTGAAGTGAAATAATAGTAATCCTACACATTGGCAATACTCAGATAACTTCATTACCTTGTTATTCTACTTTAAAAGTGTTTCTAATAAGGAATTGAATACAATTTTCATTGTTGCCAATCCACCATCAGACAAGACCAACAAAATAATAGCATCCAATATTTATTAAGTGACTAAAACCCATTGGTTATTGTGTCTAAATATCATGAACACACTTTACTTGGTAATAAGCAGGAAATAGTGATTTAGCATAAATTATTAAAGCTTTCACATGAATATAATCTTTTCCTAGGAAAACAGAGTATGCCATCTTGACACAAGAGCCCATCCCATACTTTTTTCATGAACAGGGAATATTTGTTTCCAAATTTGCCTGGGCCTCCATATTAACTGCATTAGCTTGCATGTTTTTAAACTGTAGTTTGTATAGAAAGCATCCACACCGTCCTAGTGTCAAAAATCAAACTACATACTCAGATTTTAAAGCTCCACATAAATTAATGCAGTATTGGATTATCTCCCAAAAGCAGGAGAGATCATAAAATGATCATAGTGGCCTTGAGTAACAAGCTTTTGTAAACACTTTGAAGATAGAAAGCACTGCAAGTACTAAATAGAAGATAATTTGTAATATTACCTTAAATGCAGCATTTATCTCCAGGAAAGAATCAAATGTTGTGGAATAAAAATTATGTACAGCTTTCCAATCTCCTGATGACTTAGCCTTTTCCACATCATCCCTAGAAAGAATACATTAAAAAAATTGACAAGGTTTCAAGCTTCCCAACCACTTAAACTTTAGACTGCACTGTAACTCTAAACTTCCTTCACTAAGAACATTTAGAAAGTATAGTATCAGTATCTTTCTAACATCTTCTTTGTCACTGCAAGATCTTGGTATTATAGGAGAACAAAAGCATACTTTCTGTTTGATACACTTGAGCAGTGTCTCTCATTCAAAATATTAATTCATGGTGTCACAGTTCAGAATGGTAAGACAATTAGCAGAAGAGAATTACACTGAATATACACTGATGTGATAAGATTTCTGTGACTAATTTATTCAGGTATGCAGACTCCTAAACTAGTCAAATTCATTATAATTTGTATAAAAATATTTTTTCTCTCTTTTTCTTTTCATATCCAGCTGCATCTTTGTATGCAACTGCAAACACTCCTTAAGGGGACAACAAAATCTATGGACTTAGTCTTAAAGCATTTTTAAATACTGGACCTTAAAGCACATACCTGTATGTAAGCTTTTGTATAATATCATACATTGAAAAACAAACACTTCCCCCCCTCCCCCCCCCAAAGACCCAAAACCAAACTAAACAAAAAAACACCCCAACCCAAGCAACCAAAAAACCCCCACCAAACAAAAAAATCTCCAACCAACCTTTGAAACAGAATTTTATTTTAAATACCTACAATGATAATGACAGAAATCCCAGTTTGCTTCCCACCTCCAGATAATTTCTTGGTACTAGATATTTTTTTACAAGCTACCAATTGCACATAGCAAAAGTTCTAATGACTCCTTAATGCTTTATTTGAAAGAAGAAAATTCTTGATAATTACGGTAGCAGTCAATAGATAGAAAAATTTGCACATAGAAAAAAATGTCAGCTCTTCAGATGACCTGAACACCAACTAAGATTTACCTCTCATCAAATTCTCTACTACATCCATTTCCTTTTCCACCAGCAACACACACTGACTTATCAAAACAGCAGCACTCTTCCTCATGAACTGCACGAAATTTCAAACCCGGGGAAGAGCAATGAATAGTATATACTCATACATCTGTGATTTTTTATTTTTTCCCCCCATCTGTTTTAAAACCAGAAGAATCAAGCTTCTTCATAAGAGTATTTCTTCCCATCTCCTAAGAACACATCCACACTAAACAAACACACTGCCAATACACGTTCACGTATCGCTGGCAGAATCCCCTACTGCAGATGCACCTTATGCTATTAGTGTTTCAACAAAATGATGCCATTTCCTCGAATGACAGCGTCAACACCAACATAGGTATGTTCTCCAAAACTGTTAAGTAAGGAAAAACTGTTCCTTATTTCTTTGTGCCCAGCAAATCAAGCAGCACATGGGAAACAAGCTATACTATTTAAAAATAATTCAGGTGGTTTCCCTGGAGACTTCTGCTAGTCAATCAAGTATTATGTGCCAGGCATCATGACAGTGCTGGAAGAAAAGTAATGCAGGTATAGTTTTGATTAGGAGTCTGTACTGACCTAGAAAATAAAAAATGGAACACTATTTCCATTCAACTCAAGAAGTAAGGATACATGAAAAAAAGAAACATATTGTTGCTATAAAATGAATACTGAAAACTAACACACTAATGTAACCCATGAAGAAACACTATCTGACTTTTAGCCAGTTACAATTGCCACTCCAGGTCCTCAAATAGGACGTTATACAGTTAAATGTCTGATGCGCAGTGTTTCACGCAAGACTGAGAATGCACGATGGACAGGACATACCATAAGAGTCAGTGCAAACAAAATACCCCAAATCAAAAGTGATTTTCCAGCCTGCAGTAAGACATACATATCTTCCCCCAAAACTAAACATACGCTGAATAGCAGGAACTGAATTTCTAAGTCTGAACACAGACACTTAAGCTAGAGAAAGTATTTTCATACATTTCACACCAACATAAATTATGGATCCCAGCATCACAAGACGACTAGCCCCTCATTGGTCTTACTGAACTGTTTTCTCGTTTGAGATTAACAAAATCAAATGCATGAATTAGGACAAAATTAAGAATGTCCAAAGACAGAAAGTACACCCTCAGAACAGCCAGAGTTACTTACTGAAAATCTTGCACAGTTTTGGTTCGGATGGGAACGGAAGGTTCAGGAGGAATTGGTGCTTTCACTTCTTGGGGTAGTGTATCTATAGAGATGCGCTGCTTTTGTCGTACATCAAGGCAAATGGGTGGTAGGTCTCTCACTTATTAAAGAATAATAAAAACCCCAAAACAATAAATACAAAGCAATCATACACATATTAGCCAATAAAACACAGATATATAGCAGCTAGGAAAAAAACAAACCACACCAAAGCTCACACTGTTTGATTCTACATCTTTAGATCCATATTCATCCAAGTACTTTTCTTATCATGGGCTTATCACAGACATGATAGAAACCACCTAATTGAGGGAAAATAAAACCTCTGGAAATGTCCTAAAAATGGGGAAAGTCTGTCCAGTCAATTGCCTGTGTAAGGCCTTCTTAAAGAAGGGAATCTCTATTATTCTATACATGAGCTTCTGGATCAAGTTGCAATGCCTGTTACAAAATCAAAGAAAGAAAACCAGTCCAGGTTTTCACAGCAGAATGGCTGCTATGCTGCTGTGGAGAAAAAAAACAAAGGGGTGGTGGGGGTGGTGGTGGGTGTGCAGAGGGAAAAGGCAACAGGCTGTTGACCTGCGTTCCAACTCATTAGGGAAACCATTAAAATATACTTACATAAGACATGCTGGTATTACATCAGTAGCATGTGCTAGTATACATACAGCAGTATTAACATCACACAAGAAAATCCCAAATTCCTATATAATTTAATTACAGAAATGCATGCTGCAGAATTTTCATTAAACCCATTTGTAGCCACAGATGCTCAGCCTTCTGAACATTAAGCCACATGCATTCTAAGCTCAGATGCACAAAATGCCTATTTTAAACATCCCATCTACCTGAAGTTATGAGAAACTCAAGCTAGGCAAGTTAGAACACAATTCCCAAGAAAACAAAAAAGTTAAAGGATATCAGGGAATTAGAGTTTGCTGTTTAAAAGACAAGCCAAGGAGTCCATGACTGATAACCATTAGTCAAAAAAGTAGTGTTTGCGTAAATACTGTACATGCAAACTGTAACACTGGTGTTTCCTACATGCAAGGAAAAAAAGTCTCAAGCACAAGGACACCAAGCCCTTTGATTGTAATTGGAAAATGGACTTCCTGTCTTTATCTATGGATTTTCACTTTATCTCCTCTGTGTTCCATTGAAGAGGGGGAGTGATAGAGTAGCTTGGTGGGTATCTGGCAGCCAGTAAAGGTAAAGCCACCAAAAGTAAGAAAAAAAAGTATTTCAATGCAGTATACACAGACGTCCATTTTACTGACAACATGTTTTCAAACACTCTTAAATCAGACTAACAATGCATTTATTTTTTACTGCACACTTTTAAAAGCATTTATAGAAATTACAGTGTATGTTTGGGATAAAATACACTATATAAGGTAAGTGTCCTCAAAAGTCAAACATATTAAACCAAAATCCTCTATGAATTGACTAAGAGTCCTCAAACACTTCAGACAATTGTTAAAAAAACCCAAAACCTAAACAAAAACTAAACATCAGAATAGTATTACTGCTCTGCTGTCTACTCCATTTATCACAGCAGGAAAATAGATGCTAACAAAATCCCCAGAACCCGAAAGGAGATTCTTTTCATTCATGCTAATGACAGAGACACTGTCATTGTGACTTAACCACCATTTATCAAACAATAGATCAGAGCTGCCCTCAATCCCCTGAGTAAGGCATTGATTACAGATATCAAATCTTGCCACTCTGGCAACTGGAATTTAAAGCTACTTAAAGAGAAAAGCAGCAATTTAAAAACCAAAGTGGACACATAGACACTAAATTAATTCAAGCCAAGGTGTTGAACAGTCTCACCATGCATGTGCTCTGCTATTGCACATCATTTGCTGAAAGCAAAATGGATCAACTGAAAAGCAACCAAGACTGTCTTATTTTTATACTCTGAGAAAAACAAGTCATCTTCACTTAGCTCTTATTCTGTCTTCTCAATTTGAAAGGGATTAAACATTGAATTATAACCATCTGAATACACTGAAGAGAGGAAAATATTCTCCTATATCCTCAGATGAGCTGGCTGTTGACAGAAGCTGTTCTGCATTTCAGTAAACTGAGGCTGCAAGTGCTAAGCTGGTAACTTGCATGCTGCCAGCGATGCAGTTTTCTTTGGAATATATGCAGCTTAAATTAGATGTACTGAGTTTTAATAATGTGTTTAATAACGACTATCAAATACAGTATGTTTTGCCATAATTCAAGTTGATTTGTAAATAGATTTATTTGCTTGCCTGACATTCAGAAACATTAATTAAGATCTGCTACTTGAGTTTCATTGAAGAGAAACTTCATGTATTGAGTTGATAAGCAGCAATAACACAATAGTACAAGACAAGAAAAAACCAATCATTTCTGGCTGTTTGCCCAGTTACATCAAATAAAAAAGACTCAGCAGTGTATGACTGCATAGGGCATGATCGAAACCTTTGAGGAAGAAAACCTCTTTGATACAATGCAGAATTTACTAGTGCAAGGACATTCAAAATTAATTTACTTAGAACAGTAGTTGTTTTCATGGTGACCAACACAGCCACTGGCAGATGAAAATTTTCAAAGTAAGACAAACAAACCTTACTTATATTTGTAACATTATAAAAACTAAAACCATCTAGTTAATATATGGATCTCATGCCAGACTGCTATTGCATCAGAAGACCTGTTATATAAACACAATCTCTGTTGCAGCTACTCAACAAATATTATGCTACATTTCATGCTGTATTTACCAGCATTACTTTTTCCAAGCTTTTATTTTCCAATGAAATTAACATGGGAAAACACTGGAACAGGCTGCCCAGAGTAGTTGTAAAGGCTCCAACCCTGGAAGCGTTCAAAGCTCGTTTGGATGGGGCCTTGAGAAACCTGGTCTAGTAGGAGGTGCCCCTCCCTATCCAAAGCAGGAGGATTTAAATTAGATGTTAAGATCTCTCCCAATCCAAACCATTCTGTGACTATAACAAATATTGTCATGCATTAGTATGTTGAAAATTAACTACCGAGTACTTAATGAGGCAGCAATTACAGCTGGGACAGTATCATCTGCAGCAAGAACTGAGGGTACTTTTAGAGAGAGGCATTTAAAGTTTACCACGTATGTCAGGTTAAAAAAAAAAGGGGTGGAGGAGGGATTTAATTTTTAATGAAATGAATTAAATGAATTGGTACTGCACTTTTCATACTGCTTAGCCCAATGCCAGATTTAATATTGCTTTGTTCTAACTTTCATTAAGCAGGCGTTCATATCAGAAGGTTGTATTAAGCAACTATTCAAACAGAAGCTGGACAGAAAACAATTAACACTTAAATGATGAAGTTGGAGTCTATGAATCAACTGCATGCATGTTTAGAATGCTAGCTGCTGAGTTAATACTGACATGAGGTCATATTTAGCTTCTGAGGAAAACAGTGGTATCTGAGAAAGGCAAAACATTATATTTTTCTGAGGGCTTCCAGATTCCAACAATATTACAGTTGTTTACATGCAAATCATATACAAAGACTTCTCTTTAAAAACAGATAGGTGAGAGTCACCTGAAAGTTATACTTCCAGTTTTGTTATTTTGATCTTATAGTACTTTGTGAGAACCAGCAGAGCTCTTATCTGCTTTGCAGCATCTTCTTTTTGCCTCACTCAAAGTATCAGCCTCAAGAACACCACTTCCACCTTAGCTCCAGCAAGATACACAGCAGTGGAAGAATTCTTCACTGGCCTTGTCCAGCCACCTTGACTTCCTTTGTGTAGCACAAAGTGACTTGAGCAAAGTACAAAATCCTGTCCAGCTGTCATTTACACATAATTACCTTTTGTGTTTCAGTGATTGCATTTTTGTGGGTGTTTTTTTTTTTTTTTGTTTGTTAATTTTTTAAAGGCAAAGTAAGCATATTTCCTTGCTCCATAATAAAAATTGCTTAAAAAGGGAAAAAAAAATGGTATCTTGCACTGACTTTTACTTTTGAGCACTACTGGCAAGGAGACATAGACTATTTCAGTGAGGATCCAATCCTGCAACGTGCAAACCACCTTCTGCACAGCTTAGAAACTGAGTATACCTGTACATAATTTTGTTTCAAACTCACACTATTGAGATCTCTTAACTAATACAGTGTCTTTATAATTCATTGAATGTTTAGAAATACTTGCATAACCACAGAATAGTAAGGCTGAGAGGGATGTGCTCAGAGGCAAGATCAATATATACCTGATAAATGTTTGTACAACCTGTTTTCAAAAGTTTCAATTTGCTGAAATACCATATTTTGGCCCAAAAATCTAATAAAAATTCCAGGTCTAATCACAATGTCATCACATCAGGGTCCAGCCTAGCTTACTATACTGAATACACAGCTCCACTTACTATCATTACCTCATCATACCACATAAACCTTCCTTCTCACCTTTAAAGCTCTTCAGAACCTAATCTTTGCCTGGAAAGATGTTTGGTGTCATCACTGGCCTTCATCTGCACTGGAAAATAGCAACTGTCTTCCTTAAAAGCCCTATGCCTGCCTCATCCCTGCCATCTTTCAGATAGCAACAGAAAAATCTTCTCTACCAAGTTCTGACAAAGTTTCTTGTGAAACTGCAATCTGATTGCATTTATACAAACAGCATTTGCAGACAGACTACTGAATCTGTAACTCTCGTTAAAACTTCAGATCATTTCATCCTCCAGGTCCCTTTTCTTTTGTTTTTCAATCCAGCCTGTCTCTATGACATAACCTCTACAGACCACAGACTATTATCATGTATATCAGTGCCTGTACAACGTACTGAATGAACTCCAGACTTCTAGATTTATTGGCACTACCACAATACAAATACTGGCAGAACACTGAGCACCTTAACTTGGTAACTAAGTAACACAGGACTTTTATTCTCTTACCATTTTTGATGCTGGGTATAACAAGTTGTGTGGGTGAATTTCTGTTTCCGATGCCTTCTTTCTTTTGGTTGATACTTGTGATGAAACTGCTGAAAGAGGAAAACTGATTTTTGGCTCCTCTTTCCAACCCCTGTAATTAAGATGACAGCATGCTATAAAGTGCTAATACATTACTGCAAGAGTAATCTTACCAAATTAAGTATTACACAAATACTTACGTAACTTTTATCTTGAAAATAGAGTAGTAATACCTAAATCAGACACAAATAATGATTCTGCAAGTTTGTTTCAAACTGAATCAGGAGAGCTACCATAAAAATCCTTTCCGTTACATTCAAACCCACATGTATTAATTTGCATCATATAAAGTTATTTTTGGATTAACGTGAGGAATCCTAATTTCTATCTACTTTTCCACTCCTCACTACAGCCACCTCAGTTTAAACAGATGACAGTGCCACATTCCTTTTGTTTTCTAATAACTCCAATATACTGAAGTAGTTTAGACAAATTTCTTAAGATTTGAAATGTAGGGCCAAAAATTATGTATGAGCTACCTTGCTAACAAAATTTAAATGACAGCTACCTGAATGAAAATGCCTAATGATTCAACATTGTTAGTGTCAGTTGCCAATGAAGAAGGGCCAGCCAACAAACATTTGTTAGCACAATGGTCAAAACCACCTGCTCGAGTACCTGTATGTGCTGTCACCAAGGAGTTTGCACAAGCATTTGCATGAGCATGTTTTAACAGTGAACAGAACTTAAATTACAAAACAAGTTTCCAGAGAATTGCACCAATTGGTTTGTCTGACACCGAGGGCCATTAGACAGAGTTACTTACTCTGGAGATTTTGCGAAGCATAGGTGTGTAAAGGGGCTTGCCCAAGACAACAGAAACTGCATAGTGGGGATGTTAATTTCATCTCAGATCCAAGTCAGCTGATATCAGGCAAAGATGGATCAGCTCAGAAAAATTTACAGACTTTCCCTGCACATGATGATTTTCCACCTCACATTAACTTAATGATTCATTTACTTATCTGTTATCTGCCTGCTCAGAAAACCAACCAACCCACCCCAACCAAAACCACAAAACAACCACAAACACAGTTTCATGCAAATCAAAACTCATTCTGCAAAGTGCAATAAAAGTTCTAGATTAATTAACATAACATCCTGTCTTTTTTTTTTTTTTTTTTCACCTATACATTTCCCTTTCCCCTTAAGAGCTGTAAATTTGGAATAAGACATGCAGGCAGAGTTCTGAAGAAAGCACTTCACTTCCACCACAACATCCTGAAATACCACCAGGAGGGTAATAACAGAGCCCATAAACCTGCCATGCCACAGTGTATGTAACCTGGTATGCTGCCAGGAATTTTAAATAACTGTGACACAAAAGCTGTTTTTCCATGGCTTATAACTCAGCAAATTATAAATCTGAACAATCAGCAGGACCTCTGGCTTTAAAAATACCAAGTTTCAATTTCTAGTTCCAAATTCCTTGCATGCAACAAACATTCAAACATAAAATGTAATTACCACTGTAATTTTCACATTAACTTCTTTTATTCTACAACCTTTGAAATATCATTAAGATGTTTCTTAAAAATCACCTGGTGCACAACTGCAGATAAACAGACCATGGACAAATATGCCAAGACATGACTGACTGGAAAGGGACTCTTAAACATTTCCAGATCTGAGGTTAGTCTTCTGTGTCGCAAAAATGTATGCTCTATGTAGAAAGCCTCTGGAGCTTGGATTTAGTCTAACTATGAGTAATAGGGAACATATACCACAGATAAGTAGAAAGAGGAGCTTTTATGAAACAGACTATCATGACAACCTTTTTGACTGACTCAGCAGTCTAGGTTTTACTCCAGCCATACCACTGAAATAGTATAGTTATTTAAAAATGTTCTTAATGCCACCTCCCTCAGCAGTTATCAGAAAGAACAAGTCATACGTGCTAGTTAACTCTATCATCCTGCTTCAAGTGCGCTTCCAACAATGTTGAAAAAATCATATGGACAAATGCTTTACTGGAAAGACCTGAGGGAACACTGGAGAACTACACGCTCCTTAATGAGGGTCTCTGACATCCTGGGAGAGTAATCTAGAACAAGTGTACAGCACTATGTCATACTTCCAAGATTTTGTACAAGACCAGCGAGCCTCTAGAGCCTAAGACTCTACACACATACCACCATCAGAAAACCAAACCCACACCTAAAGAATGAGTATACATAGAAGGAGTCAATGGATCAAAGTAATCTTTAATCCTCTTTTTCAAAAAAAGAATATTAATCATAGAATCAATAGGTTGGAAAATACCTCAGAGATCATCAAGTCCAACCTGTCACCCAACAACTCATGACTAAACAGAATCATAGAATCAATAAGGTTGGAAAAGACCTCAGAGATAATAACTCACAACTCTGCTGGCTTGTTAGTGGAAGTTTTCCAAAACATCAAGCCCTCCATAAAACTGGAGACATACTAGCATTATACTTTATAAATCTATGATTTTCATTATTGAAGTTAAATTAGATAGTGGAAAACAAGTCAAAGGAAAGTCTGAACTCCTTGCAGGATCATGTTAATTTATTTGTGGAGTAATTTAATTTCCACAATGTTCCTTAGTAAAAAAAAAAAGGAGCAAAGAAAAACAACAACCATTCTTTCACAATCCCACAGTGGCCTTTGGCTAGGAAAGGCCAGGATACGAATGACAATAAGCACAGGATCACTTTATTCCAACTTGCAGCCATCTTAAAATCATGAGGAGACATCTTTCACATATGCTTTTAGGAGAGAAAGGATATCACATTTATCTATTCACTTGAAATTCTTACCATCTCCACAGCTGTTATGGAAAACAGAAACTGTTTAAACAATGTCATGTCTTTACACTGCCTTTTATGAAGCTCTAGTCATGCCTCCTTAGTTACACATATCTATGGTGAATCCTCAGTAAACTGAGTCAATCACACAAAATCTATGGGGATGCTCTGAGACAAGGAGATCTGAAGCTCACCCCACATAGAACACACATATAGTATCTGTATGACTATGGTCATCATATGAGAACTATAAATTTAGAAATAATAGGCATAGAGAATAATAAAATTAAGGCCATCTGGAGGATCACTATATGTATGTATGGACATGTATTTTTATGATAATTTTAATGGGCAAACCCCCCAAAATAAGCAATTATGTGGTTTAGAAGACAATAATTTGCCCCTTTTGTCATCATGTCATATTACAAACCCTTCCCCAGTTTAATGAGGAAGATGAGAATTTATTTCTCTCTTTAAAAGTGTTCAGGAAGATTTCAGTAAAACTCATTTTTTGATGTTCAATTAGAAATTCTAATACAATAACTTGAATTAAAGTCCTGCTATATATGATGAATCTCACAACACACTTTGAAGTACTGGAATCACATGTAGTCTGGTTACGACCAGGGCTTAGCAGACCAACAGTCCAACACCTTCTTACAGCAACTCATATAGATCTTGCAAAAGCATACCTGTATTCCCTGTTTGATATATATGGATGAGAAACTGCATTCTATTGCAGAGAGTGAAATCCAGGGTTACAAAAACGTTTATTACATCTCTCCACGCAACTCTCTCTCTGTAACAAATTATTAAAACCCATATGCAGCTATTTGTAAATTCAAAATCCTATGTGCATTTGACAAGCAAGCACACCCAGCCAATTTGAGCTCCTCTATAGGTCAACTTATACAACTTCTGCCTCTGAGCAATAGCTCAGATGTACATGAAGGACGTACAGCTACAAACAAGCTCTCCTGATTCTTTAAGGCAACTGGAGTTCTACATGGCTGCCTAGTTGCACACATTTTTTCATTAACTGAGTCTTACACAATTCAGACCAATTGTATCTTCATTCTAAAGGATTGGCATTTGCAACTCAAAGTCTGAAGCAGAGAATTCAAAAATAACTCCTGGGCACTTGTCCGTTAGAGACTTCGCCACCAAACCTGTACTTGAATCACAAGAGCAAGCACATTCTTCCACATTCAGATAGATTTGCAACACTGAAAGTCTTTCACAAGGCTGGAACATTGTAAGCAAAACACAAAATTGGCAGAATTGCTCAAAGGATTTTGCAGTTTGCCTGTAATTACTTCGTTTAACATTATAATTATTTCATGACAGTTATAAACATTAGATGCTCAATCTTTTAAACCCAAATTATGTAAATTTGTAATTTCTAGCAAGACAGACATTTATCAAAAATGCTGAATTGAAATCTAATAACTGTATTCCAAGGCTAGTAACATTTTTTCTCTGTTGTTGGGCTGAAATAACTTCCAGCAAGCTTGAACAGTGGGGCTATGCAAGACACTCAGCTCACGCCAGGAAAGTGTTCACGTTCTGTAATATCGTATGGTCAGCAAAAAGATAATCACAACGCCAGCGAAATTAAAAATCTCAAAAGAGGTTTCTGAAATTATTCTGCAAAATAACACTCTCACCATGTGTTTACCCATGTCAACTCATTCATCAGTGACTAAAATGTTTTTGCCATCTTCGCTTCCATACAAAGTGAAAACCGGGACAGACCTTTCAAGAAAAAGTTAAAAACACACCAATACCTTCCCGCTAGCTTCCTTAAGTGTACTAAGAGCTGAAACCCTCCACCCCCGAAAAGCCCTAACGAACATTCAGCGCCGCAAACCCTCAGTCATGACTAACCCAAAAGAGCAGACCGTTGTAAAATGTTAAAGAACTATAAGTAGGTGGAGAATTTATAGCTTCATTATGTCACTGCTTACAGATGCACTTGTTATTTTTAAGAAACTTGAATGAAAGCCTCTAAGCGGAAAAGAGTATGAAAGAACAGGAACATGATGCTCCCCCATCACCACGAATAAAGCGGCAGACGGAGCGAATGGCAGCGGAGACCGCAAGGACGGTCTCGTTCCCCGGGGCCGGGACCTGGCAGGCAGCAGCCCAGGCGCTGACGGGTCGGTCAGCACCGCCAGCAGCTGCAAGAGACCTACCCCGGCTGCCGCGCTGGATCCTGTCGGGATGGGCGGCAGTATCTCTTGCTCCTTTTCTTTCTCTCCTTCTTCGTCCTCTTCTTCCTCATCCTCGCCGCCCTCCTGGGCTGACGGGGGCACCGCGCTGCCCTCATTCAGTTCTGCTCCCGCCGGCAGCCCCTCGCCGGGGCCGGAGGGTAGGTCAGCTGCAGCAGTGGCTGCTGACGGGCTCTGCAGTGACATGGCCCGGCTGCCGCCCGGCCGTCCCGCTCCTCTCTGCTCACGTCAGCCCCTCGGCTTCCACTGGCACCCGAGCCCCCGCACACTCTTCTTTTTCTTCTCCTCCCTGCTGCCGCCCCCGAGCCCCTCCGAGGAACCCCCGCGGCACTCCCAGCACCGCCGCTTCCACCTCTCACGGGGCGGCAGCGGCAACGCAGTAGCCGGCCTGCTACCGGGCGCTCATACGCCCCCGCACGGCGGGGCGGAGCGCAGGCCGCCCCCGCCACGGCCCCGGGGAGGAGGGAGAGCGCGGGACGCGGCGGAGCAGAACGCAGCCGGCGCCGCCAGACCTGCTGCCCCTACGCCACTGCGCCCCCTACAGGTGGCGGGCAGGAAGCGGGGCCGCTACCGCCATGTTGTTTAGAGGCGGCCCGTGGAAACGCTCTTGGCGACCGGGGGCGCCGCACGGGGGCAGCGGAGGACACATCTACGGAAACGGTGGCGCAGGAAAAGCGGCGGTGCCAGCCAGGCGTCAGGGAATCGGGGCTGTCCCCCGCGCTCTGCGCAGCCGCCGTGGCGAGGGGCGAACGTTGCGCGGCGGCTGAATGCCTGCGGTGCTTCGCTCGCCGAGGCACAGGTGTGGGGGGGTACCGCAGGTGCCGGAGGTGGCGGGGACCCCCTGCAGCATCCATCTCCCGCACCCCCGGGAAGATCCGCCAGCAGGGATCTCCCGCTTCGCAGCGAAGTCGTACCCACCGCGAGCGGGGAGCGGTCGGGCTGGGGCATGGCAGCGAGTGAATAAGCGAGTAATAAATAAAATCCTGCGGTGCAGGGACCTGCGCCGTCTTCACAGCGGGCCGGTGTTGCGTGTTGCGCACTGCGCTGTTAACGACGCCTCTCGCACCGCCCTGTCACCTCAGGGTACCTTGGTCACGACTTCGAGTCACTCTCTAACAAGGAAAATACAAAATAAAGTGTAAAAGCTTAGTCTTGTCTCTCTTTGCCTGGCAAAGCCTGAGCATTGCCAGGTCCTGTGTGGATGGCACAGGTCTCAGCCCTTTGGGGCTGTCAGAGCCGCTGTGCTGAAGCTTTCCTGTGATAATGTAAACCAAAATCTTCAAACACACTGTGTTGACTGGTTGCAATAAATATGCGGCATTTTCCTGTAGGGTACTACTGACCATCACTTGGTTCGGTATGCAAAGGTATACAGCCCTTCAAACCATTAACTGCCAGATGAAACAAGTTTCTTTCAGATCACTCTAATTTTGTGTCTGAGAAGAGGTCTTTTCCCAGCTTCAGGATCAAAGGAGTGTGAATAGCATTACAGACCACTTGAAACAAACCTTCAGACTTGTTTTTCAGATGGAGATAATCCACGTGATCGTTTTTCTCAGCATTGGCATTACACAAGTAGCTCCTGTAGGCTGGGGTTATGGCAAAGATCTCTGTCAGCTGCATAAAAGCAAGGGCATAATAGGTACTGCAGTGTTAATCTAACACGTTGAAAAACGCTTTCTCTTTTTGAAGGAACTGGCAGACCTGGAGTTTACCACGTTTCATGAAGAAATTGCTTTGTCTCCTTACAAAGTTAAATATGAGAGCTGGTTTTCAAAACGTTCATACCTCACTGTGCTAACTTCCCAGTTGCTCTCAGTAGTTTGCATGAATAAGTGGCCTGCTGCACTTAAACAAAGCCCCCCAAACACACACTTATCTTTTTCCTTTATACGTCAAGAAATAACATAATGATAGTAATTTCAACAGCTTCAGTACAAGCAGCTGTACACCCAGTGGCAGTCCCCAACTGGAATTAATTGACACAGCTTGTGCCAACTTGAAACAGGGAAGGATCTGCTCCCATGTGCTTGCAGAGAGAGGTGAAGCCAGGGGAAGTAGAATTGTAGGAAGACAAGTATACAAACAAATTCATAATGCTTTTTTATTGCTTCTATTTTTTTTAATTATTATTATTTTTTTAATTCCATTGAGCTATAAGATCTCTGATAGCTTCAAAACTGCTGAAATGGTCTTCTATCAGTTTTTTTTTTTTTTTCACAAAAAGCTCATGTAACATAAAGGCATCAATTTTTGCTGTCCATACTGTTCTGTGCTATTGAAACTGAAGTGTTCTGCTGAACTGAACTAGTTTGGATTAATGTCTTGACCCATGATAATTATGAAAAAAGCCACAAAAGTACTCTTAAAGAAAATTACTTCCTATTTTTTTATGAGAGTAGAAGGACCTCATAATGAAGGACAAGCAAATACATTTTCATATTTCTAACAAAGGTAGCATACATCCAGTGCCTAGGGTGTGTTACTAGAAGTATTTCTGTCAGTCAAAGAGGTAACCACAGCTGGGAAAAGCATGTCTAAACTGGCTTTCAATTTTCTACCAGGGATTGATGCTAACTGGGTGCAGCAGTGTTGCAGGTAATGAGGCAGGGTAGTGGGCAATGGAGCAGTGAGAAAATGGGATAAAGATACTCTGTCTTCTAATAAAACAAGATTTCTAGTATGTACAACATGCAAAATTTTGCAAAACTAAACAGAGGTATGCAACTGTCATTTTAGAAGATTTTACAGAATCATACAGTCAGCATTACAGAATGGTAAAGATTGGAAGGGACTTCTGGAGGTCACCTAGTCCAAACCCCCTGCTAATGCAGGTATGTCTACATCAGGTAGCACAGGAAGGCATCCAAGCAGGTTTTGAAAGTCTCCAGAGGAGATTCTACAACCTCTCTGTCAGCCTCAAAGTAAAGAAGTTTAGTTCAAGCGAAACCTCCTGTGTTTTAGTTTATACCCATTGCCCCTTGTTCCATCACTGGCCACCACTGAAAAGAGCTCAGCCCCATCTTCTTGACCTCCACCCTTTAAATATTTATATTCATTTGTAAGATCTCCTCTCAGTCTTCTCCATACTAAAAAGCCTCAGGTCTCTCAGCCTTCCCTTGTAAGAGAGATGGTCCTGTCCCCTAATCATCTCTGTGGCCTTTTGCTGAACCCTCTCCAGTAGTTCTGGCTCTTGAACTGGGAAGCCCAGAAGTAGATAGAATACTCTGGGTGTGGCCTCACCAGGGCAAAGTAGAGGGGGAGGAGTACCTCCCTCAACCTGCTGCTCACATTCTTAATGCACCCCAGGATGCTATTAGCCTTCTTGGCCACCAGGGTACGCTGCTGACTCATGGTTAACTTGTACACCAGCACTCACAGCTCTTCCACAAAGCTGCTTTCCAGCAGGTCAACCCCTAATCTGTACTGATGCGAGGGATTATTCCACTCCAAGTGCAGGAATCTACACTTGCCCTCGTTGAATTTCATGAGGCCCAACTCAGGTTGGCCTGTCCAGGTCTTGTTGAATTGCAGCACACCCTTCTGTGGCATCAGCTACTCCTCCCAGTTGTGGGTTTTTTTTTGTCATTAGCAGATTTGCTGAGAGTACAGTGTTGCTTCATCCACCTTGTTGATGATTATGATGAACAATACTGGATGCAGTACTGACCCCTGAAGGACACCACTAGCCCCAGGCCTCCAACTAGACCCTGAACCATTGATCACAACCCTCTGTGCTCTGTCATTCAGCCAGTTCTTAATCCACTTCACTGTCCACTCATCTAGCCATAGTTTATCTATGAGGATGTTATGAGAGACAGCATCAGAAGCCTTGCCAAAGTCGAGGTAGACAACATCCACTGTTCACCCCTCATCTTCCCAGCTGGTCACACCATTATAAAGGCTATCAGTTTGGTCAAGCATGATTGTCCCTTCAGGAATCCATGCTGACTATTCCTGATAATCTCTTCCTCCACATGCTTCAAGATGACCTCCAATGACCTTTCCATCACCTTTCCAGGGATGGAGGTGAGGCTGACTGGCCTGTAGTTTTCTGGGTCTTCCTTCCTGTCCTTTTTGAAGATTGGAGTGATGAATTTGTTGGCCAAATGGCCTAGAAGCCCTGACAAAGGGTCAAGCACACTCAATGCCTTTATTTTGAAAGTATTTTCAGGCTGTTTGTGTCACCTTTCATAGTATTTCCAGTTCTCCCTTTAAGACTGATAATGCTTTTGCTTTCCTCCATGGTTGCTTTGCCACTCCCAGCTGTTACTATGTTCCCCCCTTTACCCTTCTAAGGGCCCTTTCCTCGATGTGTTTAATCTCTTCTGAGCTGCTTTAAAATGTTAAATCACATAGTGCCAGCTACTTCACAGTATTTTTTTGGTGACTGAGGGAAAGGTAAAGTTCAGTCAAAAACTACTGTTCATGCCAAGTACATGCTGTGTGGGCCTACACGTCCACCCTGGTTGCTGGATTAGTTTAGCCTGCTCTGGACCTTACATGGATGTGCCACACTCCTGGCTCAGATAAGTGTATATACACTGCAGTAACACCCCTGAACGACCATGGGCTGGGGACTATCAGGCAGTGATCCTGAATGTATTTTCTTGCACTTATGCTGTAGCAGGTTATTGATCATTTCAACTAGAGGAAGACCTTCTTGACACCTTATTTTAAAATTGTTCACAAATATATTTTTTCTATCCAAAGAATTTGAGTTGCCAGGAAGGGAAAAGAGTCAGTGGCACATTTCTGTGCAATGATGTGGCCAGGCACAGAGCACCACTAGGAATGACAACTGGAAACAAACCAAATGCTAACATTTGTTCACAAGCGATTAGTAAATGCTTACTAGTAATAGGTGCTCTTGCAGAGACTGGCATTTGAGAGTGATACACAACTGAAAAAAAAAATAAAATAAAAAGAGCTACATTCCCTGGCCAGTATTTTCATGACAAATAATTGAATATACCTCATATGTTTCTCTGTAGTCAGAAGTCAAAATGCAGCCATAGCCACAATCAGCCCAGATTTAATTCAGTAACATTATGTGTTGTTTGGACCCATGATGGGTTTTCCACTGGCCCTCAAATGCTTTGCTTGTGTTTGAAATCAAAGAGTATTAAAGATCCTGCTGCAAACTGGCATGTCAAAAATTGAAGTGGCCTATGTCCTTTAGAAAATGTAGGCTGAATTTCCTGTTCAGTTGGTGATACCCTGTTGTCACACAGCCATACTCCGTGTCTCACTTTTATTCAGCGGTAGTTTCTTTCTCTGCATGCTGATTGAAGACCTTGTACACTCCCCAACAGAAAATATTTGGAGCATCTACCTAACAGATGTGTGCTTTGTGAGACGGACCCTGAGTGGGCACAAGGTGAAGTACAGGATGGCTGAAACATTGAGAGGGGAAGTGAAAGCTGAAGACAACACATTTCCTCTCTATGGGAGTAGGAGAGAGAGAAATGGTTGGGAGTTTTCCAACACAACAGGTTTTCAGCAAAACACTTCAGATTCAACAGAAAGGCCTGATTCATTGAATGGAAATGTTTTACAAAGAAGCATCTTTTCAAGTGACCTTTTAGCAAAAAGCAGGCAAGATGCCACCAAAATCTACCTGTTACTCTGCTGACTCAGTTGGAGAGCTTGCTATACTTGTCATATGAATCATCTAAATCAGACACTGCATGACTTCTGGGCTCCCTGGCTAGCTAAATCCCAAGCTGCTCCATCCTTCTGTGCCACCTGCCCACACCACCCATTAGAGAAGACTGAAATTAATTTTTGCCCACAGGTCACGACTGTTCTGAGACTGCACAGCTTCAGAGCTTGTAAGAGATGACCCCCATCTCATCTGGCCTCCCCTACAATCTGTTTCCCTTGAAGTTGGATTGAGGTATAAATTTGGGAAATTTTGTCTTAATCCATTTGCTTGAGAATGGGTTGCCATTGTTGACAAGCTAGTCCAATTAAGTTTACTATTCTTGATAAGAATAGTAAATTATGTCAAACTTGAGGTTGTCTTACTCTGTCTTTTAGGGTATGAAATATAAGTATCATATGCCTTTGTCTGCAGGAAAGAAAAGGCCTGTCTTTTACAGCAGCACATGTAGAAGGTGTTATCAAACTTTCCTGAACTAAGTCCACCTTATTTACCTTGTGATTAACATTAGATGAACTAATCTATAGCTCACATTTTGGCTGTCCTCCAGTACTCGGAAAGCCCCATTTTAAAAAGAGTGTATAAATGGTTAGAGAAGTGGTTCAAAGCAGTCCTTAACTAATTCATCTGAGGCACTTACATGCAAATTACCCAGCTGTTGTTTTGTCTCTACAGATACTCATTTTATCTTCCTTTTTGGTAAACAGTAAACTTCTGATGGGAGGTACATCAGCAGATGGGATGTGTCCTGCTTGGACATGCCTAACACAAAGAAGGGAGAGCTAATCAGCAGTTTTGTCTTATCTGTGTCATTCCATCTGCATTTTGGATTCCTTGTCATCAGTGACCGGTGCGATACAATGTCTGTACCAGCTAAGTGTAAAAGGCTTATTGTATGGGTCAGTGATTAACTGTTTTTTTTTTTTCTTTCCTTTTTTTTTTTTTTTCCCCTCCTGCCATGAAACAGGAACTTTGGATTGAAAAAAATCATTAGGCTCTATTCTAGGATACTGTAGCTATTTTAGGATACTATCGCTACATCCAGAGTGCGGTTATCTGTGATAACGCAGAGTATGCAAAGACATGGCAAGAGAAAAATCCACCAGGTGAAAGGAATGAACCATGCAACTTTTACTAAGGTTTTCATTTTTTCCCCTTGATAAAGTGGGTGCTGAGCATTAATTCTTTTAAACTTCAGTTAACTTCACTTAAACTCTTACAAGACAAAGTATAGCACAGAAAAAACTCTAGGAGATAACCCTCTTTGTTATGTGTGAGCTGGAAATGATTTTAAAATGAGATAGAGGCAGGTATTAGAATTTTACCTAGTTTCTATTAAAAATAAAAATATGAAGCAGGTATCCTACACTAAGGAAAGTTCAAATGAGGCTGCAGTATATAATGTTTCATTCAGTTGCTTCTGTATCTTTGTCATCACATGATCTGTCAAATTGCAACATACTCTTAATGAAGACTTCTATTTAGCATGGCTGTGCAAACTTTACTTACTTACGCCTCAACAAACTCACCTGGTTTCTTTGAAAAGAGAACGTTCTTGAAGTGAGGCAACAGCGAGAGATAAAATTTAAATAATTTCAACCTGCTCTTCCTCCCCGCTCAAGAGCCCGTTGCCGAAAGGAGCAGCGCCGGTGGAGTGCCGGTAACCAGGGCTGCAGCTCCCTCCAGTGCTGGCACAGCGGCGTTTCCAGCCGGGAAGGGAGCCGGCCTTGGCTGAAACAGCATCGCACTTGGTTGTCCTCCTGGTTCCTAGCATTTGGATATTGCTTATTAGCTCACAGATATTGTATTGAGCTTTAAAGATAATAAATGTGGGATCAGATCATGTATGCAACAATTTGCATGAGTATCCTGGTAACTGATAGGGCAAACAGCATAGACAAGATTGATATCATGTCAGTTTGGGCTGGATTAAAAGATGGATGATTGAGAATTACAAACTGGATTCCTGCTGAGAATTTCACATCTTAATTCACTATGTAGTATCCCCTTTGTAATGTCTAAAACGGGTAGGCACAGAGCCTGCTCCGTCCAGTATCTTGGTTAGCTAACTCACATTGTATTTCCTATTTATGGTTAACTAATATAACAAGGAGAGATGTCTGAACAACTTACAGGGGTCTTGAATCTCCCAAGGAGGAAAGGCCTCTGGTGGACACATGACAGTAATTAAAATGAGAGGGCTGGGGCAGTTGCTGCCCCCACCCACTGAATGGTGCTGTTCTTGACAGTAACTCTGCTCCTTTCCTGGCATCTGTTGTTTTTTATGCGAACTCCAAGTGGGAGGCCTCTCCCACAGTGCTAGTGGGCTGCTCCTGCAGCAGAACAAGCTCTGAGGACAATTCTCAAATCCTGTTCCTCATGTGCAGCTGGAACTGGGCAGGGATTCACCTGCAGATCTGTAGCACACACACCAATCAGTCCCCAGCTCAGCACCTGGCCAACTGGTAGCTGTAGGGTGCTGTGTCAAACAGGCAGGCACCTGGCTTCTCAGTCTCGGCTTTCCTTATTACAGGGCTGCTTCACTTTCCCTCCTGCCCTGCTCAGAGTATGTTGTTTGAGAATGTCAGTCATTTTAAAATGCATCCAAGGGCTTCCTCCCCTGCCTCCTATAAACAATACCAGTTCCAGAGCAAATTCTTCCACTTTGACAAGAGTTTCTTAATTTTCCCACACTGCTATCAATTGCAAATTCCTCCTTGGATACTGCTATAGATCCACTGACTGCCTTTCAACATCTTGCCTGGAGTAGCTGTAGGAGGGAGTAGAGACATAAGGAACACCATGCAGTGCTATGGCAATCACTGGCCAAAACCACTGAAAGGAGAGAAAAAACTCTCAAGACAGCCCACACTTGTGTTGTAGCATCAGCACAGGCCCATCACATTTACATACTGAAATGTTC
Source organism: Melanerpes formicivorus (assembly GCF_026170545.1). NCBI lineage: Eukaryota > Metazoa > Chordata > Aves > Piciformes > Picidae > Melanerpes > Melanerpes formicivorus. The sequence continues at coordinate 11,488,117 of NW_027142358.1, forward strand.
ATACCTCTGAGCAGCACACCTGAGATTTCACATCAGACTTGTGGGAAGACAGCAGGTTCAGTGCACATCCTCAGTCAGCATGGACCAGAAGCTTCCTGTGTGCCAGAAGGCATCAAGGAACACAAGTCATGATTTTCCAGGAGCACCAGAAGTGCTTATGGGATTGGATGGGTGCCATGGGCATCCCTGTGCTGTGCAGCATGGATGGCATGTGAACATCCTCAACAGCAGACAGGATGCTCCGGTGCAGGTTGTGCTAGCATTCTCCTCAAGGACCTTTTAAAAAAAGATGCACAAATGTAAGTGAATAAGATCTGTGCGTGTTTTAGGGATACTGGCTAGCTTCTCTTACAGAAACACTCATACTCACTCAAAACTTGTTTCTTCAGTGTCAATTCTTCCTTGTCAAAGATAAAGCATGAAAATGTCCTGTTGGTGTGTATGGAATAAAAGGAGTGATGGAAAACAAAACTAATATAATGGTGACTGAATTTACTTAATAAATGTTTTTAAAATGCTGTTTTGCTTCTGTCTTCTTCAGATGAAATGTTCAACAAGCAGTTAATAATTATATTTTCTGTGCTTGCAGAAATGCAAAGTATTGGTTTAGATAATCAGATTGATATATATGACTTCTTCCTGAATAATTCTCTTTTAAGAAATGTTTTTGCTTTGTACTCTTTTACACTTACTCTCCTTAAAAAAAAATAATTCTGACATTTTCTAAAGATTTTCACCTCTAACAGGGTTACACTCTCTGGAGTTCTTGAGACACATAGTAAGGCAGTAGAGAGTCCTGGAGTTTACAAGACAATTTTCATAAATAAACAAGAGATAGTAAACCAAAGCTGTACTTTGTCCCTGTATAAATTATTACAATCCTTTAAACTTAAAACTCCATCTACTGGTAATACATCTGGAAGCATTTTTCTTGAAACTGGCTTCAGCTCCTGGCTTTGCTGGCTAGTGCTGGTAGCATCAGCAGGACACCACTTTGCTTTTCAGTCTGAGTTACAAAATAGGTTTATCCTGGTCTTCAACATTGCACCACTCCACCTGATCTCTCTGGGAAAAGAGGAAGAGGAAAGCTCTTGCAGGGCTTCCTGTGAACCCTCTTGTCCAGGAGAAGAGGCAATAAAAACATGTGTAGATCCTCCCTAATGGCTGCAAAGCCTGGATGGGAGTCAACAGGGATGCCTATTCTGGCAGAGTACAGAGAGAAAGCTGGGTGAAGATGGCCCTGCTCCCTCCAAGGGGTTAAGCTAGCAGCAGGTATCTGCAAAATTTTTAGCTGATATTGCAGAATTTCCTGTTATTGAGTACAGAAGTGTCTGATTTGCTGAAGAGCACTTCAGGAGTACAGGCTCCTTCCCAAGACACTGATGCCAAGTTATAATATCATTTGTATTCAACCAAGTACTTCTATTTATAATAACCTTACCAACCATATACTTGGTAAAGCACTTCTAAAGAAGGAGATTACTTTCTGTCTTTCCAGGGTATGAAGTAGTGTAATATATAAATACAGCAGATTAACTACTGTCTATTTTGAATGTCAGTTAGGATCAGGTAGTGTTTATAAAGTCCTGATTTTTTAGCAGTTTTTATTCAGTACTTTTCAAACTTGCATCAAACTGAAACTTGGCATGTAAGCTGTCAGCACAGATGCTAGTTTTATTCCAGAAATAGAATATGTTAGAGCTTTTAAAGGTGTCAAATGGCTTATTTATGCAGTGGTTGCAGATGCTTTAGTTTTCTGTCTCTTTCAACTGTACAAAAGCTTACTTTATCACCTCCCTGCCTCCTCAATTCTCCAATGTTATAATTCCAAGTGGTGAGGAACAAGAAGACAAGTAATTACACTGAAGTAATAATCCAAGGACAGTGTGCCCTGGAAACAAGAGTAAGTAACACTGATTTTGGAAGACATAGAACTATCCTTACAGAGTCATTGTAAAGAAAAAAATAAATAATCAAGAATGTACTTGAAGAGAATATGCTACTCAGAATGATGACAGTGAAAGGGAAGACAAAATTGTCAGCACTGTGGAGGGTTTCTAACATTCCCATTTAGACAAGAAAGAAGCTCTTCCCAGTGATTAAAGCTCTTTTGTTTTCCTCTGCAGTGCTTACTGTGGAGGACAGCTCTATATCCACCATGATATTTATGGAGTATGTGTTTTAAAGTTTTAGGTATTGTACTTTAGATCACTTATAATATCACTTATATTCAATGATCTACAACATTGCTTGAATGGCAAAAAACTGCCCCTTGTACAATAAATCCAATCACATCCACAGGTGAGTCCATTTGCTCCATTTTGCACAAGCAAATAAATGTCTTCTGATGTTAACAAATCTGAGTTCTGCTAGACTAAATTTAGATTATTAAACAGGACTTTTCATGCAGAATGTCCTGCCAACAACTTCAGGAGAGAGCAGATCACTGTAAAGATGAAATACACTCTGTTCTCTTTATTTTCTAAGTACTCTGGAAGACAGGATGGAAGAAATAAGAAAGTTAGGGAGGTCCTGCCTTGTAAGAGATCTGTCACCAGCACAAGTATCTGTTTGTAACAATTGGGGGCATAATGCACATAACTATTTGCAAGTATGTTTAAATGTAAATCAAAAGTACCCCATATGATATGTGGTTTCTTATTAATTTTCTCAGTTTCAAGAATACTCAAAGGATGCAAAGGTTGTGAGGAGATTTCAATTAACTTACTGATTTAACATGATCTTCAAATTGACAGCCGTCTTTTTTTTAAGTCAGCAGTTTACTCTTGGTAGAAGCACTTATGCCAATACAAGTTACTATGCATGACTTCTTATTTATTCTACCTCTGTAGGGAAGGCATGCTCCTTGTGTTTAGAAAACAAAAAGAATTTGCCACAATGGTTACAGAAAAACATTTTTAAGTTTAGAACCTTTAATTCTACTGAATCCAACTAGACACAAATATGGATAGAGACCAGGCACAAGATTATAAGCTTGAAGCATTTGCTCATACATAACACAATATCTTAACTGCTCAATGCTATGTATCTTTTTCAACATTCACTTGCTATACCTCTTCAAAAAGATCTTCATCATCTTCTAAAAAATTTCTCCTCTAAAATTTGCTCCATATAATGCTCATGATACCATATTAAGCTCTATTCAATAGCCAAGGTTTGAAACCACACACCTGAAGACATGCAAACATTTCCATCAGAATGAAGCAATGTGAAGATCCTGAGCTAATTTCTTTGGGTTTCAGACAGCTGTGGATGAAAACTAATTTATGATCATGTTTTGAAATCATGTCAGCAGGAGCTTGCTCTTCAAACAGATGCTTCAGTATACTATTAGAAAAGTCACATATCTCATGTCATCATTTGATAGGAACCTGGTCAGAAGTCTCTTTTCCCTCCTACTGCAGCTGTCCTCATAAAACAACAAATTTCTTTTTCTGGCCATTGTGTGCTCCATGAATTATTTCTCTAAAAGTTTATTTACAGAAGACTCAGGGATCCATTTTCTTAACCCAACAAACATGGAGGTTGAATCAATTCATGTTTGTTTAAAAAAAAAAATAAAATATTAAATTCTTCAGTGTGGTACAAATCAGAATTGTTTTTAATAATTTCCAAATGTTACATTAATTTTATAAATAAAAAGAATAATAAAAAAACCCAAAACACCAAACCCACAAGGAATTCTTTATCAATCCTCTGCTTTTGGAAAAAAAAAATAAATCTGAAGAGTTAGAGGTTACATTTTTTCTGAAGTGTGTAAAAAGGAGACAGCCCAGAAAGATGGAGGCAGAAGAATCCATGTTTGTGTCAGTGTCTGCCTAGACCACCTCTTGGATCTGTGTGAACGTGGGGATTTTCACATTCTACATCATCAGCTATTGCTCTGGGGGCATAAAATGATGTTTCTGTAACACTGTACCCTCCTTTGAAAGAGGTTTCTGGAAGACTAGGCAAAGGTTAGGGAGGAGCACAGAATGGACATAGTGTCCAGCACTTACATTTTCAGAGGTCAGCATGGCTTTCTGGGGCACTCAGTTAAGTTCAGAGCTCTGCCACCTGTGATTGCTGTGTATGCTCCATGAGGTTTTCAGCAGTAGTAGCTCCATGCTTGTCCAGGAGCTGAGCTGTTGGAGGGAATGGGCTGGAGGAGCGTACCTCAGCCAGAGGCTTTTTTGCATCTTCTCAGCCTTCATGAACCCCAGGTTGCATTGTAACATTTCCCCTCATAGAATCATAAAGGTTGATGCCAAAGCTTTCTGCCTCCTAAGAGGTTCTGCTGTACCTGTCTCCAAAACAGACAAACAGAAGGTGAGTTTTTTGGTGGGTTGCTCTTGCTGGTAATAGTCAGCAGTGGCTGTAGTGTCATGAATACTTTTAGGCAGCATAAACCAGTTCTAGTGTTGAAAGAAGCTGTCCCCTCTTCCCCACTCTCCAGCTACCATCTGTTACTCCACCATTCCCCCACTCTGGTGTTTGCAGGAGTAGATTGTGTGGTCTTGTGGAGAGCTGGTTGTGCTTAAACCAGAAGAAAACCAAGAAAGGCTGGTAAATCATTCATGAAAATATGGGGAGGGCCAACAGCAGCAGGGCCTAGGCTCAGTGCAATGTCTGATTAGGCATCAGCTGCAAGGCTGAAACTCAGCACACTGATGTAGGTGCTGTACGGGAAAGGGTAACTAAATCAGCTCCTGGGGGTGATTCAAACAGGACATTGCTGTTATTCAGAGCCCAGATTCTCTTCTGGTGTCTGTCTGCCTACACCAGAGAAGGGGAATATGCATGTAGGTTGTATTTTGCAAGAACTGCCCAAAAAAGGAACTGTGAATATTTTTTGCTTGTGGTGTGATTTGACACATGACACACCACAGCGACCTTCCAGGGCAAAGAATGTGATCCTAGTGTGTATCTGATATAATTAAGGAAGTATGACTTAAGTACCAGCTCATGGCAGCAGTCTGGAGTGATACCAGTGGACTGAGATACAATGTTGTGGTTTTGCTTCCCATCTAGGGAATTGCAATATATGCTAAAAATACTGTTGGGCATGTGGAAATACAGAGTGTTATCACAGGCAAAGGGGGAGATGAAATGTCAGCCCCAGTAGAAGTCACCACAGAAGACATAGCTTTGAACATTTTAAAGTAAGCCTTTTGGTGTTGCCAGCAAAATAAGCTGGGACTGGGTTGACATTCCTTATTCCTCTCTCCCCCTCTGGCCCTTGCATGATGAGAAATGATCTGGTCAGAAGTGAGTCATAGGTAAATAAAGCCTATATAGGTAAGCATTTTTGCCACATTAAGTATTAGTTTTCTGCCACACATCATATCTGTGGAGCTACTGAAGATGTTTTCCTCCCTGTGTTTCGTCATGGGAAGATGTATTTATTTTTCAGCTGCATTTGAAGTCACTCATCTCTAGGGTAACGTGGGAGGGGATGCTTAACATGCAAGGACCATGGTGACTCATCCTCCGCTCCAATCCTGCTCTGTGCCCTGGCTCTGCTATCTCAACTCTGGGTGGCACACAATGACTGTGATTTAAGAGAGCAGCCAGAAGAGAAGAGTCCTGACAACCTTTTCAGAAAAAGTACCTATGACTGTGTTTGAAATTGCGATTACAGACAGTGGCATGTGCTGAATTATTGAGATTGATATAGTCAGGTTCTACAATCATATAACCAGAAGAGAAAGAGGAGAGAATTCTACACACAGAATTACTTGTGAATAACAGTAAGGTAATAAACAAAGTGTTCTGGATAAACAATAAACAAAGTGATTAGATTTCAGCCTCAGAGAGCTGCAGAGCCAACTTCTGCCCATTTTGCCCATATGAATGGTTTGATTAACAACAATCTGCTTCTTAGTAAATTGGCAGTTAGAACAAAAACAATTAAACTTGTTCTTTTGCTTCTCTATCACTATGCAATTTAATAATTCTAGTTGTAACTACAAAAATTTGTGCTTTTCTCTTCCATGTTGCAAAATACTTTTCACATGACTGTTAAACCACTCAATCTCCCTTTTTTGTCTGAGTGCTAATATAGCATCCACAGATGAGGCAGAGGGAAAGTACATTCACGAAGAACAGGTGCATGAGCAGGGTGATGCAACCGTCTGCTCAGCCTGCCCACAGGAGCAACGTGGCACCCTGGGGCCATAAACACGGATCCAGAAAGCAGGACTAAGTGAATTCCATGCCAAAATGTTGGCAAAATCTGGTATGTGCAAGAGGGGTGCCGAGTGCACAGAACTGTGAGTCCCGCTGAACATAACACCAGGCAAACACCAGTGGAGTTAGATTTGCACACAGATGTTCACTCACAAATTAGAATGCAATTAACCAGATTGGAAGAGACCTTTGAGATCATCCAACCTATCATCCAACACTATCTGATCAATTAAACCATGGCACCAAGCACCCCATCCAGTCTCTTCCTAAACACCTCCAGTGATGGTGACTCCACCACCTCCCTGAGCATAATTGCCTCTAAAAGGTGCATTCTCAAAATGTGGCACTCCAAAACCTGTAAGAAAGTAAAGGTTTTGTACCTTTAATAATAAAATTGGAAAAGTTACTCTCCATTTACTTATACTGCAAGTGCCAGTTTTAGTACTGCTTTTTAAATTTTTTTTTCTTGTGTGTCACACTTTTATGTTTACAATGACTATGCTGCAAGGATAGAGAGGTGACCATGCACTGGCTTAGAACAGCAAGTTTTCTTTAAAAGAGTTGTCTGTGTATTTTCTTTTATTTTATACTGTCCATGAAACGGTTCAGGTAAGTCAGGATAGCTAGCTAAAAAAAAAAATCATGATCTTTAACATACATGTATACAGTCTGTATTCTGTGAAAGTGAGTTGGCAGAATTTGGTATGAAGTTGTGGGTAACATCTCCTTCCTGAGCAATGGTACATTTAGGAGGTGGCTGGCAGCTTTTTGTTCTGCCCATGAGAAGTTACACTGCAGAAGACTCCCGTCATTGCTGGAATGTGTCCAGAGAAGGGCAACAAAGCTGGTGAGAGGTTTGTAGCACAAGCCACATGAGGAGAGGCTGAGGGAGCTGGGGCTGCTTAGCCTGGAGAAGACAAGGCTCAGGGGAGACCTCCTTGCTCTCTACAACTACCTGAAGGGAGGTTGTAGCCAGGTGGGGGTTGGTCTCTTCTCCCAGGCAACCAGCACCAGGACACAGTCTCCAGCTGCACCAGGGGAGGTTTAGGAAGAAATTCTTCACAGAAAGAGTAATTGGTCATTGGAATGTGCTGCCCAGGGAGGTGGTGGAGTCACCATCCCTGGAAGTGTTTAAGAAGAGACTGGCACTTAGTGCCATGGTTTAGTTGATTAGATGGTGTTGGGTGATAGGTTGGACTCGATGATCTCTAAGGTCTTTTCCAACCTGGTTAATTCTGTATTCTGTATCATGCCCATTCCTTTCAGAAGAAGACAACTGTGGAGGGAGAGATTTTACTTTACTGTCCCTATGAAAGGGGAAAAGTGAAGTATAACTATATTAATTTGGATTTTTACTTAAAACTTCCAAGAGTCACACTTGAGAAGCTAACATGAGCTGTGTACAGGCACTAATCATCCCTGTTTCTGGAACCCCTAAATCTGTTGTGCTGAATGTGGTACAAACTGGAATAAAATAGCAAGCCCACAGAAAGCTGTATGTGATACAACAGATGATAAATGAGTGCTAATGGATGGAAATAAGGAAGTAATTCTGTTACAGGCTGCTCAGTGATCTGAAGCAGTAACCAGTTCTGAAGAACTGGTATTCAGGGAAGGTGAGAAGGGATAAAAAAATGTCTGTTTTCTAGCCAAAAGACTATTTCCAGAGTGAAGGATTTTGCTCAGTATCTTTTTACAGTCTAATTGTAAATTCCTCTTGGCACTGGTGGATGTTTAGTGAGTTTGAAGCATTTCAGTTTATACTTTGCGCATGTTTGATTAACTGTTGTGGAAACCTCTTGGAATGCCACAAAGTTGTGATATCTGGATTAATGAGGGAGCCCTAAACCTTGGAGGTCTGTTCTAAAGCTGGATCTGTTCCCAACAGAGTTCATCATTATATGCTGTGGCGGTGCTCTGTGGCCAGAAATCCAGCACCTTTGGCTCTGGTATAGGTTTATCAAGAGAATAAGCCAGATACCAGGCTGCTGCCACTGTCCACGGGTAATGCCAAATTTATCTCAAGAAGAAAAAAATCTCCTGGGTCTTTGTTTTGCACCAAGGATAATACAGTCCCAATCCAAGCTGAAGATCCCCAATACAACTAAGAATTATTAATGGTAACAGACTGCTGTACAACTGAAAACAGAGGTCAAGGACACAAGATGTCCTTGCCTCAGTAGTTTTCCATTTGCTCATGAAGCAAATGTCTCCAATGACTATCTGAATGTTTTCTTGGCTTGTTCTAGTCTTACCGGCAAAGCATTAACTTGATGAACTTGGGAGTTCATGTGAGCTCAACTCACGTGGTAAGTCAGACACCAGACTCCCAGTCTGTGGGAGTAATTCACTGATGGTACTGCCTTATGCAGAGTTGTAGCACTGTGCCCTTTATTCTCTGTTGCACAAACTTGAACTCATTTAATCTAAAGAATTCTGCTTCAAATTGTCCTTGGAGTTCCTGCTGAAAGACGACTGAAAAAGGAGAGAAGTGAGTGATAGGATGTGAAGTCAAACTCTAAGTGGTATGAACCTTGTTTTCCTTTTCAAAGTAAAACTAAATATATGATCTTTTAAAAAATGACAGGTGGCTTTTGGAATATATATATATATATATATATATATATATATAAAAACATTTCATTTTAGTAAAAAGAAATGCTGAAAATCTTTTCTGCTACCAAGCTGACATGTGGATGACATTGGCTGGCAGCCTGTTACAACACAGCAGTACAAAGAGAATTTTTTCAAGTATTGCCACAGTACATGTGTTGGTTTGTTTGTGGGGTTTTCTGTTTGGTTGGTTGGTTTTTTTTTCAGTTGAGATCTTACTACTATAAAGTCAGTCAACTGAGAAAAATTACTCACATTTTGGGTGGTAAGAAGTCTTCCAGAACAGTGTTAACCAAAACCTTGGGAAGTCTTGCTGGTTCATATTATCCTCCATCCCACAATACAAATTGCTGAAATGGGAGAAGGGGCTTAGGTACACATTTCAAACATTTCCTTCCTAATCTTAGCCAGCATCATATGCCAATAATATAAGTGGTCAGCTACATCTCCAGTTTTAAGTTGAGTAAGAAAACAACCCAAACCAACTCTTCTTTCCCTTCTCCCCCTCCTGATTCCTACCTAACTATTCAACAGACTATGTGAGAAGTCTTGGAACAATTTAGCTTTTCAGCATTTCTAATTTAAGTGACTTACCAGAAATGAATATTTCATGGCATATCAGAACTCTGTTCTTCAAAGCTTCTCTTTAGTGCTAGTTATTTCAACAGGACTTATACCAAAGGCAAATCCTGTCATTTCTCTGTATCATCTGCACCAACACTATAAAACCAGCTCCATATAAATATCTTGTTTCTGGTCTTTCCCCATTCTCACTTTTTAGCATCTCCTACATAAAGAAGTGACACAGTTTGAAAAGGTGCAGGGTTCAGAAACCCTACAATTAATCAGCTGTGGCCTCAGTAGTAAAAAAAGCTAGACTGCTAAAATGTAATCCTTTTCTCCCTTTCCTGTCAAGCCATAGCTACCTTTAGTTCTGTACTGGAAATTTGCATAGCAGTATCCATAAACAAAGTAATGTTTAATCCTCCAAGTCAGTTTGAAATAGCGTTGCCTGAGCAAGGAAGTAAGGTCTAAACACCTACATGTTTGGAGATAAGAAACCTAGAGAGCTTCCACTAGACCTCATTTCTTTTGCACTAAAAAAAACCCAAACCAATCAATCCTCCACCTGTATTCTTTTCACAATCTGAAGGGCCCAGAGGTAATAAAATAACTCCCCAAACCCAACAGGTAAATCATGCAGTAGAAAGCTGAAAATATTTTCTATGTACATTGGACAAAATCAAGACAACCCTGTGTACACCTTGTCACCTCAGTTATCAGTGTTTCAGATGCACTTTCAGAGCCTCTTGCCAGAGTTCCTTCATGCACTGTGCACACCGAGAAAAACAAGTACAAGGCAGAGTCCTGGCTCTTCATCTCACCCTTTTAAGTTCCCTCTACTTTACTCATACTCAACTCTCAGCTGTCCACCTCTCCTTATTTTCAGGTAGGAAAGACTCTTCCTTTCTTTTGGCCTTTGCCTGTCTCTTGAAATCTAGCTGAGCATCCAGGTTGACCCTCATAGTGAGAATTTGAATAACAAAAGCCACTGGGAATAGAATAGAATAGAATAGAATAGAATAGACCAGACCAGGTTGGAAGGGACTTTCAAGACCATCGTGTCCAACCCACCATCCAACACCATCTAATCAACTAAACCATGGCACCAAGCACCCCATTGAGTCTCCTCCTAAACACCTCCAATGATGTTGACTCCCTGGGCAGCAAATTCCAATGGGCAATCACTCTCTCTATGAAGAATTTCTTCCTAACATCCAGTCTAAACTTCCCCTGGCGCAGCTTGAGACTGTGTCCTCTTGTTCTGGTACTGGTTGCCTGGGAGAAGAGACCAGCCACCACCTGGCTACAACCTCCCTTCAGGTAGTTGTAGAGAGCAAGGAGGTCTCCCCTGAGCCTTGTCTTCTCCAGGCTAAGCAGCCCCAGCTCCCTCAACCTCTTCTCATAGGGCTTGTGCTCCAAACCCCTCATCAACCTTGCTGCCCTTCTCTGGACACGTTCCAGCAAGTCAACATCTTTCCTAAACTGAGGGGCCCAGAACTGGACACAGGACTCAAGGTGTGGCCTAACCAGTGCAGTGTACAGGGGCAGAATGCCCTCCCTGCTCCCGCTGGCCACACTATTCCTGATACAGGCCAGGATGCCATTGGCCTTCTTGGCTGCCTGGGCAGACTGTTGGCTCATGTTCAGCCTACTGTCAACCAGTAGCCCCAGGTCCCTCTCTGCCTGGCCGCTCTCCAGACACTCTGACCCCAGCCTGTAGCACTGCATGGGGTTGTTGTGGCCAATGTGTAGAACCCAGCATTTGGATGTGTTAAATCTCATGCCGTTGGATTCTGCCCATCTGTCCAGCCAATGGCCTACAAGAGAACAGCACATGGACTCATGGTGGCATTCCTCCTGCCACCTGCTGATATAATCCCTCCAGGGTCAAAGCATTAAGGGCTGATGGATACACAATGTTGCCAGAGCAGCATAAAGTAAGACCAGCACAGCTAAAGAGCCATGCACACTATGAGCAACAGTGGCAATAATTTCTCCAGACTACTCTGTTTCATTGAGCAGCCCATAGCTGGGGACTCACCTCAAAGGAGGAAAGAGCCAGAGTTTCAGACTTCTACTGTTTCCACTTCAACTTCTGAGCTGAATGACCTAGATCAGTTTTGACTTTCTAAGACTGGGATTCACAAGAACCATATACCTCACTGTTTCAAATACTCAAGGCACCTTAGAGCAGCCTTTACGCATCCACACTGTTTTCTGATGGAGAACTAAAAGGCTTTTCATGACCTTACCCATTCCCACAGCCAGTCTTCCAGGTGCCTAGTGTCCCTGTTCACAGTAACCAGATAAGTGAAAATAACACTTCAATTCCAGTTTTATGAAGTGCAGATTTCTGTAGAGATGGAGCTATCATCACAAAACAACCTGCTGTGTATTATCAGGCACTATAGGTTTTGACAGCTTTAGGAGATTTAGACGTGGCTCTTCAGTAACTCCCATTCCTTTACTATTACAGGAATGGCTCTGGCCTCTTAATAAACACGATGAAACAATAAAGTAGCTGAAATGAAAAGTAATGTTGTGGTTATTTAACAAATAAAGATAAATGCTTGCAAGGTGGTTCCTTTGAAATAGCAAAACAAGTAGGATAATTTGTGGAGACACAGTGTGAGTAGGATTAAGTTTTACAAAGGCAAATCCCTCATGATATTCTAGCTGAAACAAAGCAAGGCACAATATTTACCATTCATCCATACAAGTTATTGAAACATTTTCTGCAGCAAAGCTGAAAGGGTATCTGCAGGTAGCCATACTTAATATTTGTTTGTATGTATGAAGCATCCTGGCACACAGAGATGATTTTCAAGTGTGTAAGACTGCTTCTCTGTTTTGTATCACAAAGCATTTGCAGTAGTCCCAAAGCATTCAACAACACTGTTTATGATTGAGGTCCACATTACAATCTGGACCTCAATCATAAACATCTGATGAAGTGTTTATGTGATACCTATGTTCACAGCTATTTAGTTTTTAGCCTAGTCCTTCTCAAATTTTCTTTTGTTTTATCCCACTTCTGTTGGGCTTGTGCTACATGAACAATTGTACTTCTATCAGGCTAGTCACCCTGTTAGAACTGCCAGAATCTCACTGGGCTGATAAATTGCAGTTTGATAGCTACTGCCAGACATAACAAGGACATCCACTGATGTCAGAGAAGCTATTTGTGAAGCAAGGCACCATTCAGAGGGAATAAGGGTATCTCAGAATTGATCTGCCTGCAAGGAATGTGGAAGTTAGGGGAGCAACAACACGCAGAAATATTAAAAAGTCTTTTTGTATGGTTAAATACTTATTTTGGGATTACAAAATATGGGAAAATAGGGAACAAATACAGTAATTCAGTAAAGATTAATGAAAACAATTCTTCACATGAAAGCTGAACCACAATAATGGAAAATTATATATTCTAGCAGAAAATCCACCACTATTTATCTCCTTTTCTTAATACAGTCATAGTTTAGGCTAAGCCCATCATAAAACTTCAGTGAACTAGAAAAGAGAACATTCTGTTTTGCAACTGCTAAAACCAGTGAAGTTTGCTCTTGGTTTTGGCAGCAAGTCCTTGCTCCTTTAAAATCCTATGTACATATTTTGTATTTTTTTGTAATAAGAACTGTAAAAGTCATTAATTTGGCTTAGTTTTCATGGGAGTGATGTAACCTGGACAATGTGGAGAGCCATGTTTAAAGACATTGCTTACAAGGCTGTGCTATGTGGCAGCAGCACTTTGATTTTTCAAACACCTGAAATGTGCTCTTTCTGACACAGACTGGAAGAAACAAAGGGAAACAAAGTGATATTGGTCACTCAACTTCAGCTACAAAGTCTTACCTTGCACATGACTAAATTTTTGGAAAAGAGTATGCCAGTGTAGTACTCCAGGGTAGATCTGGTACTAGACAGAATCACAGAATTACAAAATGGTAGGGTCTAGAAGAGACCTCTGGAAATAATTTAGTCCAATTACTCTGCTAACGCATGTACACCTACAGCAGGCTGCACAGGATTCTATCCAGGCAGGTTTTGAAAGTCTTCAGAGAAGATGACCCCACAACCTATCTGGGTAGCCTGTTTCGGTGTTCCATTACCCTAAAAATAAAGAATTTTCCCCCTGAAATTCAAGTGAAATGCCCTGTGTTACAGTTTGTGCCCATTGCCCCTTTTCCTGTTGCTGGACACCACTGAAAAGAAACTGGCCCTATCCTCTTGACACCAGCCCTTCAGATATTGATAAACAATTGATATGATCCACTCTTAGTCTTCTCTTTGCCATGCTAAAGAGCCTCAGGTGTCTCAGCCTTTCCTCAGAAGATACTCCAGTTCCATAATCATCGCTAGTCCTCTATTGGACTCTCTCCAGTAGCTCCCTGTTTCTCTTGAACTGAGGAGCACAGAACTGGACTCAGTATTCCAGATGCGGCCTCACTAGGGCAAAGTAAAGGGGGGGGAAAACCTCTCTTAATTGCTGGTCACACTCTTAAATGCACTCCAGGATACCATTTACCTTCTTGGCCACAAGAGCACACTGCTGGCTCATGGTGAACTCGTTGTCTAGGAGGACTCAGATTCTTCCCTGTAGAGCTGCCTTCCAGCATGTCAACCCTTAACCTGTAGTGGTCCAAAGAAACAATTTTTACTTAATCTGCAATGCCTAGCAAACAAATTAATGTCACTATTTTTTTCTTTAACTAGATTCTGAACTAAAATAATTCTCACTTCAGTGAAACTGGAATAACAAATATTCTAAAGGCATGAATAACTGGTAAGACATGAATAAAATTACTTCCATATGCATGCATGATTCAGTTTATTAACTGAAATTGGCTGGATTACAGTTTGAAAACAAGACACACATGTTGGCAACTACTGTATTTCACTATATTTAGGCCTTTAAAAAGCCTGAAAATTGGAGCCTTTTTAGTTGCTAGAAGATTCTGGGAATTATCTTTTCAACATGCATATACAAGCCTGACTTCTGAAACCACATTCACACATGAGAAGGTAGATCCATCAGTAATATGGGCCAAGCTACAAGTTAGAAAGGTCTTCCAGGGCATGCCACAGAAGGGGACTAGGTATAAATATTTCAGTGGTTAGCATGCTTCTCTATTTAGCTTGTATCCAGGGCTAAACTATAGCAGTTGCTCTGTCACCTGATGACTCTTCTCCAGACGGGAAGGGGGATGAGGTAAAGGAAAGAAGACCTAAAGGTTGAAATGAGAATAGGTTTTTGTGCAACAGCAAAATTAATATTCATACTAATACCAATATAAAGTATACAAAGTGATACTCAGCCCGGTGAATGTATGGCAGTCACAGTAAATGGGAGCAGAATTGTAAGTGAGTCCCTCCAGGAGTAAGGGCAAGTGAGAGGAGAAGGAAGAGGAGAGACAGAAGCTCCTATCTTCAGCAAACTACCCCCTTTATAATGAGCATGATGTTTATGGTACATGATAAACCTGTTAGCCAGACTGGGTCAGCTGCTTTGGCTTTTGTCCTTCTCAGCTTGAGCTCCTAGCTCCTGCTAATGACCATGGCTGGCCTAGGATTCTGTTCTAGCAAAACCAGGACAGCATGCTTGCCTATAACCTGTCTTACTGAGATACAAGACCTAGAGATACACAACCTAGTCCAACTAGAAGAGCTGTGTGAGAGCTTTTTTGTTTAGTTAGGGAATTAGGGCTGCTTTATCTTGCAGGATGGTTGTTCTCATCTCCTGGTCTGTCAAATGGTGATAAAACAGACCTTCCCTACTTCCCATAGATGTTATTACGGGAACTTATACTGCCAGACTCTTAAGCACTAGTTGCCAAATACAGGCAGATTATTTTTTTTTTTGGCTGTTCTTTAGAGTAGCTTTGAGAGAAAAACCTTCTCTGCTTGTTATAAATAAAGAGATAAACCTCCTGAACAACAGTAGCCTAACACCTAAGATACTCATGGGATGTTCAGGCCAAGTTCTCATTCCCTGTCAGAGCACAGGAGCCAGCAAGGCCAGCATTCTCACCTCTCTCTGTGTTTCATTTCTTTCTACAAGACCAAAGATTGTTTTGGCTACAAAGCCAAAGATTGTTTTCTTGTCTTTATAAAGTGAAATCAAGCCCTGCGCTGCTAGAAAGCAGAAAATTTCAGATAAATCCTTGTAATAGGCATCTCTCTTTCTTTCTTTTTTTTTTTTTTTTTTTTTTTTACTGTAGGTCCAAATAAATGGTTAAGGTATTTATTTCTTGGAAGAATAACAGCTGAGTTTCCGCTCTGCCTGTGTTTGTGGCCATTACTCAGTGACAGTAATTAAAAAATATTGCTTTGTAAATGCTTTCCATTAACAGCCTAGTTCATGTGCTGGAGGGAAGCAATGGTGAGTAGGGCAACAGTGGTCAGTGGATTTCTCGGGGTGACAGCCAACACTACTACTACTGCCATTATGTCTGTCTTTCTGTGATAGATGTGCACTTGACCAGAGCCTCATCAGTCTTTGCAGCATGAATGGTGACATGCATCTTTCATCACAGCAGCTCTAAAGGAGGACATGATTGTCTCTACTTTCATGTGTTCCCATCTTTGCTGAATGTTAGGCTAAGCTGCAACTCAGCTAAAGGATTTGTCAGCCACCTGCAGAGGATTAGATGGACATCACTTGGCTATGGTTTCATAGCATGCCTGGGCAACTCATGCTCACAGCAGGTCTGGCATGTTGGGAGCTGAATTGCAGGATCCCACGTCCCCAGCAAAGATCAGACTGCATTTATGCACCCGGGCTTTACAAAACAGGCATCGGTCACTGTTTACGCTCAGGGGATTCAAATGGGTTTTGACAGCTGTGTCCAGTCCCTGTATGCATTACAGCCTGGATGGGACCAGACTGTGATCACAGTGTTAAGAGTCAGAGATGGAGACCTGGGAAACTGCTCCAGAGATGCAGACCTTCCATCGCAACCAACCCCTTGCCTTGAACTGCAGCAGTGCAAGAAGAGAAACAATATTATTACCTATAAGGTGTTAGCTCTGTGGTTCACATGGCAAGAAAGGTATTACTAAAAGCAAATGTGGCCCATACTCTCAAACATAAAATTATGAAGCTGTGAAGCCAGGTGTTCGATACTGTAGAAATCACATCAGAGATGAACAGCACCAAACATGTTATCTGACCATTTGAGAGGTATTTCCACATGTGACAGCTCTTTTAAGGGAGAATTACTAAAGTCGCCAGGTGACAATAAAGTTACCTAAAATGGAATTTACAGGATTTCATTGAATCATAGAATCAACAAAGTTGGAAAAGACCTCAAAGATAATACTTAGCCCCTTAAAATGCTCATTTTAGAGACCTGTTAAGGTCTTTGCAATGAGGGAATTCAGATCAACAGACCTGGGAAAAAAACTAACTAACCAACCAAGAGATGAAAAAGCACACAAGGCAACACCAAATAGGACTTAGGCAGGATGCAAATACCTGATCCCAACCACAGAATCCCCAAGGTTGGAAGAGACCTCAAAGATCATCAAGTCCAACCTGTCACCACAGACCCCATGACTAAACCATGGCACCCAGTGCCACGTCTAATTCCCTCTTGAACACCTCCAGGGATGGTGACTCCACCACCTCCCTGGGCAGCCCATTCCAATGGTGAGTGACTCTCAGTGAAGAATTTTCTCCTCACCTCGAGCCTAAACTTCCCCTGGTGCAGCTTGAGACTGTGTCCTCATTTGGATGCTTAGTACAAACATGGAGGTAGGATCACAGATCTACACTATGCTAAATAACTCTCTTTATTGTTTGGGGACCCCTAGATTTACATTTTTTAAATATCTAATGATTGACTTCCATTATGGTAGGAATTGCATTACTGTCATTGAAATGACTCTAGTAGGCATTACTTTCATTAAAACCAATAGAAACAAGTTTAGATGCAGCAAAGATAACCAGTCAACCAAAAAAACCAACCAAACCTCAAACCCAGTAATTTATAAAGCACATTCTCTGATGCAGCTCTTGCACAGCTTCATGAGAACCATGAGGGAGTATATTAAATCCTTTGCAAGGCAAGTATGAGATGGAAGACACTTTAGAGTGGATCTACTCTGGTTCTAAGTCATTCAAACTTCAGCAACTGTTGGAGATGCCTTCAAGTTCTCTGACTATAATCTGCTCTTTTCAGACCAAACATGGACATTCTCAAATGGAAACAATTTGGAGTATAAAAACCAGAAAAATGTCCTTTCACCCTTCCACAGCTAAGGGAAGGCCCACAATAAAGAACAGAAAAGCAATACTCTGTTTTTTTACAGAATAGGGGAGTGAGGAACATGAACAGCCAAGGAAGCCAAATTTTGTCACAGTCGTGAAGCTGCTACTGTAAATAATTTACAATGGAGAAAGAAGCTTTTAGTAGCTAATAAAAACATACACATTTAAAGAAGCAGTGCATTACCCAGGCCAGCATTGTTTCCCCTCTGACTTCCTTCTTTTTTGCATCCTCTGCACATTTCTTTTTTCTTTGCTAAAGGCTGTAATCCATGAGCAGAGCTAGTGAGGGTCTGCACAAGTGTAATAGTCTAAGTCTGACATTGTTTTCCCCTGCAGATTGAGACCAAAAAATTTAATGATTTACAGGACAACACCTCTGCTTGAGGCCTTATTTCAGCATTTATTAGTTAAAAGCACGTCTTGATACAAAGTGGAATTTGTGAGGTAAGAGGCATTGCATTCTCAAGTGCCACATAATAAATGTAATTTATATCTCTTCTGTACTCATCCCTTTGGTGGCATAAACTTAGAATAATGCCTATAAAACTTGGGCATGTTACAGGAAGCCAAAAAAGAAAAAAAAAAGGAGATTATGTATTCCCTCTGGAATCCACCTAAGGAAGCTATGGGTGTAACTGCAGGACTCCTTGGCTTTGGTGAAAGTCTAGAGCAGGAAATATCGTGGCATGTCCCTGGGGAAACTTACAGAAACAAAAGTTAAAAAGTAAGGGGAGGGAAGATAAGACAATTGATATAAATCCTTAGGAGAAATTAATTCCCTATTGGACTGAAAGTCTAGAAGAGGAGTATCTTCCTTCTGGAATTAACAGCATATTGCAGGAAAAGAAATTTAATCCTATAGCAATGATGGGTTCCCCCAGGGCCCTCTCGCTCTCTTTTGCTAGTCATGGCTGTAACAAAAATTTAGGTAACAGAAAATTTCTAAACCATGTAAGGAAGCTGTCAGAATTCTGTGACTGACTATTATCTTGTGATTTATGCAAAACGAGTGGGACAATACAGTGGGACTCCAAATCTTGCCCTCCTCACCACTGACTCTAGAGCTGCTCCTATTGCAGTGCTGTTACAGTCTATGCTTCTTAAAGGAACCATTACTGACAAATATGGTGTTCATAGTCATGTGGCCTCATGTCTGACGTTTTTCTCAAAGCAGAAATAACCTGGTTAAGTTTATTTTGTAACAACTTCGTCAGTTATTTTCTGAGTATTCAGAAAGTCTTTCTTTGTTTGCAAATTTAGAACAGAGAACAAATGAAAATAACTTGCCAGCTTCAGCAAAAACTATGAATTAGAAGCTGGAGGCAAATATCAGAATACCTTCTTGCTTGAACATTATTGGCCAGATTACATCAAAAGGTGGAAATCATTGAAGTTCAACAATGCCATTTTGCCAGTTCCCAGTACCTGACCATCTGTTGCAGGGCTGAGCTGCCCCATGGTCAGACTCCAACACTTGCACTCAGGCAAGGCTTCTGCTCCACAGACCTGCAGAAGAGTGTGAGCGCCCAGCTGCCCCACAGATACACATTTTAAGTATACGTTCAGCATCTGCAAGCCTTCACTTGCATGAAGCACCAGGCTCTACTCAATTTTACAAAAAGTCATGTTTAATATGTTAAGTTTCTTTAGGGGGAGGGAGACTAGAATTAGTCTCCTTAAAGCTATTTCCTTATCAAGAGGAAGATCCTCCCATCTAGCACCAAGTGTGGGTGGACGATGACTACATGAAGCATGTCATCACACCATCTGTGACACCAACAGTTATTGTCCACCAGACAGGAGAAGCTCCCAGACACCCACAACCTCAGTCACCCTGGAACATCTCAATGGTGGGGCTGCTGAAGAGGTGGCCAGGCAACCTGTAGGTGGCCTTTAACCCCCAAACTGACTGAACCATTTCCAGAACAAAACAGCACTCCTCCCAGTCCTGCAGTCCTGGGTCCATCAGGAGAGGAGACCCTCTCCTCCAGGAGATGCCCATCCTGGAGGAGATCTTTGGCAACTGTGTCTGAGGCAGACATTGTGGAGGATGGTGCTATGTCTGTCTTGACCAACCATGGGATGGATACAAAGCTGCCAGGACGGATGCTGAGGGGCGTGTGTGCCTCCAAAACCACACAGTGACATTCATTCAACAGCGTGCATGTGCTGCCAGCCTTGAATGGTTCCCAGCCAACCAAAATAAAAAAATGAGTGAAAACTACAGGAAAAAAAAACCCTCTCAGCACTACTCACTGTGTAGGTGGTATTGCTGTCCTTGCCCTTTGCTCTTGGGAAGGGTGGGATGTTAACACTGAGAGATCCTTCTAAGCAGGTACTATTTTCTGTTGTTCTCCCCAAAGGCAAGTGCTGGCCATCACCAGGCCTGCATTTCTGCAGCTGATCCTGGGATAGATATTTCTATCCATGGACTCTTGAGGGCCAGCCTATGCCCTATCACTCATCGCCTAGGGCCTGGCCGCCTCTTCACTGCACCCTCTGCCCCCACACCCTGGGGCTCTGCTCTTCTGCCAGCCTGTACTTGCTGTGTGCAGCCTTACCACACCAGACAGTGCAGATGTGTGCCTAATGGCGAAATTCTGGTGCCCAGTGGTTTATATCCGTGTTTGCTTCACAGTGTCATTCAAGCCCCAGAGCTGACTGGTCTGAGGAGTCTTAATGATATTACAGTAGCTCCTCGGGAAGCACCTACATGAAAAAAAACACTGCTGGCAGATTGAAGAGGTTCAGGTAGAAATTCTCCCCCTTGCACACACATCTTTAGCCTTTTATGTGGATCTAAACATGTGAAAAATATAGCTTTTACCCACAGATGGCAACGAACACAATCTATGCCTTCCCAAAGCTAGAAATTTACTTATTTAGACTCAAAGAAATGCCAACATATAGCTTAAGGAAAGGGACTTTAGCTTATGTCAAAACAGTATAATCAATTTGGCATGAAAAAAGTGGGAGGCATATTGGTATAACATCAACCCATTCATCAGGCTTCTGTGCAACCCAGGAAAGCACAGACTCTGAGAAGAAAAATGCCTCATCCTAATAAGGCAGAGCTTTCTGCTAGCGACATAGTCTGGATGCCTTCTATATGAACTAATGCAAACCATCAGGAGAGCTGCTTCTCTGCGGCCGAGGAGCCGTATCATCTTCTCGTCAACAGCAGAGCACGATCATCTTTGCAGGATTATTTGTGCCAAGTTGCACACAAATGCCTTGCTCGTGTGCGTGCCACATGAAAATCTCATGTTACAAGAAAAGCCACTTACTGATGTCCTGGGTTACCCTTCCTGCATCTTCTTCTATGAAAGCACAGTGGAAAAAAAGCAAAACAGTCCTCCTGCCTGAATAGTAAGCATTTTTGCTGCACAGGGAATAAAATGAGAGCAAATAATTCAATCTGTCTTTGACTCTGTACTAAAATGATATTGTTTTTTTAGGTTGACTTGTAAGGACCTTCCTTTGTTTAGATTTAACTCGGTACAACAGAATTCTTTAGAAATAATAGATGCATTTTGGAAAAGAAGATAGCAGCTGAGAAGAAAGGCATCCATCCAAACAACCATGCCTCTGTCTTGGTTAGTAGAGGTGGCAAGCTGTCTGCTGAGGTAGGAGCTGCTGCTCAACTACTTTGAAGAAATGTCTTTATTTCTTGATATATTTATAACATTCACATCCACTACTTCACTACATTTCAGGGGCAGCCACATCTCCCTAATGACATCAAGAGCAGCAGCTGAAATTTGGCAAGTAATTTTTGGAGTTTAAAGCAGGATCTGTCGCTGTGTAGGAAGGAGAAGATTTCTTGTTACAAGCACAAACAAGAAAAAAAATTCTTTTACAAAGAAGAAAGTACATAAATCATGTCAAAACTATCCATGGTTTGCTGTAGTTGTTATATTTTGTTGCCAGAAAATAATCCTTGCAGCAAGATTTCTGTCTGAATTATTAGGAGATTTTCTTGATTAAGCACTGCAAGAGGAGGGTTTTGAGCCAAAACTTCATTTTGGTCTATGGGCATTGTGGGCTTTTCTCATTCACTTAGAAATACCCAATATATTAAAATGCAAATGAATACTCAGCTACATTTACTACACCTGGTTTTTTTTTTCTCAGTAATATAAACATCTATCCAAAACACAATGACATAATGTATTTTTGCCTGCAATAACCAAGTACAACTCTACTGGCCTCCTAATTCCCCACCATGTCCTCCATCCAGATTTTTGGAATTGGGTATTAGTGGCTTGAAAGAGAACAAGGAATCACAGTGAGGGTAGAACATGCAGTGGTGCTCTCAGGCAAATGAAAAGTGCAATTGAAAAGAGTTTGTTTAAATGGAGATGTTTATCTCTGAGCAGAGGAAAGCATGAGCTTATTCAAGTCACTTTTTTTCTTTTCCTTTTTTATTTTAAATCAGGTGGTCTGGTTTTGTTTATCGTCACTGGGGCTTCCTGAAGTTTGGTTACAATTAGTTTTCAGTTTGGAGGGATGCTCATCAATTTTTGAGGAAATGAAGGTAGTCATGACACTCGCATGCAGAAAGGAGTCTCCACCACAAAGCTGCTGGCTACTGCGAGAAGCTCCTCTAGCAAAATACTTCTGTGTTGCTTGAGTTCTTTAAGCATGCTCTGAGTCCTGACTGTGGTCGGAAGGAAGCTCACTCATCTTTAACATCAATTGTAATGCAGGTTTACTAGACTGAACTTCACTCTGATTGAGAAATAGTTCTGTCCTATCACTGTGTTCTTTACTCCCTTCTCTCTGCTCTTTCCGTGGCACTATGATGAAAGGATGGTGTGGCCAGTCCCAAGCAATCATTCTGAATATGTATTTCAACATTGTTATGGTTAATTAACTTGTCAGACAGCAATCCAGGAGTAGCTGGATGTATAGGTCCCTGAGGCATACTGCATATTTTATCTTTGCCATATCACTAATTATAACAATAGTTGTGACGAGAATGCTGATTCCTTGCCAATCCTAACTTTCATTTCAGCCTCCTCTCTTTGGCTCTGGTGGCAAATAAAACAGACACCATTGAGGGCGGATGCCTGCCAATGCACCAGGAGCAAGCCAATGCTGATCCCTCTTCCAGTAACATGTTCTGGCTGAGCATGTCCAGACTAAAAAGTCATTACAGCCAAATGTACACATCCTCAAAAGCAGCCAGTATCACTAAGTACTGAAATTAACAGCACTGTCATCAGAAGCTTCTTCAACAGATAATCTTTAGATTAATGGAGAAACTGGAAGCAGGTTTAAAACGAACTTTTTCTTATACTTGGGTCATCCTTTGTGCTTAATTGTGCTAATAATACTTAGCCCCTTGAAATGCTCATTTCAGAGACCTGTTAGGGTTTTGCAATGAGGGAATTCAGATCAACAGACCTGGGAAAAAAAACCCTAACTAACCAACCAACCAAGAGATGAAAAAGCATACAAGGTAACACCAAAAAGGACTTAGGCAGGATGCAAATACCTGATCCCAACCACTTCTGTGTAGCTACCTCCTAGCACTGGAGAAAACTCTATTTGAAGGATATCTACTTCATCTACTTTGCAATGCCTTGGTGTTCACTTTATACATCCAGAACTGTCAGCTCAGGCTAACCAGAGGAGCTCAGCGCTCAGCTCTGCTTCAGCCTGCTCTGCTCCCAGAGGCAGGGCTTTATCTCAGCCAGATGGCAGGAATCACTCAGTCATGGTGCAGTTGGTTTCCAAGTTTTGGAGATGCAGACAGATACCTTAGTATCTCTTGTCTTCTTGTAGAAGAGAGGATGAGATGAGGTCCTCTAAATTCATTAGAAGCCTGAAGCTTAGTTGCTTCTGCCTGTGGCAAGAAAGCTGTTTCTGAGCAGGATGTCTTTAGCACAACATAACACCCTCATCCCACCAGTTCAAGCTGTGACACTGTTCAGGGAAGCACTCACCATGCTCAGGGCACTCCAATGGAAGCAGGGAGTTCTGGTGACTCTCTTTGCTGCCAGAAATACTTGCATGTATTACTGTTCAAGCGCCAAACACAACTCATCTTGGGGGAAGAATCACAGCTCACAACTGCCCTCTTCCTCACGTACACCCTAAGCATTAGCTTACAGACCTGCAGCTTTTTTGTTTCTTTGTATTCATGCTTTGCCTCCTTTTAATTATGTTTCATTTGGTGGCACACATTCAAAAGGAGAGGGGAAGGGTGTTCTTATTCCAGTAAATGACTTCCTTGAAAAACAGGACAAGAGGATTTGAATTCTCTCAGGCTGAGATGGGAACCCCATGTAAACCCCCCCACTTCCTCTGCAAGGGCTGTAATCACCTATAGCTATAGGAAAGGTGCACAACTGACACACATGACATATCCTCATCTTGAAGGAATGGACCTTGGTACCATCCCCAAGGCAAACCCAGGACCAGGCTGCTGCAGGAAGTCTTCTCCCTGAAGGGTAAATTCTGTCATAGGACATTTCACTCAGATGACCACTCCAGGAAACTTCTTGCTGAGCATGTAGACTTTGCATGACCCTTTCTTCAGGCTTTCTGGATGCTAATTTAAAACATTAGGGAAGAAAAATCAGTGATTTTGTCTAAAAATTGGTAAGATGCTTTCCAGATTGAGCCAATACATCCAAGCACTACACTGACTTTACAGTTTGGGTGAAATGGTCCTGTATCTGAATTAGGTACATTTTTTGGCTAAAAAAGTGCTTTCCCCCCCATAACTTCTCTTCAAGCAATGCTAGTATTAGGTCTGGACTACTTGGAGCTAGTCAAATTGCAAAAAAGTTGTCTCAGACATGATCTTTCTGAAAAAAATTCAACAGATATTCACAAGCTGGGTTTAGATCACATGCTGACTTTTGTAGGCTACTGTGAAAGTGTCAAATGATGACCACTTCAGGCAGCCACAGCAAAGGTCTAGAGCCTGGAGAGTCTGTGACCCTGATTTAGGCCCTTAAGGCTTTAGGCTTTTTAGACCTTTAGGCCCTATTGTCTTGTATCCAAAAGATCAAAGGAAACTGCAATAACAGTTATTACATTATGTCATGTTGATTCACTTCAGCTTTTCCTGTGCTTTAAGTGCCATTAAAAAAAAAAAAAATCCTGAAATTAAACTGCATGTGTCCAAAAGCCAAGCCTGTTACGTTTTTTTGGTGGTGGTGGTGTTTCCCCCCCCCACCTTTTCAGTTAATTTACACTAGCAGGGTTTTTAGAAGTTCAGCATACCCTGGCTGCCTTGTAATAATACTTTATAATATGGTAAAATACTGTCTTACTTTTCTTCTTGGTCCAGAGTGAATAATTCAGCATTGCATATTTTATAGTCCGAGTCATAAATGTTGAAACTGATTACACAGAGGCATAGGAGTAGTCTCTCATTTGACTTGCTCAAAGATTCACTGAAATTTGTTGAGACATTTACAATTCCCTTGAAACACAGGCTTCTGACTTGAAGCTTTTAATTTTTTCCCCACCCACTGTCAGTACAGTGACTACAAGAACACAATATATGTGAAAAAATCAGAAAAATACTGAAAGCCCCGGACACACTTTAAGCAGGAAATGTGTAATGAATGTTACTTAAGCAGGCTTTCTTCTAGTAGTGAACAGGTATTGCTAGTAAGCAAGCATATGCCAATTCCAAGTACTTTTAAACCTCAGTGGCTGTCCCTGTTCTTCTGCTTACAAAGAATTTTAGTATTTGGAGAATTTTCTGTTTAGAGAAATCACCTATTTTAAATCTCTAATATGATTCCTGGTAGCAGTTGGATCCTCCCAACCCTTTCTGCGCCAGGATAAACAAACCCACCTCTATTTTATCTCTCTTCTCCCCAGTTTCACATTTTTACGGCTCACCACTGAATCAATCTATTTGTCAATAATTGCACTTGTTTAAAAAATAATCAGCAAACACTGCTAGTCCTTCTACTGGAAGTAAGGCCAAATACACCAGAGTGAAATATGAAAGATATTAAAGTGATGTTTGTTTGTTTTTAAAAAGGTGGGATTTTGCTTCTCGCCTATAAAAATCAGTTGTGGTCAACTCAACAAGAGTAATTTGTACCCCGACTGAAGTCCATACAGGAGTCCATGCAGTGAGTCTAGCATTGTCTGGTGGTGCTCTTCATACAGGTGTAACCAACACGATCTTCTACACCAAATCCAATGCCAAAGCGGATTAAGGTTTGCCATTTTGGAACAGAGAACACAACTGACTTCCCTGAAGACACCCCTACTGCAGGAGCTAGACAATTTAGATAACTGTGTTACATACAAATAATGATGCAAATCTTCATCCATCTGTAAGTACTGGGTGAACTTTTTATGCAATGCTTATTTTTTTTTCTCTTCTGCAAGCTGTTTGGAACTGAAATGGAGGGTCTGGGGCAGATCAAGGAAACTGATGGAACAACCTCAGCAGCTCACTCATTAGACTTCCTGCATGACAAGGAAGGATTTTCTGCACAGCACATTCCTCTTCCCCAACCTTACAAGGTGAATTAGAGTACCTCAAATTAAGACACAGAGGAAGCCTCAGCTAGAAGGAAATAACCTAATTTGTATTTCACTGGGACATGAGTGTGATACATTCATCTTTATTAAAGCAAATAGAACAAGGATAACAATGCTCTGCAGTCCAGGGCCAGAACACAACCTTTACTGTAAACAGAGGGTTTAAATATTGTTCTTAGAAAGATCATCTTTTAAAAAGTTGTCAGAACCCTCAGTGGTCAGAACTACTGCCCTTGCAATAATCCCTTTGTTGGCTGCATTTGTAGTACTTCAGTACTGCCTCATATACATGGTGGGCTTCCTTTGCTTGCTGCATGCTTTTTCAAAAGGGTAGTATGTGTTAGAGATGTCTTTAGTGCACATTAAGATGGGGAGGGATTTGCAGTGAAAACAAGTAACACTGCTGTAAACCTTTTACACCTTCCAGCCCACCGTCTCAAAGCATTTCCCAGCTGTTAGGTGTAACCTCAGGGGCTCTTTGGGACATGGAAGTCCTGAGCACAGTGGTCCCCACAGCACTTCCAGAGTGGCTGCTTGACCCCACAGCATCTTACTGCAAATCTCTCTCTAGTGATGAGCTGTTTTGGTTTTAGCTCTGGCAGGGAACATTTCAGTTGCATCACTGCAGAGCTGCTGTTCTGTTAGAGCATCTCTCTCTAAGGCATGAATTTGAAAAGCTTACTTGGTAAATATCAGGTTTCATATTGTTACATTTACCATTTCCCATCCCAGTCCCAGGACTAAGGACAAAAGCAATGACTCAATCTTATCTCATTCCTGATAAGACTGCTGCTGGTCTCCTCTCCTCTTCCATCTCTCCCTTCTCTCAAGGTTTTTAAACAACAAGCATTACCGCTTCCCTAGCCATCACTCCAAGCCCCTATCAACACAAAGCCAAGCAAGGCTGTGCCATCTCTTCAGGAACACAAGAGAATGTGAGACCTAAGACACCCACGAACTGGTAGATGGCAGAAACCATGCAGATTTCACTCTGCTTCTGGGTTTAAAGAGCCACTGCTAGGACAAAAGACTACTGAAAATGCCCTCTACAAAGACTCACAGTAAATGACAAAGGTCAGTGGTGACAGAGCTGCTAATTAGATGGGCTGCTGCCTAGCTGAAACCCAGGGATTTGTCTGTGAGATATTTTATTTTTATTTTTGGGGCCTTGCCAGCCTTATGTATTATGCTGATGTAGTTCATAAAACACAAAGACATTTCTTTTCTGTTTCTTTCATTAGTCACACCATAAATGCATCATTGTGTTCCCCATTAGGTGGTTGTTTTTTTCCTAGAAAAAGTAGGTTAAAGTAGGTAAAGGATAAACCAAGCAAAATCTTATATACTGTGAATAAGTGGACACTTCTGAACTTAAAAATATTTTGCAAGCAGACAATTATTTCAGTGCAAGTTTTTTTCATTAGGAAAAAGTTATGACATGGCCAGTTCAAACATTTTCTCAATTGATTTTTCAGCTCAGAAGTTAACAAAATTCCTGTTAGGGTCATTTTTGCTTGGCATCTCTGAGTTTGCCTCTCTCCCCCTTTCTCACCATGTCTCTGTTCTTTCCCTGCTGGAGATAAGCTGGGGGATTTGCATGCTATTTTCTGACTGACTCATTTTCCAAATATGGCCATCTAACAAATATTATTTCTGCAGGCAGCCATCCCCTTCGGAGCCTTCATAAAGGAAATTACTCAATCAATAAAGTTAATTTTCACTCCCCCCTGAAGCAGCCACCCACCCCAGCAGATGTTCAGAAACAGACTAAAACAAAGCCAGAAACCTACTCAGATCCAAATACCACTTGCCAGTGTCTTCCTGCAGCTCAGGTTCAAATTAATACTTTAACTACACTAGGAAGCAATGCAGAGAGCAAGACCATGATCTGCTGCTTTAATTAGCTAACTGAAAGATTAATAAACAACAGTGATAAGCTCTGGGACATTCTCACTATGTTTACAGTCAATCCACTTCTATTGTATTATGTTGTTTTCATGTTGAAACAAATTCAAAGTTAGATGCCCCTGTGTACAGCACAAATTACCACACTTCTGAAACTGGCCCAGTAAGACAGAAGAACTAGTCTTGCTGCCTTGTTTCATCACAGGAGGATGAAAGGATAAAAGACTTACTTGGGGATCCTGAGGAAATCTTGCAGCTTCGTTACTTCAGCTTATATATGGATGCCACTGAGGAGACCCTCAAAACTTCTTGAGTCTGCTTTTGCAAACTGCAGCCTGTGGCAAATAATGTACAAGAGCATTAATCACAAGAGGAAAGCACACGACACTCTTTTTGTATCTCTTTTGCTTACAATAAGAAAAATGAGGCTCAATACCACATACTGAAAAAAACATTTTGGGATCTACTCTAATCTGCTTTACATGAACATGGTATTCATGGAGCAAGCCAGACTTAAACCGAGAAAGCTTAGAATTAGGTTCTCCTCCAGAAGGGTTGTACTTTGTCCAAGTTCTTGCCACATGCAGCCTCCCTGATCCTAACATGTTGGCAAAGGCAGCAGCGAAGTTTACCCCAGTTTGAATGTCCTTGGGAGATATGCTTGAGTATAAGGAGCACTGACACCCTTCAGAAGGACTGAGTGTGGTAGTTGGCCTTAGATAAAGTTTTGAAAGAGACAGAAAAATGAAGGTTTAAATGTAACATTTAATAAGGAAAATTGCAGTTGTCATCAGGCATAATATCGAGAAAGATTCTTAGCAAGTGAAGCAAGTCTCCACAGAGGCAAGAAGCACTGCACTGGTTAGGCCACACCTCGAGTACTGCGTCCAGTCCTGGGCCCCTCAGTTTAGGAAGGATGTTGACTTGCTGGAATGAGTCCAGAGAAGGGCCACGAAGTTGGTGAGGGGTTTGGAACACAAGCCCTATGAGTAGAGACTGAGGGAGCTGGGGCTGCTTAGCCTGGAGAGGAGGAGATTCAGGGGTGACCTTATTGCTCTCTACAACTACCTGAAGGGGGGTTGTAGACAGGCAGATGTTGGTCTCTTCTCCCAGGCAGCCAGTACCAAAACAAGAGGACACAGTCTCAGGCTGCGCCAGGGGAGGTTTAGGCTGGATGTCAGGAAGAAGTTCTATACAGAGAGAGTGATTGCCCATTGGAATGGGCTGCCCGGGGAGGTGGTGGAGTCAGCATCATTGGAGGTGTTCAAGAGGAGACTTGATGGGATGCTTGGTGCCATAGTTTAGTTGTTTAGGTGGGTTGGATTGGTTGATGGGTTGGACATGATGATCTTGAAGGTCTCTTCCAACCTGTTGTTGTTGTTGTTGTTATTATTATTATTATCATCATCATCATCACCACAGGGGAAAAGTCCATTTTGGAGGAGGGGATTTTGCAGACAAAACAAGTATCATGAAATGACTCTGAAGTACAGTACCAATGTAGAATATCCATCCTTGCAGTACTAGAGCATAAGGTGTGAAGGAACTGGGACCATCAATTGTAAGCCTATGACACGAAACTAAAATCAGGGGAAAACCACTGTGAATAATGACAGCAGGGAAAAGAATGAAAGGAGAAACTGATCTACCTACTGACTGTCTATTCACTGGGATAAAAAGGAAGTAATACATTCTTAATGGAGTGGCTAACCAGGGCACTTGTAGAATATATCTGTTTACATGCCTAAAATAACTCTCCTGTCTGCAGCATCAGAGGCGTCAGTACCCCAGGGACTACAGGGCGCTATTTATGTTATAGGTGTTGCCATTTCAGAGGCAAAATTATCCCTGTCTCTGAGGAGTTTATCTCCTGGGGGTCTTCTGAGCTGAAAGGCAGAGGGGGGCAAATCAGCTAACTGGTTCCATGAGTCAGAGCAGAGGTTGGGTGGGGGATGCTGTAGCTGTTCCAGGAACCCCCATGGGTTTGTGCCACCTCACATGGATAGGATAGGAATTTTCCAGAGTAGGGGCTACCAGGGGAAGAATACCCCATGTTTTGGTGTTGTGCTAATAAGGAAAGAGCAGTTGAAGAAATCTAAGAGAACTTTGCATTCAGACCATAGCAACTGCACATACCTGTGACTGCAGCAATTTCCATCCTGCTGACACAGCTGGCACCAGGAGAGCTGGTTGCAAAGAAATTAACCACTGTCATTTCAACCAAAGCTGTTGGTGTAAAAGGACAAACACTTTTTAATGATGAACAGAGCTAAATCATCTATAAGATCTGGTAAGTCAGCATCTGACTTGCTAGGTGATGGAAACTAGTAACAACACAACTGTCTTCTCATACCTCCAGTGACAAGAGCGAATGGAATTACCAGTATTGCGGGTAAAATTAACGGCAAAAGCTCATGACTCTACAAGCCCACTGGCTGCTTGAACTGAGATGAAACAAAAGATGGTGAGCAACATCCTTCTGCAACGTAAATAAATAGCTATGGTCTACCATATACCATAAACCTAAAGCATGGAGGTCCAGCACCCCCTGACCAACAGCTCCTGAATACGATCACTGCTTTGCTCTCTTTGTTCTGCTTACTGCAGCGCAGAATTATCAGATCGATTTATGTTATTTTTTCTACATAACTACCTAGCATAAATGCTATCAGAAGAGTTTAGCTCCAGCTGCACTACTTGCTGAAAACAATAGATCCTGGAAATGAAGGATTAAAAAAACCCCAGACAAATTTTGACCACAGCAGAGCTAGTGCTGCAAAGGGGTACTTGGTATCTCATGCTACCTGGGCATGAAGTTATTCTAACCAACACCAAGCTCCTAAAAGTTAGAGCTGATGACAGACTGCACACAGATGAGAGTTTCCCAACAACATAACTCTACACCACCTTCCCAGCTATCACAGCTGATCTACAGCAGGTGTCTCCTGCATTTAAGGTCAGTTTTTTGCCTCACCACTCTAAAAATACTGCTTACACTTCAAAACCTGGACTTGTAAACAACTAAACCCAGGGAGTGGCTGCTCTGGACTGATCACTAGGAGCAGTCAATTCTATGCTAAGAGTCTAGGGCTCAGCTATTGTCTTTAAACAGGAAAAAGGCCAAATATTAATGAATACAAAGATCATCTACAAAGCCATTATCAAGCTCTTTTCTTTTTAAAGTATATCCTCTGTAATTTTTTTATATTTAATAAGATATTTTCCAATCTACAGAGTTCTCTTGCTGATGTCGTATTTTCAATCTCTTCATAATGCTGAAGGTTTCTTAATGCTAAGGTAAGAGCTTTGCCTAAGGGCTTTCCAGCACCAGGTCTTACCATTAAACTTAGGGACAAAAAATGGCTGGGGCTTGTGGGAAATTGTCAAAAAGTATTGTTTCTTTGAACGCAAAGCACAATCTCTCCATATATGTTTCACCATTCACAAAAGCATTGGGTGTGGGTGAAAGCTAAACAAGCCTCAGGTTCATCTGCTTCTGAAGAGCCACAGAAGAACTTCTCTCATTCCTTGGGAGGGATGCTTCTGCTTCAGTTCCCCCTTCCAAACCCGGGCCTTGCATATATCCACGCTACTCTGCTGATAGAGAAAAATCTTGCCACCTCTTTGTGAATTTTGTAGAAGCACAACTGGAACATCTAAAGTGCTGCTTGGAAGGGATCTATGACACTTCAAGCATTATTAATGCAACCTTCATGGGTCATCACTACACCAAAGCTTGACTTCTCCTCCTTTTCAAAATATTACTGATAAATGAAGAGGTACGATATCAGTTGAGCTTCAGCCCCTGGAATCAGAAATATCTATGTGCCTTGTGGTCTGTTTCATTAGAGGTGCTTGTACCTGTAGGCTTTTAGAGACGTGTATAATTGATCCTGTAGTGAAGTGGAAGTAAACATGCTTGACTCACAGACTAAATGGAAACAATTGTCAGCCTCTGTGGGGACTACATTTAGCTAAGTTCTCTTAGCAGCAGGCTACAACCCACTATGCTTTACTCTTGGGACCTGGTATCTTTTCTTAGAAGCTATTAATAGTATGAAGTGCTATCTAGTGCTTACTTTCTCACAGAAATGTTTTATTTATATTTGCAACTGTGCACTCATTACCACATTATTTTCCACCACTACCACTCCCAAATAAATATTCTTATTCCAGTGGTTGCTTGTGGCCAAATAAAAGCAGACCAGACAATACAGCTGCTTCAACACAGGCAGCTTTCCTTTCCCATGACCTACGCTCCCGAAGTATTTAGCACAACAAACTTGTGAATCCACAGACTAAGTCTTGCCCTGGGTTTCAGAACCTGTTTTAGGCCAATGACCATACCTATCTTCTGTCATAGATGGGACACTTTTACTATCTGTCATTCTATATTAAGATGGCCTAGGATGGCCTTCAACTGTTTGCCAAGGTCAGGTTCTGCAGTAACTCTTAACATGAGACTGTAGCTAGAACTAAGCTTCCTAGTAAGAAAATATGAGGACATTTAGGAAACATTAATATTTGCCAGTCACTTAACTTGAGGCATGGCTTGGCAGCAGTTAAGAAATAGACAGTATTAAAGATGTGTTGATTAGTAAAAGGTAATATACTTTGAAACACATTTTTTTTCTATGTAACCCACAGGCAAACATCTTGTATACACTGTAACATGCTGTCAAGGTAGCCTGATTAGCAATGACTTGAGCTTGTACCTGGGCTGAAAACCGACTGCCACTCTGCTGCCAGTTTCCGCACTCATCGCACAGAGCTGCCGATAGCTTGAGTGGTGCTGTACCAATGCACCTAGGGGAACTGATTGCCTCATTGCTGCTCTGGTGGGGTGGCTGCCTGGTTATTCCCCTGTGCTGGCATGCTGGAGAATTTCCCCTGGATGATGCTATCTGTGATGCTACATCTTTGGAAATTTGTGGGCCCATCTGCTGTTGTGCACTTGAGAAAACTGAGAATTGCAAGAGTTGAAGAATGAATTTTTACAGGCTATTCAACTTTGGTTTTAACCAGCCTCCTCCTGTGACTAGGAGTAGATGACATCAGAATAAAGAATACACAGCTCCCTCACTGCAAAAGACAAGTAGCTTCTCCTATAACATCCATTCTCTTCTCAAAATCCAGCAGATTCAGTTTCTTTAAGCAGTGATTATTGTAGTTTCTCCATGTTGGGAAATGAACCTATAGTAATAGCATAATAGTATAATAGTACTATAGTATAATACAATAGTAGTATAATAGAAAATTCCTTCACAGTATATATAGTAACTCATAGCAATAAATATTTTAATTCTGTGTTTCCTGATGAAATTTTTTTTATGCCTGAGAACTTGTTTGCCACACCTACAGGAGGTATTGGTCAGGAGTTGCAGGCTAAGAAATAGTGTTTTGAGGCTGAAGGCAGATGGTAAGCAGGTCACCACATGCCATCAATGAAAGGGATTTTCTGTGATCTTTTCTCCAAAGTCAGGAAACAGGCATGAATAGATTGAATTGTGAATTCTGATTTTACATTACTGTTACCGTGAAAACTTATTTTGCAGTTGTAGCTAAATTACATTCTTGTGCTAAGTTGCTGTATTCTACTTTCACCTATTGCCAACATGCCATGGCAAAGCAACTCCTGATTTGTGTTCAAAACAACCTACAAAGCACTTTGGATTCATTTGACATGTATGCATCTATTTTCCAGATGATTTTCTTGTTTTGGATGCAATCTGTAAAACACATGGAGAACATGCTACCAGTAGGCCACCTCCTATTTCCCTAACAGCATCACTAAAAGTCTATCTATATACCCATGTTGCATGTTACACAGGTAAATACTATTTAAAGGATCATCCACATAACATGTTTGTTTTCATGAGGCAACATAATGTCTTGTGGTTTTCATAGCAAGTATAAAAAGTAAATTAAAGCAGCATTTGCCTGAAAGCAAGAATAGTGCAGATTTTATCCTTCACTGTACAACTTCTGTAAGTAAGATACAGCATTATTTATTTATTTAGTATGGTATTAATACAAATTTCCACTAGCCTGCCCCAATGACCAAACATTTCTAATGTGCCTGTGGATAAATGGTCAAATTAGATGGGCAACACTCTGAACGTGCACATTCACCTTCTCAAAGTATTAGCCAGAGAGCTCTTCAAAGCATCAATTATTGCAAAACAGAAGCAGCAGTTACATTTTGCTTACCTGAAGCAGAAGTATTCTTTTACAAGGTACACTGGAAGCACCTCTTCACACTGAGAAGGATTCTGACAGTCAGCAGGACATAAAAAGGGTAGACTGACTGCTTCAAGTCACAGAACTATTAATCAGTACAAATCTATGACTTTTTTTTTTTCTTGTTCCAGTGATTTCCATTACTAAAGAACAACCACCTGAGCTGAACACTTACAGAAAAACAAGCCTGTGTAATTGCTGTTTAATACTGGAAATAAATAACATGTTTAGAAGTACAGGTGCTATTCTAGAAGCCATTTGCTTCAAAGGGGTGGCCATAGTGAGTACATCTCCTTCCTTTCTAGTGGATTCAATAATGGATTCAATTGTATTCCACAACTTGGAGAAAATGAACATTATCCAGTCAGCCAATTCTGGATGCTGTAGTGTAGAAAATCTCTGGAATTAATATGTGCAGTAAAACCTAAGACATAATCAATAAACAATGATACTTAGTAGTTGGTTGGGTTTTGTGTTGGTTCCCCTCCTCCATCCCCTATTATTTTCAGCTAATCTAGCTCCTAGATGTACACTTGAACAAGCACCATATTCTGCAATAAAATTCCTTCGCATCAAGGCTGGTGACTGTCAAACTGTTCACATGAACCAGCTTCAAGTTCACTGTGCTGAATTTTGTGTCCTGTGGAATTAGTCAAGTAGCTTCTTATATCCCAAGTAACATAGTTCTTATAATTGTGCATTATCTTATTATGAGAGAACATTAGATCTACTGTGCAAAGCTATTTTTCTGCTGGGAGTTCTTCATGAGTAATAAGGTGGTTTACAAATTCAATATCATGAAACACAGAGGCAGCAGCAAACTTCCTGAGCCTGCTTTTCCAGATCTTCAGAAATCTTCATGCTGGGTACTGCACAGGGACAAAATGAGCACACAGAAAAGTCTCTTGATGTCTGCATTACTTTTAGTAGTTCAGAGGGAGAAGCATGGCAATAAAACACCTATTGCAAAGTAGTCAAGACAAAAATCATACTACCTTGAGAAAGACATAGACAGAAAAATTAAAATAACAACACTGGCTAGTAACAAGTTCTGCCAGTTCTGTGGATGTACTAGGACATTAAAATCTGGAAGAGGCTACTGGCAACAGAACTCGAAGTCTGCAGGGGCACTGACACATAGAAGTTGTATGTCTTCAATCATCAAAGGATGAAATGAAATCCAAGGAATTTAAAGTGTCTCCAAAGCTAGAATTAAGTACAGCTTTTCTAAAGAATAGGGTAATTACTGTAATTATTTTCTGTATCTATAAATGCACTTACTGTAATTATTTGCATACTGCAGGAAAGGACAGAACTTCATCTATAAATAGCTTAGAAAAGATGGAGAGAATGTCTTTGCAAGAATGTTTTCTCTTCCTGTGTTAGTTTAATGGGATAGGTGCCAATGCTTTTATGAATTATGAATGCAGCAGTCTTCTTTCCAAATGAAGATATTGGAAGTCTGCCACTGGAGTGAGGTGTTCATATTACACACTGCCAGCAAATTTCTGTTTCTTTAATGGAAACTAGATTACTAAATCACTTTTCTTCTGAAAAACATTACTCTTGCCTGTAATGGTGTTGCATAGCACAATCTCTCCTCTAGAATAAAAGAGAAAAGGTAATCAGGATAGAAAGCAATTTGAATGACAGTTCTAACAGGGAAATTCATATGCTGTCCCCTACCTTTCTCCTTCAATAGAAAATAATCTGGGTTTATGACTGATCAGGCATTTGTTGCTAGTCCCATGCATGGGTTTTTTTTCCAGCACGATTCTGGTTTTAGCTACGTGACACAGTAATTCTTTAAAATAATCACCAACATTTTTAATGGAAATCTTGCTTGAGGAAACCTTGCAGGAGCAGAATTTTGCACTTTGATTCTATTTTTATTTCGTAAAGAATGTAGTAGCATAATGTACAAGCATTATGTAAAGCTTTTTTTTTTTTCCCCACTGAGTGACCCTACGTCTCAGGAACACTATTAGAAGAAGGGAAAGCATTAATCTTTGACAAACCTGGATGTTTGGAAAAGGTGCAAAGAAGGCCAGTGAAGCTGCACTGATGTTGCTGCCCAGTTTACAAAGCAGCCAGGGGTGCCATAACTGCTCTTTGCCTGTGTATCAGCAAAGTACATTAGTAGTAAATCCTATAGAAAATCTGTTTCATTTACTCATATGTACAAAGTGCAACCCACTATATATACCTTCACAAGCAGCTGCTACCTTTTGCTAGTATCCAGAAGGATTTTACAAGAGAATGAAAACTTTGGTTTGTCTGGGGTAAATTTAATTTAATCAACAACCCTTTCTATCATTTCCAAATCTGAACTGTATCTCAGAACTCATGCAGTAGTACTGCAGAGTTTCACAGTACCATCTCAGAGAAAAGGCATGGGTTTTCCTGAATAACAGCTCTCCCTCCACTGTTTTTCTTTGCAGTAACTCAGCATATAGTAAGAAGATTCTTTAGTTCACACCAAAGGCTCATTTATACAGATATCCTCTAGCTTCCAATTTGCATGCACATTTTACCTTAACTTAGATTTAAAATACCCCAATGATATAGTAAAGGCTGACCAGAAGGTAAGTGCGCAGAACAGTAAATACTACTTGAAACCATACCAACAATAAATACTACCCGAAACCACACCAACTCAGAAAAAGGGACAGAGAAAAAAAAAAAAAAAAAGCACAGCTGACAAGGTATCAAGCAAAGAAATGAGGCTTAAAAAACCCAGTGGCAGAAGCTGTATGGGATTGTCAAGCACTGAAATGTACTTTTTAATAAAAGCCTCACAGCCATAACGTGTAACTCACCTGGCTGTGTTTGACAAACAGGGTGCCAAATCCAGTCAGCTTTAAGTGTTAGGCAGGCTTTGAACCCATGAAAACATATGCTAACACTCTTTATGATGTTACCAAGAACAAAACTAGATCATATACGTACCTTCTGATTTTTCTATAAGGCAAAATACTACTGCGTTCCACATCTACTTTGCATTCTTGCAAGCTGATAGTATGCTTGCCTGATGAAGAAATAAGGCTAGTAAATGTTTTCATTCAGATATTGTTACAAACTGGAGAGAAGTCAGGTAAACCCAGAGTTTGTTTTTTTTTTATTGCACAAAATAAATTATATAGAAACAATGCAACAAAACAACTTGTATTGTAGGCTGCACAACAGATGTTACAACATGAATATATTTATTGCTTTGAGAAAGGAGCAATTCAGTGCTAGTAAGCAGATTAGTTATACTTCTTGCTCATCTAGATTTTTTTATAAAATTAATCCAACTGGGCTAGAGGCATCTTGCAGCATACAGGTCAAACCAAATTGTCATTTGCTATCAGCTGTTACAAAGGTGCTGTGAACATTCTTGACATTAGCGTGAAGCACTTCAACATCACAGGTACTGAGCCATACAGGTAGTTACATAATGAGAAATATCACTACGTTATCAGATCGATCAATACAGAAGATGCTAGAAAGATCTGTTTACAGAGTTTGCACAAGTTGTTCCAAAAGAATCTTCCTTACAAATGTAGATTCAGCTTTGAACACGCACAATTCACTCTATGTCATGAAGCAGGTTTTGCCAAAACCCCCCTAGTACCGTAATTGCTCACTAGTGCTAACTCAGAGGCATCTCATTTTTACCAGGGCCACACTTGGCTTCTAAGGACTTTAGCACATATTTGAAAAAAAACCCAACACAACATTCCTTTGGTAGAACTGGGTAAAATTTACAGTGCTTTTTAGAGTACTTCAAAACACAATGTATTTGGTTCTTTAAAAGATGTAAGACTGCAATACTGGTATTGCACTCACAGCACAAATGGATTTAAGTTTTTAAACTGCTACTCGGTGGACCCTGAGATGTTAACCCCCAATGAATTCATACAGAAATTAGCTCCAAAGAAAAAAAAGACAGTATTCAAATCACAAAACAGATTAAAACCTGATCACTTGCAGATCTTTGTGAAGCATGCATATTAATGAGATAGTGCCATTACAAGGGTGATATGCAAGTATTTACTCAGCTGAGTTTTTAACATGGGATTCTACTGCCAGAGTACACATTCGATGTTGCAAAACTTATTTACTTACGGGAATGTAATAAAACACGATGAAATTTAAACAACATTAGCCAACCATGAAAGGAAATTCATTGAGCAAGTGGGAACTCTGGGTCACTTAAAGTTGTTAGATACATGGCTGAATACGGATACGTAGTTCCACTGAGGTCAAGCTGAAGAGCTTAACTCAGCCATCTGGTCCATGGAGCAGACCCTTGTAGAATCCCACCAACATAAGTAAACAGATTTTGAATGCACACCAATAACTACAAACAAATGTGGTTGCCACTTTTTACTGTGCTTCAATAAAATTTGCTTTACTGTTTTTTTCCCACTGAAACTGTTAATCTGCTATATTAAAATCAATATACAGTTAAGGTTTCAATTAGTTGCAAAATCTTACAAGAAAAGCGTTATTCTGAATTGAAAAAATCACTATTTGTGCAAATGCTCAAAAACTTCACTGATGCAATCATATTCCATGCATGTACCCAGAAGCAGTTTGGAGGGAAGTAAGTATTAAACTTCTCTAACCTGGAACACTTTTTTGCTCTGGGAGATGATTTTTAAATACTCTATGTATAATTTTGTCACCAATTTGTAAAATATCTTTCTAGGTATAATGCAAATAGCCAAATATACCCTAAAACACCCACTAAAACACAAACATAAAAAAATGCTTAGCATTTTTAATTATTATTATGAAGTAGAAATGTTACAAGGCAGGATGCAGCTAATATCAAAGATGAAAAACAGCACCACCACTCTGTGTTTTGCAATCAGCATTCTGATCAGACAGAAAATGTATTATCATAGTCAGATACAATTGATTAAGGTAAGAAATGCATTTAGCCCAGCTGTACTAACTATACAGCTTCACACAGAACAAACATTCCATAAATCAATGCAAAATGCATTTGAGAGAAGAAAAAAAGAAAAGAAATAAAAAGTGATTCTCTAAGCAGCATTTTGTTTTCTTTTTTCTTTTTTTTCCCAAAACATTAACATAGATATTGGACTGATTAAATATCTACAAGTGCTTTTCCTTTACAAAAATACATATATTCTTAATAGTAGGATAGACTGTCATTAACAATGACCTGTGTTTTTTTCACTTCAATTTGAATGATTTATAAGCTAAATTTTACAACCACAAAAAGGTTTATTTGTAATACGATGTTATCACTTTTGACAAAAAGCTTAAAACATTTTATATTTTAAAACAAATTAGCAACATAATATCACACTATGTTCTATGAGCTCCTAAGTACTGTGAGGGCTGTTACATTAAAAACCGGTAACTACTGATCAAATGCAAGGAAGCATTAGAACATTATTACTGCTCACCGTAGGCTCCTTTCTTATCGTAACTTGGATCACAGCTTATATAAGGACACTTAGGCCCCCATCCCAAAAAAAATTCCATTGAGAGTAACTATATCTTCTATTCAGTAGCCTGGAACATCCAACAATTCAGGCTTTGCATTGATTTAAAAAAAAAAAAAAAGCAAAATATTTTCCTTTCAACAGTTAAGTCTGCAATAAGGGGAAAGATGATGCATTGCTTCAGGTTTATTCTATGAATCCTGTATTTGAGAAAGGAAAATATGATCAGTTTTTAGAATGAAATAAACTTCAGTCAGCTATATAATCAAACTGCCCTATTACTTTCCAGTTTAGTTAACCACTATCCTAGAAAGGTAATCAAGATATTTGGATTTCTTTATTCTTTCTACCTTATACGGCACAAGTAAAATAATTGAATCCTTGCTAATCAATGGTTTCACGTTAAGGATAGCAATGCCATTAGCTAAAAAAATATCTATAAAAATCTGTAAAACATATTTAGTATTTTCTCATTATCCTTGAAGTCTATCCTTTCCACCTTCCAAAATATCACAGGCTACAACTAGAAAACCCAAAAGTAGCTTGGTGAATATTTTGTGCTTTGGAAGGTTTGCAGGATTGACAGCACACTAAGTTTGTTATGAGTTCACAGGCCAGGTATAGCAGACACATCAGTAATGCAAGCCTTTGTGCTTTTCTTCAGGAACATGAGCTGTCACTTGAAGAGCTACTCTAGGTCTGTAACTCCACCTTCATGCTTCTCCTGTTTGTCTTTTCCTTTTCTATCCTGTCTTGGAAACTCCTAGGTGTGCCTAACCCTTCAGCCTGGTGATACAGACAGCTACCACCAGTTAGGTTCTGCTTGACTGATTCCAGGTATAACCCTTGACCACTGCACTCCACGTAAGTGGCAATGCCTTATTCCAAGTCAGTTTCTGGGTGGCCTTACCTTTGGTACTAAATAGGTCCCTTAAAACTATCATGCAATCAGGTTACCCATAAAAAATAGGCTTTTTTTAAACACCCCCTCCCCTTTTTTTATTTTTAAATTGTTCTTAATGAACAAACTACATATCTGACAGAAAAGAGTAATTTTAAATCAATCAGTAAATGGTATTTTTCAGTAAAAAGGGAGCATGGTTTGATTTACTGCATCAAAATTCATGAGACAACAGCAACAATGTCTACTACACCCAGTATAATACAAAACAGAATCTCAGGAGCAGAACACCATCATAAAATATGCCTCACACTTTGATAGTAAGCATCTCATTACAACTTAATTTGTAATACGAACCTCAGTATGTTAACTAGCAGCACAAACATTTTACTGTTGCAGCAATTTTGTGTATTATTGCAACCTACTCTCAACTCCTAATTCACTTTATCCTCACTAAAATGAGGAAAAATGAAAACACACAGTAACTACTTCTGTTCACCTCATCCTGTCAACTGTCACACTGTTAACCTTGTTAGAAGCCTTTGCTAAAAATACACATGAAAGTTACTTCAAAGAAAAGTACATCTAATGGTTCAGATAAGCATGCGAAGTCAAACTAATGCCTCTCTTTGGTTCAAATCAATGCAATGACAAAAACTTCTACTCTTTCTTTCTAGAATGTTTCCTCCATTCTGGGCATACAGAACTGGGTCTCCTTCTTCAAGTACAAAAAAACAGCCTGCACATTTTCACCCATCTATAGAGCTCCTCCTGTTTCACTACCACCCACACTCAGTTTCTTACTGGAAAATAAACCTATGTGCTTACTCAACCTACCTGAAATCAGAATGTTTATGGCACATACCCTGGATGTAAGAATCTGACAGCAATTAATTGATTAATTAATTTCCTGATGGTTTAATCTGATTGACAGACAGTATAGACAGTAGATAAAAAAATCAAACCGTTAGATCTGCTTATGAAGAAACATGTTTTACTACTCTAAGACCAGTTTTTGGAGGACATTCCTACAGATTAAGGTTTCAGATGAGGTCTGAAGGCCGAACTACCAACAAATGATAAAACCAGTCACAACTGAGCAGTTGGAACCTTTTCACGTTTCATTTAGGGCTAGCCAATCTACTTGTGTCTTAGAATTCATGCTCAAACATGCTCCAGTAGAGTACAATTCTTC
Source organism: Melanerpes formicivorus (assembly GCF_026170545.1). Taxonomy (NCBI): domain Eukaryota; kingdom Metazoa; phylum Chordata; class Aves; order Piciformes; family Picidae; genus Melanerpes; species Melanerpes formicivorus. Next base: position 11,529,984 of record NW_027142358.1, read on the forward strand.
CTCAAACAAATATTTTCAGCTGAACATTTTGTGGAAGCATTACCTGGTCCAAAGTGGATAAAGTTAATTAAAAACAGAATTGTGAAAACTTTGCTGAAATCCTTGAGTTGCCTGACAAACAAAACCTATGAGCTGATTCCTCAAGTGCAATTTCTCTTTGTAACTCTTCAATGTTTATGCTTTTTGGGCATGAAATGGATAGGGGTGGAAGAGTATGGGAATGAGCAAAACGTGTAAGAACCTAGAATTAGTTACAGGACAGAGTGTGCCTGAATAGACATTTTAGCTGAAATAAACAATAAAATAATGTAACACGAAGCAAAATGAGAGAGGAATAGCCTCTGTGATCTATATGCATTTTTGACAGAAGCAAAGAGATGCCTCCAATCTCTCTAGGTTAAGTGATGAAACAAGCTCTTGATTTAAGCATCTGTGCTGTGGATAGTCATCCAAGTCTTAATTGCCTTTGGTCTTTCCCAGGATAAAAATGAGCTCGATCAGTCCATGCAGTTAACCAGTACTTTATGTAGCTCCTCTATAAACAAAGCCAAATCTGTTTCTTTTGGGACTTAAGACAGGCTTTGACGACTATCAGTTCTTTAGTATTTCTACCAGACACAGTATCTGGCAGGGCTGCAAGCTATGAATTTTTCTGCAAGTTCTCCCAAGAATATTTTTTCTGGAGAGAGGATGCTTCTTGGTGTCTTCAGTGATATTGAAATGTAAAAAAAAAACACAAATGGAACAATACAACTCAGTGACCAGTTCAATTAAAAGGCTAAACTCTGGCTTATTTTGCTACCTCAGAAAACAGCAGAGAAGGAGAAGTTGTTTAGTTCTCTCATGAAATCATGTGTAACAATTATACATGGGAAAGATGATGAAACTCTGCACTGGAGTGCAGCGTTTGTCTGCAGTGGAGAAAAAGAGCATAGCTTGTATCTAAAGGGAATAGGATGAATCTTTCTCTCCTGCAGATACCCTGGAACTGTTTTCAACAACTGCAGAAGAGAAAAGTCATGTCAAAGTGTTGGAATTTATGGACAAAAAAAGATCAAGGTCCAGAATTCAAGGCTTTCTAATGCAGAAAATTAAATAACTTAAATATAAAAGTATTTTCATCTAGTTTCTACTGGGATAAGGTTTTTCAATATTAAATCACCTGACAGAACACTTTCTTTTTCTGCATGTTTCCTGTGAAGAAAGCTTCTTCTTGCTGAAAATATTAAGACCACAGGTAAAATACAGAAGTGAATATTACCCTACCTAATGTGAATAATAGGCTTGAAAGGTATTCTGTATTAATAATCAGGCACTTGGCTTTATATTAATGTTACAGTAATGTTAGAATAGTACTTTCTAAAATTTTTTTTTTGCATAATAACTGCAAGTAGCTGAGTATGCACAAGATTCTTAGTGTGCATACTTCTAGGACCCCAAATCCAGAAGCTTTCATATGAACAGTACCTACTATAAGGATGAGTCACTTGGATTATTGTAGTACTCTTATTTTACATTTCTTCCAAATAAAAATATGTTTAAAGGACTAGGCCCTTAGCTATGAGCAGTGTAGTAATGCACGATGGAAGACACATTTCTTGATCAACCATCTCATTCCACATTGATTATTATAGGCTTCAGTTCGTTAATTTTAGCTTAAATTTGTTACTAGACAAATACAGCATACAGCTATTTTCAACCAAAAGCTGCCTGTGATTTTCAATACTGAGCTACCCCAGAGTTAAAAGCAGACACTAGTTTTTCACTTTTAGAAAAAAAACCAACCAAACAAACAAAACACCAAAAAAACCCAACAAAAAACACCAAGTGTGCTGAATGAGAGATGTGAAGGTTAGGTAGCAGTATGGAATTTTGTAGGTCTTATTTCTCTGCAACTACAAACTGCTGATCTAGGAAAGCCATAGAAACACAGTGGCAGCAACACTTATTTTGTCTTCTTATTCTTTATAAACATGCAGTGGTGACACTTTGTCATGAAAATGCTCAGAAAACGTGACTGTATAGAGTCCTCTGCTCTATGATGGCATATGGTGCTCTTACAATGGAATGCTTAGGTGTTCATTTCACTATATCCCATCTTTGGCACACGAAAACCTGTACATGCATTCTCATATTCCTATGCTGCTCCGATGTTCTTAATTGGCACAAATGAATTAATTATGCTGTCTGCAGGCACATAGCATGTACATACTACACAGGACATAAACTTCCTGTAAAGAAGGCAATGCCTTTGATATGTAAGCTGCCCAGTTAAGATACGTATTCCAGTAGCACTTCACTGCTACAAAAACTATTAAACTACAACAGCACTCAGGCACTGTGCCATCAAACTAGAAATGTATAAAGTGTAGGTGGCTAGATCATATGCATTTAATGCCATGATTCTCAGCTGGGAACATTAAATCATGTCTGTCAGTATTTTCCATGCTTCCTTCTCTAATCTAACTTCAAGTTGCATCAAGAAAATACCACAAATCAAACCTATGCCCAATTATGATCAAGAGAATTCATGGTTCTCTGAATTGTGAATACATAAAATTATTAAGCAGTCAAATCTATTAGTTGCCATTCAGAAGCCTGTACAAAGCAGTCCTATTTCAAGGGCTGTATTAGGTGGATGCAAATTCCTGTGTAGAGAGCTTAAATGGATAACGTGTCCTCCTGTTTTAAAACCAAGTCTGCTCAATTTTGCCAAAATGGTAAGCACAAATGGTGAGAACAAAACTGTCCCCTGAACCAAGCAGGAATTATACTTAAGCATACTACCATTAGTTTTGTGATAAACTGAACCAGGCATTTTGTGTCAAGGAAATCTACAGTGAAAATTCTGGTATAAAAACATGTGAAATATATAAAAACTGTAAGCTGTCATTTGTATGTGTATGTAAATATTTACAAATAATATTCTATCTCTACCATACAAAACAACTGTATATACTAAGGAGAAGAATGATTTGCAATCAGAGTACATGCTCTGCTCTTCCAAGCTGCTCCATAAGGAGGACCTCTATATACACAAAGAATCTATTTTCCCCTAGAGATTCTGCAGAGAAGGCCTCTTCCTACATGGAGTATCTCCTTATTTCTGTCAAGTAGCACATTATAGACTGGGTGGGCAAAAAGATGACCACTTCCTGCAGCCAGCATGTGTGCCCCTTCCCATCTACAGTATGGGCAAACCAGTGCCTATATCAGCACACTATGCCTGAAGAAAGGAGCAGAAGCTTCCTAAACACTTTGCTTCCCCAGGTTGACTGGCATCTGCACAATATGTGCAACCTTGACCTGCAATGGCAGGTTTCTAAAACAGACTGCTACTGACAGCATCTTTATTTCTGCATGTCATATGGGCTTTGGAGTGCAATGTTGGAATTCAACCCAACTCTGTTATACAGATTCCTCAAGTCATCAATATTAGAACTCCTACTAATATTAAAGGGGCCAGATTTAATCCACAACATGCTTATATCTCCTACAGAAACATAGTGATGTACATGAACATAAATTTACAAAGGAGTTACAGGATTGCAGCTATCTTTTATACTTGATCCAAAGATAGAATTTTCACTTTGTCTCATTCAAGCATTACTCTATACTAGCTTCTGAAAATATTATTTGGTTCCTTTTTGCTGTATGCAAAAGGCATAAACCCATAGTTATCTACAATACTAGCAGGTGTGTATTAAGTAGAAATAACTTCAAGTTACTGAACTGAAAGAATCTGAAGTGAAAAAACTCAACTGACTTGTAAGCAGAGCAAAGACAATGGAAGACTACAGAAATCATGCATTACTATGCTCCCTGCAACATTACCAGCAACCCCAGTAAACACTCTACACTAGATCCATTACGTTTGCAATACCTAAGGCAACAATCACTTTTTATCCAGCACTCCTATGTCTTAGGGGAAAAAAAAAATAACAATGACCTGAACAATTATTTTGGTCAGATTGCTTATCTTCAGTATTGCATTACTCCTAATTTTATGGAAATAGTTCTACGATGTGACTTAAACTAATGAAAATTTATGTAATGAATTCTAAACTCCAGACAGTCACAAGAGATATACAATGTAATTAAAGCTATATGTTACTTTTGCCTTAGTATGTTTTGTACCTCCAACCAGTCTTAGAAGGAAATGCTTACTCTGAAAGGTAATGATTATGGAAAATTTTGCCTTGGTCTCAGTTTGTTCCATAGACATTTAAATTATTTTAAACTTAATTTCTGTGAAAGATTTATTAGAAGAAATGTAATCTGACCAGAAACCTTCTTCTAAAACCAGCTACTATCCCAAATTCCAATCTTTAGGGAAACCATAGAAAAGTGCAATCACAAAGGCTGTGACGCTTTTAAGCCGTATTAGCAGAATTTGCTTAGAAGATTTAAAAATACTGGTTTGAATTGCCATGTTCTATGTCTGCTGTTATGGGTAGTTAATCTTTGTTCACTGCAAAAGGACTGTTGCACACTCATGAGTGAGCTATACCTGGACCCATGAGAAGCTTATCAAGAAAAAAAAAAACAAGTAGTGGCCCAATCACCACTTTTCTAAATATACTTTCTATACAAAATATTCTCAATGTATAATCCTTAGTTCTTTGTACAGTACTCTATGATTTAAACAACAATATTCAGTAAAATAGTAAGTGTGTGAAACCGCAACACCACATGGAATGCGCACTCTGCCATTTTGCTAGTGTAATCAATATTAGGACCAGAGAAATTTTCTAACACGCAAGCAGAAATATTCCATAGTTTTGAATCTTGACTGTACACTTCATGATTTTGGCTATGATTTGCAGCACACTCGTAAGATACACAATTATCTTATGCACATTTCAGTAGCAGAATGGCACTTGGCTTGCTCTAATAGAAACAACAGAGATGTAACTGACAGTTTTCAGAAAGACAATGTCCTTATGTGCATGCTGAAAATCTGGTTGTGTCCCCCTAATCCAGGCACATCCATTCATTGTGCAATCTGTCGATGGGTAAACAAATAGTGCAGGATTCATCTCAGTGGGATCTGGCCCTTTGGTCTAACCGAAGTCAATTCTAGGTCGATACTGAAGTACCATAGGGTAAGACTGAAAACAAAAGCAAGAGAAAAACAACAACAAAAATAGACAAGAAAAGATGAAGACATAATTCATGAAAAAAACAACAAAAATGCAATTAAAGATTTCCTTAAGAATAACTGGAGTTTATCCCTAAGACACATGTATATAACAATCAAGTTTTATTTATAAGAAATAATTCTATACATTTCAACAGTTAAATCCATACCTATACTTCAAATCTATATTTTATCTCTAAGTCAGTTACTTGTAATTCTTTATCATTAACATCAAATCCCCATATCTGCTTTCACACGTTTCATGATTTATGTTTTTGGACACGTGTATCCTTTTGAGTGCTGAAACAACTCCTCTTACTGCTGTTGCTGTGTCTGAGAAAAAATAATCTTGAAATGTTATACTTCCTAAAGCAAAGTCTATTTACAGATGATGTACTTTGATTGAATAAACTGGGATTTAGAATAAACCAAACCAGGTTGGAAGAGACCTTCAAGATCATCGTGTCCAACCCATCAACCAATCCAACCCACCTAAACAACTAACCCATGGCACCAAGCACCCCATCAAGTCTCCTCCTGAACATCTCCAATGATGGTGACTCCACCACATCCTTGGGCAGCCCATTCCAATGGGCAATCACTCTCTCTGTATAGAACTTCTTCCTAACATCCAACCTGAACCTCCCCTGGCACAGCCTGAGACTGTGTCCTCTTGTTCTGGTACTGGCTGCCTGGGAGAAGAGACCACCATCTGCCTGTCTGCAACCTCCCTTCAGGTAGTTGAGATACAGATATATACTAATATATGGAGGTTCTATTGCTATAGTAGCAGCCAGAAATACTCTGGTATTAAAAAGAACTGCTTGGATCCCTGGGTATTGAGACACCGGCTGCTGCAAGTGCTTTTTTTTCTAGGTATCTATCTTTTCCACTCTGTCAGCTTTTTATTTAAGTCTGATGTTCTCCCCTTAACTGCATTAGGATACCTGACACTTTCTGTAGCACACAACTGCTTATTGTATCAGCAGCTCTATGGGCTAAACGATCTCTCTGCCACACAGCAAAGGAACATAGGTAATTTGCAAATCTGGAAATGAATTTTCAAAGAAGCTATCATTACACCCAAGAATATTTCACTACATCCTTCCAACACAATAGAGACGAGCTTCAGTGACAAAAAGCAAAGAAGCGCAGATACCTATACAGGTTAACAAATCTTTCATACCATGGTAGTGAAATGATCACCAGAACTAAATGTGCACATATGCTGAGGATTTACAAACTGGAGGGCAGAGAAATCACAACATAAACCCAGAAATATTCTACAGCAGCAGGAGCATTTAGGAGAGAAGACAGGGAGCACCATGTGCAGTTTGCATGTGCAATTGCCTTATTTCTGTTATAATAAATTACTCTTTTGGGTTTTCTGCATAGGATATGACTACCATACCATTTAAATGCTATTTCACATGTTTTTCACTTTGCTTACATAATTTATCTCTAAAAATACTCAACATGGAAGAGCACACAGGCAGAGACAGAGAGCGGTCACCTCACTGAAACTGCTATGTGAAACAGTGAGGGTCACTGATTTTGCAAATCAAAACTACAAAGCAATTGCACAAAAGACATACACTACACTGGAATAATTCTAATTACTGAAGCAGCCATGGCTGCAGCAGCTCACTCCTACCCATAGTGAAGGGCTTTATTCCATTTGTAATCTTAAAAGATTTGAAAGTGTACAGCATTAGAAAAAGCTAACATTCTCTTTACTCCATAAAGATATGACAGTGATGTAGACTCTTTGGTTTCACACTCTCCAGTTCTGATCCCTCGCCAGTGACTGCCCAATGCTACTCATTAGAAGGATGAGATAGGATCAGCTAGCTAATCCTTCCAGACCAACGCAGCTATCAACCCACAGAACATTTCTCATACAAATAAATAAATGGCCTAATGTGAAGTAAAAGAAACCCCCAAACCTTTTGAATGGATTCTATTTATTCATTTGTTAAAGCTTTTTTTCTGAAGGAATGAAAATGTTTAGGCCTTACTCACGGTGTCAGCAACTTGTGGTGAGGAATTATGAAAACTCCATAACTTGGATTAGGATTGAAGTGCTGACAGGACCCTAGTGACTGTAGTATGTACAGTTGTGAGTGCCTCTTACCTGATAAAAAGTGCCATCCTGTGGGCAGACTTGCGAAGATGAGCAGTTCTGACACCGAAACTGCGAAGGAGATGATGTTCTGATCAGATAAGAGGCATCCACAGCTTGACATACACATCCACCATTTGATGGTTTAATTTTTAATTTGCAAATGTGAAGTTTAAATTTAATGTACTTATTTAAAACAGGAAAGACTCCTCTATGAATAAACAGATATTTTCCCTTTACTATTCTACCTCTTGTAAGGTCCACAGGTGTGTCAATAAAAGCTTCTGGAGGTACTGGATTTACTTGATCTTCATCCAAAAGAATAGATTAATTAATTACTATCACAGCTTGTTTTTATATTACAAGACCACACATAGTTAAAGAAAAAAAAATCATAGAAGGCTAGATGTTACTGGATTTATTACCAGCACAATGCAATTTTTACAGGTTTTAGTTTGTCATCTCTCACCTCAGGAGAGTGATTTAAAACTACATAAAGATGAACACATACCTGATTATACTATGTGTATGTAAACACAACCTACAAATTCAATTAGGAGTCGTATTCACTGGATGTTAAAAAAAAAATACAGTTCTGAGATTTTGGAAAAAATCTAACCAGTACAAATAACATTTGTTTGGTTTGGGTTTTTTTCTGTTTGGCCTCTTTTTTTTTTTTTTTTTTTTGGTCAAGATGATAGTTACTGTTGCTTCCAAAGTCTATTTCTAGGCAGGGACTGAGGGATTAAATTTCATGAAAGTATTCTACTATCACTGAAGTTGTTGCCCCAACACTTCCTAATATAGAGACAATGCTAACAAAAATATAAGATGGCAAGCCAAACACTTATTTCAACGTAGTTTTGGAAATATCACTTCACAAAGTTCCCTTATTGGTTAAATATTTAAGTTTAAGCAACCATCAAATTTATGAGCACTTGCCTATATACATTAAATCCCCTAACTTTTATCACAATTGCTCTCCCCCTTCAGATTAAGATAAAACTTTAAGAAACTTGTGAACTAACTGCACAGTGTGCTTAATCCTCTGTCTCCTCTATCCATGCTGCAGTGCTTTTTATTTTGAATACTAAGAGGCTTAAAAAGAGAGTACAGAAAGTTTGGAATATTCTACCAATCAGTATATACATCCACAAGTAGTCAGAGCCTACAAATCTGCTTAAACTCCAAAGCAATGAAGAGTGAACAATCAACAGCCACACACGAACTAATGTATAAGAGAAGAAACAGGGGATATGACTTCTAACAACAAAAGTTAAATACACAAGAAAATATAAGGGCTACTAAATCAAACTGAGTATCAGACCTGAAAGAAATGCCTTTTAATAATTTGATCTTGTAACTCCAAAATACATACATGCAGCAAGGACAACCCACTTAGCTGTTAATATAGATGTTAGTGTTATACAGCATATAGAAAAACAATGGCTGTAATATTAACACAAACAGTAACAATTAGATTCTGCTAATAATTTTCAGTATTACTTTCAACTGACTAAATAAAATAGATTCTTAAAAAACTGCTGGATGCAGATTTCCCAACCACTGTAACTCATGGTGTCATAAAAGTGCATTTGCAGAGAAAAGAACAAGTGTCTGGCTTTTCAGATACTTGAATTAAATCTCAGAGCAGAATTTGCATGTAAACTTTGTGTACTTGCTGTTGTTAACTACCAGAATCCACACAATATACATGATGAAAGGTTTTACTCATAGGAGCATAAGAAATCCAGAAATTAGGCAAAATGAACTTTTAAATCAGGGTTTTTTGAAAGGTCACAGAATGTATCTTGGTCCAAGTTGTGAAAGCATGAATACTCCCTATAAAAAAATATAGCAAAACATCACTACTTAATAATGTAACGGCATTTACATTTTCTCCTCTTAGTCTCCATCTTGTCATATAGATGAATTCCATCGTATGGTCCTTCCCCATGATTTCTCCATTGCATAGTACATCCAGCTTAAAATGTAACAGAACAAACAGTTAAGACAAAGGGATTCAAAATTCTAATGTCTATATGAACTCTGAAGTGAATCTCAGAGTTAATTCCTCAATTCCTAACATTATGCAGTAATTTCATTGGACATATATGAAGCCTGGATAAATATAACACGCTGTCAATGTGCAATTCTGGGCACTAGTATTCTGCTTTATTTTTTTTCACTTTTGTGCTTTTAGTTAAGGTGTGGACAGAAGAAAGCTCTCTAAACAAGTCAGAGATAAACATTCCCTGTATTTATCAACACTACACAGTATATATTTGAAGAGAAAACCTTGTGTTTGGAGGCCTCCTTGTTATGTTAATGCTCTTTCAGATCCAAAGATACAAACCAGAACCTCTGTCAATTTTTTTTTTTTAAAGAAATGATAAAGTAATTTAAGAAAATTTATTTTAAAAAAGTAAACTGTAAGTTCCAAGGAAAATGTACTTCTGACTATAAAAACATGACTCTTTGTTAACTGATGGTAAAAGTAATTATTTTAATATGACAAATGACTTATTAAAACTGCATCACAGCAGTTTAAAGAAGTTACCTCCTACCCTCCACTGAAAATGTTTGACAACTACTTCAATACTATAGCCATAATGCTTTTCTGGTTTTCAGAGGAAAAAAAGTCAAAAAAATTTGAAGTAAGCAGATGCTATGCAACACAAGCCATTAAGGTACCATGGACAGATTATTAAACTATCATAATTAGCATAATATAATGAAATAAAAATGCTGGTCAACATGTCATGATGCTGTGACAAATGCTTGCATTTAGCTATGCAATAACTCAGCCAAGTGCTTAACTTCACCTATACCCAACCTTAGACTAAAGCTGGGATGATGTCATCTGTGCTAAAGACAGCCTTCAAATCATGGAGTCCTTGACTCATGTAAGAGAACTGGGTAAGGCAATAGTGTGTGCTGAGGTCAAAATTCCTGTGCCCCTGGGAAGAGGGACAGAGAGGCAGAAGTCTCACTCTTCCCAGTGCCACCTTGCATCACAATTTAGGAGTGTTAAGAACTTCCCCCAGGGATCTGGAAAAGAATAAATTTTGCCTTGGAAAAGACCAAATCATTTATGCAGTAAAGACCCTCTCAACATCAAATCTCATCTAATTCCAGAGAAGGTACAAAAACAGTATCAGCATTTTGAAAGATTCAAATAGCATTGCTCCTCATTTCTTCATCCTTACTGGATAGTTTCTTACATTTAAAGAAAGTGAAACTGCAGAGTAATTTGGTGTATGTCTAGATGAGATCTCCTTTTCCCCAGTAGCTACTAGCCCAAAACCCCATTAAGTGACCTTTTATTAGCCACAAGGAAAGAGAAAATATTTATTTTTACATAAAAATATCAAAACCTAATGTATCTCTTTCTTCACAGGTGAGCAACAAACTGAAGTTACTAGAACAGTATGAGTTCCTCAAACAGCAACTTTAGTCATGGTGACAAAATGCACAAAATACAACTTCAAATACTGAATAGAACTTCGTGATTGGGCTAAAAAAAATTATTCCTCAAGTTCAAATATAATTAAAAAAATAAAAATAATACTTTGCAGAGAAATAAAAATACAAGCATGGTTCTTCCAAACATACCTCGTAAGAACTTGGAAGTTTTAATTTTAAACTGAGAAACTTCTTTATAGTTCCCACAGTCACTCGAGTTGAACAGCGGATAAATTTCTTCATTAAACCCTAAAGCATCAGCAACAAACCAGAAAAAAACCATGTCAGAAATGCTGAAGCGTGCAAGCAAGCTTTAGCACAAGAAGAGCTGCAACTGGTATTTTTTCCAACCGGTAACCAATTTTACTGCACTCTCTTCTAATTCACTGTAGCACTGTAGGCTTATTTTTGTTCACTTTTTTCTTTCAAAATTGACAAGATGACAAACAAACTTATTTGACCCATCTTTGATTTTAAAGAAATTTGGAAAAGACACAGAAGGGAGAAATGAAAAAAGAATCAAAGCCCCAACAAAACCATGAAAAGCCCCCGAAGAAATTAAATAATCTAAGTGTCTGTGTTAGTAACATTGAGGGCCAAAGAGAGTTATATTTATTAGAATTTCTTCAGTCCTCAAATAATTAAGGTAAAATACAGGGAAGCTATAAACCTGAGACATACCTACTACCACAGATTCTGTGATCCAGAACCTAACAGTATTGATTCAACAGGAAAACTGGAAATCTGAGACTGCTACATGGTGAAGGAGGGACAGATTTCTTAATCTGTAAAGAAACTGTGCTATGTATGTTTTCTTGATGAATCAAAACTTTCCTACAGTAGAAAAACTTCTGAATTATACTTGTATCCTAGCACGTAGAAAGTATAAGCAGTGTTCTAATAGACACATTTTTAATTTTTTGAAAAAATTATTTTCTTTGTAATTTAATAAAACACTACTAAAATCTAAGAGGATTTCTGAACACCTTCTGGTGAACTCCAAAGGATTAGATTACCATTAGGTAATCTTCCCTTCAGAAATAGAAACCAAGTATCTCTAATTCTTAATACAGCAGTTAGCAGGTATTACTCTACACGTTTTAGAGATGAAAGTGACCTGCCCAAGGCCAGAGATGACACATGAGTGTCAGAATCAGGTTAACAACTCAAAAGACCTGGACTCCAGTCATTAGGTGCACAACATACCTGAAAAATAGCTTCATGCTGGTATGGTGAAACAGCAATCCTGAAAGTGTGAGGCATCTTGCCTACAGCTAGCTTTTTAAGTACCTTTGTGGTAATCTAATGTGTAACGCAGTTAGATACTATCAAGGCTGTAGACTACAAAGCTGTAAAAAAAACCCCTGGATTTCTGTATGGAAATGTAGTTTGGTTTTTTTGTTTTAAACAAAATTCCAGGAAGCAACAGAAATGCCTCAAATAAAAGGAGTAAGTAAGTGTGGAAATGGAGACTACATGTGGACACAAGTACACCAAATGTGGAAATGGAGCTAACTACATTAAAATTTATTTGTAACTGTCACAAAATTATTTGCTTCCTGTAAGATGCTATTCTGCCAACAATAAAACCAGCACAGATTATCTTTACTACTCACTCTGACTACATTATCTCCTGACTGCCCATTGTTGCGTAAACAGTCGAGGCAGATAGCAATCTGTGGGTCACTCCTGTGATAATCTTTATCCTCTTCGTTTTCATCACACTCCTCATCTCCTTTGGGTTTATCAGCTTTTGGGCTTTCATCTATAAAACATACGGATGGTATTATTTAAGTGTAAAATAATTAAAAGTCACAGTAGCAACAAATACACGTTTAAAGTAGTAATTTTCAAGGGCACTTTTTTTTTTCCTCAAATTAACTTTACACCATTTTACTTCAGTGCATTCTTAAATTGATCAATTTACAAAACTCTGAAAAGAAATTGTTACTACTGAAATTTTAATGTAATATGCAAACAACAGATTTCTGTGTGACAGAAAATAATTAGGCTGATGGATTACTAATAGTTATGACTGTCCAGTTCTGTTTGTAACCAGTAATCAAAACTTCTCAACTGCACACGCATCAAGATCTCTGAACCTGTAAACCTACTCTATGATTTGGTAGCTCACTGTCAATAAAACATCACTTTTACATAAACAGTGGAATCACTATTCTCAACACTTGTGTACCAAAGACACATGGTAATCATCTCATATTAACTGCTGCAATACCCTAGTAGAGACAAGTTCCTGAAATGTTATGAAATAAAGTAAGGGAAGATATAGCTTAACTCTCATCTACTTTTGAACTGGTCTAAAGTAATGCCATTGTAAAAAAATTCATGTGTTTCTCTTCAGGACTTTACAAGTAAATAGCACAAGTAAATAGCCATATGTTTATTCACCTTTACAAAAAGAAAAAGATAAGCAAAGAAGAATGGCTCCTTTATTTTTTGGCAGAGCACATATATCCTATATAATCACATATCCCACTTTATCTCTCTTCACTGATGCTGTTATGTTTCTATTGATTCCTGGTTTAACAATCTAACCATCTCCTACAGTTTTCAAAGGTTTAGCACAGCTGAACACTAGAATGCTAAGACTACGTACATTGCAGCCTTATCTACATGCTAAATAACCATAAAATGTACCGTAAAATGGAGTAATATTTTACAGATTTGTAATACACTATACAATAAGCCTATTACATACTACTTTTTTTTTTTTTTTTTTTTTTTAAACTGGATTCCCAATTAATTTCTTTTGATTTAAAACAAAAACTGCTTTATGTTGAAATAAAACATGAGCCAGCAGTGTGCCCAGGTGGCCAAGAAGGCCAATGGCATCCTGGTCTGCATCAGAAATAGTGTGGCCAGCAGGAGCAGGGAAGTCATTCTGCCCCTGTACTCAGCACTGGTTAGGCCACATCTCGAGTACTGTGTCCAGTTCTGGGCCCCTCAATTTAAGAATTGAGATGCTGGAATGTGTCCAGAGAAGGACTTGTGAGAGGTCTTGAGCAGAAGCCCTATGAAGAGAGGCTGAGGGAGCTGGGGTTGTTTAGCCTGAAGAAGAGGAGGCTCAGAGGAGACCTTATTGTTCTCTACAACTACCTGAAAAGAGGTTGTAGCCAAATGAGGGTTGGTCTCTTCTCCCAGGCAACCAGCACCAGAACAAGAGGACACAGTCTCAAGCTGCACCAGGGCAAGTTTAGGCTGAAGGTGAAGAGAAAATTCTTCACAGAAAGAGTAACTGGCCATTGGAATGGGCTGCCCAGGCAGGTGGTGGAGTCACCACCCCTGGAGGTGTTCAAAAAAGGACTGGACGTGGCACTTGAAGCCATGGTTTAGTTAGTCATGGTGTGTTAGGTAATAGGTTGGACTTCATGATCTCTGAGGTCTTTTCCAACCTTATTGATTCTGTGATTCTGATTCTGTGTGAAAATATTACCACAAGTAACTGGAATAAGCTACTTCTGCATTTCCTGAAAAATTTTCAGATCAAATTCTGCTGTTTCCCTACACTCACCACAAACTTTTAAAGTAATTTAGAAGAGTTAAGATGAGAAGACAGAATGAAAACTTTAACACATATCAAGTTATGCCTAAGTTTCTAGACACGGTAATTAGTTAATTTGATTTGCTTTACATATTCAAGATTAATTTTAAGGTACATTAAGTACTTTTTTCTTACAATTTTGAAGCATTTTATAATCATAAAAGATTTCCCCACAAGTCCCTATTAGATGTTGATACATTTAGTTAAATGTGTATCATACAAACACTTTGTCTCTATCATTTTGCTACGAACAGAACTTAATGTCAGACTACAGATATTTTTTGGGGGGGGGGATGAAAGTCCAGGAAGCAAACTGCTTTAATCAAGCAGGTGCAGTCTACTTATCAGATGCATTTGTCGAAGGAACCTGCCTATGATTCAGAGATTCTTAGACTTAGTTATGCAGTTTGATAAGTCTTGAAAGGCAAGCCAACTACACAATTAGGGAAATTAGCAAATTTGCAACTATAAAGTTATTCCAGAAAGAGGCACACACACATAAAAAGGTCACATCTTTCAAGGTATTCTGACAGACATTCAAATGATCCTGTATGCAAATGATCCTAGAACATCCACTAAAAAAATCCTTGTAGATATTAGAATTAATGATGTTTGTACTGGCAGCCTCCAGAAATCAATGTGATGGTCCATTAGAGGCATCTTATTAAAGTTCAGTATGATAGAAGTTTTTTTTTTAAAAAAAAACAAAGGGAGAAAAAAGGATAAACAAAGCAAAGGAATTTTAATCTCACCAAAATGGACCCTGTGTTCACCAAGTAAGAATCAGCAAGCCAAGAACAGAAGACAGGAAAAACAAACCAACTCCCCATCCACCTCCAGCCCTTTTTCCTTAAGGCATAAACTGATGTCTCATTTTTCTTCCTCATCTTTTTTTTTCCAAACCTTGTAAATTATCTGCTTTTCTCAGATATTTGATACAAAAATGATCACCATAGAGTGATTCAATGTAAAGCTGTTTGGCCTCTTCCTTATCGAGTTCAGACCAGAAAGGACCAACAAAGATTATTTTTTTGCTCTGTACCACAGCATCATCAATTACCTCTAGCAGCCACTCTCCTAGTGGAGTCACCAATGCCAGAGATATGCTTTGGTGTTTTGTTTTTTTTTCTGTTCCCTTCCAATATGTGAAAATTGTAAATTCTGTGGTTTTTTTACATAATCTTAGATGCTAAGGTGGGAACATTATTGTGACCTGTGGTACAGGATGTAACTGACATGCTTTTAAATTACTCTGTGTGACTGCAAGGCATGGTATCAACAACCCTTCTTGCCAAAATTATTCTCATCAAGTAATTTATTCTCAGGTGAGATTATAGATGATTGTTTACAGCAAAAAATAGTTTAAATGCTTATAATTTGTCTCAACCAACTGTCCTGACTTTCAAACAGCCAAATTTTCATAGTGCAAGGATGCAGTTATTAGCAGAGTTGGATATATCTGTAGCTACTTAAAAGTTTATTTTGAGAGTTAAGAGTCTTCCTCTGATTCACAGAACAATGCAATCACTCTTTACACTTAGTAACTGATCTCCATTAGATTTACCAGTAAATTCAGGATGAAGGTAAGAACCAGAAGAGTAAACTGGTTAAAAGTAAGTCACGTTCTATGTTTTGCAAATTATATGTTATTCTTCTCTACTCTGCATATAGCAGAAAATAGTTTTCTAAATAGATAGCAAATGTCCGTATTTCATTGCAATTATTTCCTAAGTACTTTTAAAAGTGAATAGGTTTTGAATAGGTTTTTACTACAACACTATGCAACATATTGTAGTGAACTAATATAATTTCATTTAAACTCTCCTAGCAGTTCTTAATTTAATTATAAAACAGACAAAAGAAACCTGTCCTTTAGAATGGATGCAAAGTACAAATCAACAAAACTAGTGAGAAAGAAAATTAAGTAATATGAAGTTGAAAAGAATATATTATGAACAACTGAGTTCAGGAGAGTATTGCCAGAAGATTCCTTGACTGACCCTATTTCTTTAGCTTAGCAGAACCTTAAAAACTTCTTAGAATTGCCCAAATCAACTAAGTTATAGATACAGAACCTTGATGTTAAAGGGGCAAAAAACCAGCTGGATGTAGTCCTTGCTTAGCACGTCAATACTGAGGTCTCAAAGTCCATAGGTCAGCTACAAAAAGAAAAAAACAAAACCCACCACCACCAACCTCCCAAGAAAACACTACAACAAGAAAAAGAAAAGCGAGAGAGAAAAAAAACAAAAACCAACAACCCACAACATTTTGGAATCTATATAAACCAATTCTTTTGCATGTCTGGAGAACTATTGAACTATCTGTCTACCTAATTCTTGACAACCTCCTATTTAACAACTGGTCAAATTCAGCAACAGATAATAATCTGTAAAAGCTTTTGTAGTTTTGCATCTTTGTTGTGTTAAGAAAATTAAGAATTCAAGTGGAAAATTGCATGAGTGTTGCAAACGAGAGCTTAGGGAAGTGAAGATATAAACAATGGTGAAACAGTTAGTGTTTGTAAAACAACTGGTTAATAGATAAGCAGCAGTACATGAAGGTCTCCAGATGCATTACAAGTTTTGTAGTATCTTTACATTCAGTAAAAACAATGTACATGTTTAAGTCTTTGAAGAAACAGGACCTAATGAGAGAGGAAAAAATATCATCACCTTGTCCATTTTCTTGAGGTTTGTTTTTCTTCCAAAATTCGATCTCTCGCTGCAGTTCCTCTAGTTAACATCAAAAAACAGTAATGTGAATTTTCAAGTCAATACCACAGCTGTAGCATCACAAAGAGCCACACTCCCTCCATCAACTCAAACAGGTACCCAAAACCAAATGAGAAACTTACGTTCTCGAAGTCCAGGCACCAGCTTAAATATAATTTCCTCTAAGGTGTTATCCAGCCTTTCAAAGGGAAAAAATACATTTCATGTTAAGTAGAAACTAGCATTTAATATATTTCTAGCCTTTCCTTAATAAATACTTTAAAATAACAAAATGAATTCCACATTTCTGGTAAAAAAAAAAGCTATTTTAGCTTGAGAGACAACATGTATTAAAGCTTATCTCAGCCACCTCTTGAATGAATTTCTTTTATACATAATCAAGGAATTTTTTACTGTATAAAGACAAAAAGGAAGCACAGAATTAAAAACAGCAATATTCTAAAATGTTCATTGTTTCAATTTGTGTTACATGCAAACAACTGTAGTACTAGAAGGAATGAACTTCAGAAGCGCTATCCATTTTTAAGGTCTATGTCCTGAGTAGCAAGCATAAAAGTTATAAATTCCATTATCATATTAAGTGTTTGAGTGCTTTGGTAATATGGTTAAGAAAAACTGAACAGACTATTCTCTACCCATTACAACACAGACAAACCAGTCTTGGCAGGATAAAGACGGCCACAGAGCATCCATGCTGCTCTGGCTAGACAGTTCTCAGTACTCAACATTAATTCATTTAAACTATTTAAATCAGCCACGAGTTTGTCTACCAGATAACAGTATGCAGCACTGGCATGCCCTCTGACATCCAGACATTAAAGCCAGAAATGGCTATTACAGTCCTTTCCAGAGGACACAGTACATTTAGGTTTGTTCCTGAAGCAAAATTTTTTTTTTCCCCACTTCTCTGAATATTACCTACTCTCCTATTTATCTTCCACTCCCTAGTTCCACTTCCTCTCACTGTTTCATATCCCTTTCAGCTTCCTCTCTTTTTCCTTTCTCTTCTCTGCCTTCTATCTTATGTCTTTTCACTTCTCTGCCCTCTATCTTATGCCCTCTGTATTATCTTTTGTGAACAGCAACTTGCACTGTCCACAACTTAAAAAATCGTCACATAAAACAGTAAGTAATAGGGCCAGAGAAATTAAGTAACTTGCAATTCAGTCAGAAGCCATAATTGTCTTTGGTGTATTTCTAATTGCTTTAATTGACATCTAAATAGTGATACATATCTAGCTGTGTACACGTATTTGCATATACACATGTGTATGTGTACATGCTATTAATAATACACCATAGGCCTCATAAAACATTACTGTTCTCTTTTTTTCATTAGCAGTGGCAAAGTAGGAAGAAGACTGAATGATTTATTGTTGAAGAATGTCTAAAAGCCATTTTAAAATATAATGATTATCTTCTTATAATCAATACATGACCATTTCATGTTCACTTCTTTACAGAATTGGTAATAGAAAGTTTATCATTAGATCTATTACCCAGTCATCTTGTTCTGAGACTTGTTTTCTGTGTTATCCATAAGTTCTTGTAGACAGTCATACTATAAGAATATTCATGTTTAAGCTACAATTACAACCCATTTTTTAATTGCCTCTTCTTATGAGGACTAAAAAACCCCAATTAAATCTTCAGCAAGTGAAACGGATCTCCCCTGAGCCAAAGTAGCATAGAGAGCACTTTCTCACAGATAAGAAGGAAACCAAGTCTGAGTACTTTGCTTCTGACAGATGACAACATAGGTCTACCTTTCCAAATGGTACGTTATTTCTTCTAGACTCTCTTATAAATATCTAATGCAACTAGACGGTTCTGCTTTCTATGAAGTTCCCACAGCTGAGCACTGGAACTTGAGAATGTGTCTTGGAAATGGAATTCATTTCATGTTGTAAGAAAGCTCCAATCTTCATAACTTATTCATTAACAGAAAAGAAATAAAGACTTCAAAAAGGAGTATCACTACCTTAATTCAAAATCCCACTGACCATTCCCTAGGATGGTACAATACATGCTGTTTTTTCTATATTTATTCTTGAAAAGTCCCACTATTGAATACTGATGATGCAGAATTCTGCTAAATCAAGAAAAGGAATTCTACAACGTAACACTCTTCCTACATTTTCATTTTGGAGCTCAGTGCTGAATTTCAGACTCAGGCTTACAGTTTCAACAGACTCTACGGACTGCCAAATAAATGATACATCTAAAAAACTTGCATAGCTGAGATGTTATTCAGAACAGCTTATACAGTAGTTTATGAAGTATGTATTAAAGACCTCAATTAAAAATGCCATCTAAAGTGTTTGATGTCATTTGTCAGATGAGCAATGACGGAGCTGGTCTCTACAATCAGAGAATTGTAGAGACCATACTCAGGCATTGAGTTATACAGGCAACATCCAAAAAAAAAAAGATTCCATTATACTGCTCATGTGTCCTTCTGATGTAGCAGTTTAGCAAATCTTTAACATTGTTTCATGAAATACAAGGAGGAAACTGCTAGTTATACAAAGTTTGTTGGCAAATAAATCCAAAAAAGGAGTTTCGGGACAATAGCTCTTCACACATCTCTGGTGTGTGGTCTCAACTTTTTTCACTCTTCTACCATTTCCTGCCTAAAACACAGTATTAAATTACTAAACATACAATAGATGTTTTAAAAAAAATTGCATTTTTCAGCTCCTCTGGAATGGTCCTGTCAGAATTAAAAGTAATTTTTAAATACTTTTGTTTTCAGCTTAATAGTAGCCTTATGCATTCTGTATAGCATTGTCTATTATGATTAACACAGGGCCTCAGACATCAACAGGAGATCAGAAAAATACTTGCAGTAAACATTTACATAAAACCTTTTAGCTCTATCCTTCCAAAAATTCAGGTTATTAAGACAAGCTGCTAAGTCCATTTCAAGTTGCTCTCACCTATCTTCTTCCTACAAAACTGAAGCATGG
Source organism: Melanerpes formicivorus (assembly GCF_026170545.1). Taxonomy (NCBI): domain Eukaryota; kingdom Metazoa; phylum Chordata; class Aves; order Piciformes; family Picidae; genus Melanerpes; species Melanerpes formicivorus. The sequence goes on from NW_027142358.1 coordinate 11,549,977, forward strand.
GGATTGCTATACCTACACACACATATCAATCAGAAGTCACAGCACAGTATGACAAATTGTAGGAAATACAGTGACGTTAGGAAACAATACCAAGCCTAGTAAATTTCAGATCTAAATATTTATTTTAACATTGATGTGAAAATACTTCCTAAGTTTACAATAGTATTTTAAACTACTAGTATCAGGGGTGGATGGAGTCTTAGGAGTAAGGGGAGCTTGTGGCTCCATCACTTAGGAAAACATGAGCTTCTTCCACTTACGATGACAGTTCTTAATTTCTCTGTACTATGCTTATAGGATGGCTCGCACTTGTGTTTCAGTGTAATACCTACACTACAAGAGAATCCAGAATTTCAAGAAAAGTATTTTTTTCTTTTAAAAAAGGATGTCTTATTGTGATATTAAAAAAAAATGCAAACTCACAAGAAAGAGTATTTTTAGTGTCAAAACTTTCTTTCATGAGCGACTTTTCATGAATCTGACTGCAGATTTCATTTCACATTGGTAGATCTACACTCTGGAAAACATTCAGTTATTTGCATGATTCAATTTCTACATTCCTCTAAGAAGAAAAGAAAAGATGCATGCAGTTTGGATTGCCCTAAATCATTAAAAAAAAAAAAGGTTCCTTTGAGAAAAGGAACTCTAGAATTTTGTTTCATATAAACAATAATTTATTAAATAAACGAACCAGAGGCATGTTAAGATATTTAATTTGCACATTATACCAGGTCTGAGTCTTTCCCTTGTCTTTCCTCCTTTTATTCTATCTGAAGAAACTAAATTTACAATTTATCTGGAGATGAGAAACTGAAAGAATCTATGGCCTAGAACAGTCAATATAGGTATTATACAAATAAGCCAAGAAGTTAGTTTGCTTTCAAGATAAAATTATTTTTTGTTCTTCCATATCAGCAAATGTTGTGCATCCATCACCTTACCTTAACATTTCTAGTGGATTGGTCTCATGCACTTGGTTGCCACACCTGGGACAGTCATTGCTGTCTTCAAAGTGTTGAACAATACAAGTCTTACAAACTGAGAGACAAGGAAAAACAAAAACAAAAACAGAAACAAAAACAAAAACCCAACTTAGACTAGGATCTAAATAATATTGCCTGAACATGACCTAATGACACCAGCTAACTACTTCATGCATCAAAGAGAAAATAGTACTTTTTTAAAAAGCAGATATTTACAATGTATCTTATCCACTTACTGTTCCTCAAAGCCATAGCTAGTTCTGTTCTGCAAAGACACTGAGTTCAGCAGCACAGGTTAGCCAAGCATTGCTTCAAAGTATGCAACATTTCTACTACTTAGAATTCTCTCAGCAACACAAAATTCAAAATTCATACCATGTAGCACATATAAAGAGCAGGTTCTGAGAATGCTGGGCTAAAGCTTTCCAGTATGCACAGAGTCAATCATCACTTTAGATGATCTGAAAATGATTTATACATATTAATTTCTAACAGTGCTGCTGGCAACTGAAAACACTGTCCAAAATACTTACTGCAAGAGCAAAGTTCACAGAAATTGTACGCAGGTTCAAAGAGACTACATTTCCCTTTTGACATAGTGCCTTCAAAAGCAATGACAGAACTTAAGAGAAAACATTGAATACTGGAATCTTAAAATGAAAAATGGGGATCGTGACCATGGCAAGCATAAACAAGCACAAAAACAACAATGTGAATTTAAAATCCAATAAACTGCAAATTAAACTAAACAAGGTGCTACACTACTGTTGCTTCCAAGTGATTAATTGCAGACTGTAGATTTTACTGCTATTAATAAGAAAATGGAAGCCATGTTGATGAGAATAAATATCTTTGCTATTATTACCATGTTGCAACATCCTGCATGGAGATAAACTCCATCCTCTGTTTATTATTACTTCACCTAAACTGAAAGGAGAATTGCAAATCTATCACTAAATGGACTGAAAAAATAATGGACTGTTGCAATTGCAATACACTTTCTGCTGAAACACTAATTTCTTTCATCAATTACCTAAAGAACTGAGTACCTCCAAACAAGCTGGTAAATCCTAATTATATGACAATCTTTAAGGAATCCTGAAATTCCTTTAAATAACGTCACACATTAACAAATGCCAACAAGAAAAGCCTACATTTATCTTTGCCTTACCATGCATAGAAGAGTTACTACAAATCAACTTATGCTGATAATGCACACACATTCAAGCCCTGTGTAGCTGTTTTATCCAGTTCTTTTAAAACACTAACTTAAGGACATTAACTTTATAACTTAGGTTAAAATGACAGTGATGTTTCCCCTTTAAGTCTGATGGACAGACTTCAGAGCTCTGGCTGGCTCCTGACACTCTCCGCAAGGTAAATAGCTACAGCAGTGCCAGATGCAGGGTGGGTTTCTGTTGATCTGGTAAAATGAGGTCAGAAAACCTGTGAGTCTTTAAATTAAAGACTGAGAATTTCCTCCACAACTGAAAATAATGGAAGTTATCCTTGAAATTGGAAAGATATGCACACTCTGAGCTCAAAGTTTTTTTCTTAAGATTTAGCATCTGTTTGTGTTCAACCCAGGGACAATCAACAGAAGGTAGAATTCTTTAGCTGATCAGTAGTCCTTCAGCCATACCAGCTCCTGTAATTATCTGAACTATGTTTCCTTCTGTCACTCACCTGAAATATGAAGCAGCATAGGGAGCAACTGAAATCATAGTTCAGTTTCTTTACCAATCAAAAGCCAGCCACAAATACACAATCATGTAACAGGGAAGAGGTACAGACAGTAAAATATATTTTAAAAGCACCTTTCTGAGAATATAAATCTCTGTTGTCTTCTATTAACACATTCAATGGATAAGAGCTGGAGCCTCCTGAATTCATCTAGCTATGCCAAGATTAAATAGATGTGGGATTTTTTATTTTTTTCCCTACATCTATTATAGACATTTGAAACTGTGTTATTTGCTTTAGATACCACAATTTATTTCACTTGTTTTCTACTTCAGCTTAAAATGGTTTAATATTTTTAAGCTTTAAGAATAAATAGGAAAGAACATCACATTGCTCACCACAGGTGTAATGAACCTGCTCTGCAGTGTGCTCTTTAAAAAAAATATCCTTATTCTAAGCATAACTATGAGCACCTTCAAAGGTAACAGAGTGTACTCTCATTTCAGGCACACAGGCCTGGAGGTGAAGGGCTGTTGTATCGTAACAACAGGGCTTCAATGAACAAATCAGCAGCATCACTATCCCAACTTTTTGAAGAGGTGTTGCTAAAAGACATAATGATCTACAAAAAGATGTACCAAGGAACAGACAGAAACCTTACAGGTGTCCAGACCTGAATTACTTGCAAGCACCCACCAGTGTCATGCAAATACATGGGTAGAATCTGATTAGCTGGCCAAACAGCAGCAGTAGTACTGTCCAAATATATTCCTGCTTATCTTCAAATTCTAATTACTGTATCTTTGCTTTTTTTGATACTACCAATAGTCCTGAACATTGTCCCAAATTGTCACTGGCTAAATCACAAGTATGCCATGATATTTGAACTGAAAAGAACTAACAGCAAATAACAACTAACTAATTTGAAATTTTTATATGAAGTCCATGAGAAAGCCCCAATGAAGAGAGATTTTCTATTTGAAACAGGCCATCCTTATATCACATCATTCATCTTGCTCCTCCTGTGAGAAATGAGCGAATCATAAGGTGGTCCTATTCCAAACACACCACAGGAAAATCAAAATAGGAAACAATGTGACAAACTCATAGCGTTGAAGGTTCTTTAACTGACATTAATATGCATTGTATAACTGCAAAAAAAAATCAAAATATTTCAAGCAGAAGATCATACAGAGGCATAGTGGCAAAACTGCATTTAACTTTCTTTAAGTAAGCCAGAGATTTTAAAAAAGAATAGTGTAGAGAAGAAAAAACTGCCATAAGTGGAAGTGGTTAACATTTTGGAAAATCTTATCCTCCCCATTTATTATTGGAGGAAATGTCTTCTATTTATTTAAAAATAAAAATTAAAATTAAAAAGGGACATTTTTGGAGCATGGTTTTTCTGTATAATTTTCTGAGAGCATAAAAAAAATCAAATGTAGAGATACTATACCTAGAAGTAGACCAAAGGAAGGATTAACCTATTAAATATGTGATATAAAGTGAAATTCTAAAATGAGAGTTGTAGTGTTAAGCACTTCTTGGACGACTTCAATGAGAATGAAAGTAACCCTATTCTGCCCAAGATTCCAAAGGAATATGTAAAATATGCTACTGTCAATTGAGCTTTCCAACTGCAGTACCTAGGATCTCATAATCTTGGTATCTATACTGTGCTGAAAGTGGAGATGACACATTATTTCTGGCCAAAGAAAGTGTGATGATAACGATACCACTGAGAGTTGTGAAGTTAAGACTCATTTGCTATCTCAGAAACTCCATTTGTTGGAGAACCTCAATTGGACAAAATGATGAAATTGAAAAGCCCAACACATTTGTGAATAATGGCCACGTGGAAATGCACCTGAAAGTCACTGCGGTAAGTATCATAAGGGTTTGGTTTACTCTAGATCTTTACTAAGCTGACTTAACAGAATCTGAGCTTAGGGAATTTTTTTTCAGTGGAGAACTGCAAGATGGGAGTTGCTCTTCTAGCTGATATCATAAAGGAAGGGGATGGGTCTTTGATGTTTTTTGTTGTAGGCCTCTGGTTTGTTGCTGTTGTGCTTTTTCCCTGAAAAAATTAAGAAAGTGCTTTCTGGGGGAAGATATTACTGTGTTTTAAAAAGATATGTCTGAAATTCTTTGAAGAGAATTTCCTCCACCTGTTCTTGGGATCTGCACTCAAGAGGAGTTCTTGAAGCCTGTGATGAGATTACACTGATCTGACTGCATTGAAAAGATTCCTTGATTTGTCTTGTAAAGATATTTTAAACTTGGCTTTGCTAGGATTTTTGTTTGTTTTCCAAACTAAAGACAAACAGAACCTATCTGAGCTATAGCTTTCATTTACACATAGAAGAAATTTGAAATTGTTGTTTAAAGAAATCTGTTCCACAGGATAGATAACTAGCACACTTGGAATCATAGAATTGTTTTGGTTGGACAACATCTGTAAGATTATCAAGTGTAACCATCAACATAACACCACCATGCCCACTAAAACATGTCCCGAAGTGCCATCCCTACATATTTTCTGAATATTTCCAGGGATGGTGACTCCACCACCTCCCTGAGCAGCCTGCTCCAATGCCTGACTGTTCTTACAATTAAGAAAATTTTCCAAATAGCCAACCTAAACCTCCCCTGGTGCAACTTGAGGCCATTTCCTCTCATCCTATCACCTGCTGCTAGGGAGAAGAGACCAACATCCACCTCACTACAATCCCCTTTTAGGTAATTGTATAGAGCAATAATGTCTCCCCTCAGCCTCCTCTTCTCCAGACCAAACAATCTCACTTCCCTCAGCTGCTCTTTGTAAGACTTGTTCTCCAGACCTTTCACCAGCTTTGTGGCCCTTCTCCGGAAATGTTCCAGCAATTCAATATCCTTCTTGTAGTGAGCAGCCCAAAATTTATTTAAGGTCAGATGACTAACTCCCCAAAACCTCCCAAATACTCATTAATATAGCTTGAAGAAGTATTTCTAATATAAACCAATCTATGGGAAGGAACAACACTCCTCAGTCTGAATATATTCATGCACTCTCTTGATACATTTTTTTAACAGAATATGGCACCCTTGGAAGCCATGAATGGCCCAAGAGCTTAATCTCCAGTGTGAGAGAGGTCTTTGAGAAGTATACAGACAAACCATCAGGAACCAAGAGTACTATGACAGTCCTACATACCCTATATTCCCTACCCCAATGAACATACAGATCTGGATCTGGTATTTGTGCAGCCAGTTCCAATCACAAGGTCATCTCATACCATTAAAAACCCCTTGAAAAATGTAAATTGGTACTGTAGGAAGCTAAAACAGCTTTTGCTTTTTCTCCTGCAAAGCTGTGATGCTATGAGGATTTGCCTATCAGAAGAAAATGTGATTTATTTATAGCAATGTGAAAGTAAAAATTACACATAAATTCTAGCACTCTAGAATAATGAACTGATACATGCTATTCCTAGTAGGAGCAGGATCATCAACCAGCATTTTCAGGTATGACAGATACAATAATTTTCTGTTACTCTTCACATAAAACACTGAACATTTTTCAAAGCCTATCACTGAATTTCAGAGAATGGGATTAAGTCTTAAGTATTGGGTAAAAAGAATAGATAAAAGGGGACTCATTAAAAACAATTATATTACAGATCTATTTAATTCACTACTTCAGGGAAAAAAACCCCCACCAAAACAAAAACTAAACAACAAACCAGAAACTTTCAATGCTATCAGTGGTATAGATTAACAAAATGACATGGGTCAGCTTGCTTTACTGTAGGTCATGGTGTGGCAGCAAATGGGGAAAAAAAAAAAATCAAAAACCAGGTTAACCAAAATGCACATAGTTCACAAGATTTTGAGGCGTGTGCTACACAGACCATTGAAACAAGGACCTGACTTTCATGGTTGCATTATGACTCTGCAGATGAGACATAATAAAAGTTAAACTCATGTAAGATGATTTACTACAGCAAATAAAAGTACTTGCGTGACATATTGGCTGGCAACCATAACATACCACACAATGCCAGTACAAAGATACCTGGTTCACATGCTTTGAGATCTTTGTAATCATTTGGTGTACACAAACACAAGTGTCAGGACTGTGTGGAATGGCACCTTATGCCAACAGCAAAAGTACGTATTTTTTGCATATCCATACACAGTGTGCAATGGCAAGACTCTTCCTCCATTATTTTTTAAATGCTAACAAGGTACCTAAATAAAACCTCATACTGCATTTTTTAAACAAAATATTCTACATGAAAAAGTTTAATTAATTAATTGTGGGACAAATTCTTTGCTAGAACTCATCCTTTTGATTTTTTCCAAGGATCTCCTCTCAAAGTCAATTGGCACAGGATATGCACAGTTAGTGGAACATCAAGCCCATCTCACTGACAGCACACAGATGCAACAAGTAATTTAGTATTTTTAATGAAGTATTTAATTAGCTGTCTTAAACCTGCTGTAAAAACACTTACTTTCAGGGAATGTGCATAAAAAACAGGACAGAAAACTTCAGTATACTTAACCACCCTTCTCAGAAACTATACATGTGAGACTACTCCACTGTTAATTACAATTACCAGGCACAATCAGACTAGACTCACTTCGGTTAAAAGGGAGAATTTCAGTACTTGATAATCAAGACTTTTTGGGTTGAAATCTCCTATTTCAGAAGAAGTCAGACCTGCTAACCTTTAAGACCTGCTACATGCCATTGACTGAAGGACTGCATCAGGTGTACAAAAGCAGTTCAGCTCATATGTCTAAAGGTGGGAAATTTTGCTGCATTGAAGTTCTTTTGGTATCTCCTGGTGATGGCATAAGTTTTTACCGAAATCTGGAAAACACTCTGTTTACAAGATTATTGGTTTGATATTGAAAAATGACATCTCTGGTTATTTTTCCGCATGGAAGTACATTTCTGAAAATTTCTAGACTGCACTGCTTGACAATTTCTTAAGGCAAATACTACAGAGGCCAACTAGGAGTAACGACCACTTGATCTACTGTCCATAAACAGGGAATACAGCCACAGATGGCAGCTTGCACTGCAGTGACCACTGGATGACCAAGTTCCAGAGCTTGAGGAAAGATACAAAATTAAATGGCAGACTTAGGATTCTGAATTTCAGCAGATGGGACTTCAGCTTATTTAAGCAATTGCTAGTCCCAAGAAGGCTATCATTACAAAGAAAGGTACTTAGGAGAGCTGGCTTGTTTTGTTTCATTGTTGTTTTTTGTTATTTCAAGAAAATGCCCTCAAGAGCTACCTAGCCCATTGTAAAGGGAATTTTGTTAGAAGAACTGCTTAGTGCACAAAACCTGCTTGGTGCACAAGCTTCCTAATTAATATCCCAAAATAGAGCATATTAGAAGTGGAAACAAGGATGGGAAATGAAATTAGCAAGACCAAAGCCCAGCCACAGCCTAAACTGCTGAGCAACATAGGGATTCTGCAAATAGGCTAGTAGGCTGAAGGAAGTTCAGATGAAATGTGGGTCTGTAAATGAATGAAGAAAACACTTTATAAATAGATCCTATACCATTTGAATAGCAGTTACAGAGGTGATGGAGTCTAGCTCTTCTCTGTAGTGGTAAATGGTATCACAAGGAGCAATGGTAACAAGTTGTTGTTTTAGTAGGATATTCACAAAAACTTCTTCACTAGGTAAGTACTATTGCATTGGAAATGGCTAATGAAAGAGGCTATGGAGACTTGGAAATTCACAACTCAAATATAAGGAGCCATGGCTGGCCTGGTATAATCTTGGCAACCAGCCCACCTGAAGATGATCAAGACAGTTTCAGAGGTCCCTTCCAACCAACTTTTCCATGATTATGTGAACAGCCTATTAATTTTTAGGACACTAAAGAATATTCCCAAGGAAAGTTTATTTTCCAAGTTTTGTAAGAAACAGATAATGGGATACACCTTTGAGCTCACATCTAGCTTGCTTTGACCAGAAGTTCTTAAACACTCGTGACAGCTGTGTAACAGACCATTAGAAAGGTCTCAGAGCAGAAATTTCCTACCTCTTTCCACAACATATGATCACTGGAGAACACCTCTGTCAATATATGTTTTTCATCTTGTCCAGAGTAATACATGGTATTCTAATTATCTACTGAATTTATGCTATTTCTTAAGATATTAATATCTGCAGAATTTGAACATTTCTGCAAGACTTGTTTTTAATCATGGCAACTAGTACTGCAGGACAAATATGAAAGGACACTTGAAATAATCAGTAACTATTGGGATATGACTGAAGAACAACACCTATACTTAAAACAAAAAAACCACATACCAAAAAAAACCCACATAAAAGTTTAAATATTTTCTAATAGCCAAAGTGCAAGATTATTTATTACAGTGTCTTCCTGAATTCTGCTACAGATCATCTTTTTCTTTACAGACATAAGACTTTGGTACCACCCATTGAAGTTTTCAACTTTCATTCTCAGCACTGTAAGCTTTCTATTCTGGCAACTAAACTTTGCTTAAAAGAAATAACCCCTTCTTCCCTGCAGTTTTAGTTCATGACCCAAACACATGGCCGCTTTTTTGAGAGGAGACCTGTGTGACTATAGAACTAGTGACTAGGCAGTAATAGCCCAAGTGAAGAGCTCACAGTTTACAAGTGAACATAAGAAACAGATGCCACAGAAAAAGAAAGTGCTCCTTCTGCCATTATTGTTTTGTAACAAGATCAGAAGTAAACAAACAAATAAATTATCTAAACAGAAAGATACCATACCACGAACGTTCTTTTTCTGAGCTGATTTCTGATGCCACTTTGTTCCCCTCACCACAACCTTTTAAAAGTAACTAATGTTCACAAAACTTCAATCATAAAAAAACCCCATAAAACTAATGCTGGAAACCTTCAATTTTCTTTAAAGGGACAGACAATTTAATAATGGCTAATATATCTTTTTCTCCCTCCAATTCAATTTCAAATTCTTATAAGGATATTTTGCTTAACTTCTCTCCTCCTGAACTTAAATTACTTTACCAAGTAACACAAATGAGAAGATTAATATCCCAAAACACATGATGATCTTTAGCATTAGACATTACACTTGAAAGGAGACAGTTCACCTTTTTTTTTTTCTCAAAAACTAAACTAAAAATCACATTATAATAATGGTAAACAATACCTTTGTACTATGAACAACATATAGGAATTATGTCATAATTCCCTATCCACTTGATATACTAGAGAATGAACACTATAATGTAAAAATTAACAGTGAAGCCATTTAACAGCTACAAAAACAGTGCACAGAAATGACAAGAAATGTGAAGGCTTTTCATTGATACTTATTAAGAATTTTTAAATGGGAAATCTACTAGAGAACATGTAGGTTCTCTTACTCTTCTTTTAGAATAATTCAGATTTTATTTGGAAAGATCCTGAATTCTCAAAAAGGTCCAAGCAAACTCTTCTATTCAGCCACAAATATAAAGAAATCAAGAATGTAAGTAAGTTAGCTTGTGAAAGCAAGATGACCAAGTTTGATACTACCATTCGTATGTTTAATGTAATTCATACACACTAGTGTTTTAGAAGTATTAGGAGCATAAAACCTCATTATTTTTTTCTGAGACAGAGGTTCAAAGAGGTTTACTTTCTAAATAAATATTTTGTCGACTTGCAAGTATTTCTACGCACTGTGCAACGGTATGCATTACAAAGATGTGGGCCAGTACTGACCAAACTGGTGTACCTGTTGTGCATGCTGCCAACAGGTACACTGGCTTAACTGTCAAAAACATAGCTGTATTATAAAAATACCACAGTCAAACTAATGATCTTACAAGTGATCTGCCAGGCCACAGCAATACATGCTTGGTGCCAGAGCCCGCACGTTAGTCTAGGGGGAAGAAAAGGTGTATCTTCACACTGCAAGGTGTTCAGCAGAGTAGATGGGTCATCAAGATCATCCAGGTGGCTGGCCAGAAATCCCCAACACTTCAGAAGTTAACAAAAACTTGCAGAGAGATCATATTAAACATATAACAACGCTTGAAGGAAATATCACTTGAAAAGGAGGAAATATTTTGTGAAGTACTACTTACAGGTATGGAGGCACTCAGTTACTGTAGTTGGCTTGATGAGATAGCCTTTACAGATATAGCAGGTGATATGAGGATTGAAATCTTTCACCAAGTGCTTCCTCTGAGTAGCCATTCGTGGGGTAGGAAATGCTGGCGGAGTGCTTGGGGCCAGGCGAGCAAGTCCGAAAGGTGACGATGCCCACGGTTCACAAGAGCTGCAGCGCTGCTCTGTGCAGCTGGACTTCTCCAGGCATTTGCTCTTAATCCCAGAGGTTTCACAGGGACATCATGGCTCATAACTCCTGCTCCTGCACCAAGTAAGTCATTTTCCTACCTGTAACGCATGTAGAAAGAGAGAGGTATGGAAGGCTGGCAGCACCGTGAAGACGCCCCGGAGGGCAAGTGTCGCCATGAACTTGGCCGGAGCACTGGAGTTCTTATTTACATAACAGCAGCTGTGTGTCCGGCGCTCGGCAGCCGCGGTCCAAGGCCGCGCCCCTGCCCCCACCATGCTGCCGCCGTCAGCGAGACAAGTTGCCGAGCGCCGCAGAGCGGGGGTGACAGGTGCAGGGGCCGCTGTGCCGCTTCTGACAGGGTCCTCGGCCCGCCTGGTACAACCCCCGCCAAGGCGCGCAGCTGTCCGCAGGCCTCGGCGGGCCCCGCGGGGAGGAGCCCTCCCCGCCTGCCCCAGCGCCGCGGAAGCCCGCCGGCAGGAGAGGGCAGCGGGCGAGAGTTTCTCCCGCCCTCCCTCGCACTCGCCCGACTGCAGTCCTTTCCCCCCGCACCTGCGGCGCCTGCGGCCCCCGCCTCGGCCCCCCCACCGTACCTGGCGCAGCACAGCGGCCTCGGACGGGCGGGCAGCCGCCCAGCGAAAGAGAAAGGGAAACGGCGTGCGCCTCCCACCCCCTCCGAGCCCTCCCTCGTTCCCTCCCCACCAGGCTGCCGCGGCCGGTCCCAGGGCGGGCGGGACGGGCGCGCAGGCGCTGCTCCCCGGTCGAGCCCTGCTGCGCCACGGCCCGCAGCGCCGCTCCGGGGCGGGAGCCAAGGGGAGCCCCTGGGCGGGCGCGCCGCCCGGGCACTGGGGTAGGCATAAGGGACTAAGGGGGGTGGGAATCGGAGGAGAGGAGAGCAGAGCAGAGGTGCTGCTGGCCACAGGTAAGTGCAGGAACGGCCGGTTCGGCCCTTACAACGACGCTCTGAAAATAACTTCAGCTTCTGCCCGTGGAAGGGGGAGACAAACTGATTTTTTTTCCCCCCATCCTTCCTGAGGAGATACTAGACCACTGGACTAAGTTAGGCCCAAATCCTGTGAACAGCTACACATGTTATACATGTGCTTTCGCACCACCAGCTAGCCGGAGAAAACTAAGCTCTAGTGAAAGCTGTCTCCGTGGTTCCACGCCTCCGAGTCTGCTCCCCATTCACAGAAATGTACCATACTGCCAGGAAATGATCCACGAACTAAGCTGCTTTAATGGTATTTTTCAATTGCACTATTTGTAGAAAACTTCTTCTACACTCTTAGCGGTAACATGGAAAAGCTTTTCCATTCTGCATTTGAAATACATACTCCTTCTGTACTGGCCCTCCAGTGCTGCCTCCCTTTCATCCTTGGCCATAGCTGCAAGAAGCAGCAGAAGGCTTTAATAGCTTAGGCCTACTTCTGCCATCTATTTCTACTTCACCTTATAGTAGATCTCCAGTTACAGCAATTCAATTGCCAGCCTGAGTCCAGCGCATTAAACACTTTGAATTACAGTGCAGTGGTGAATGCATCATAAACCTATGCAGTATATTCAATAGAATATGCATACTTTTTCCTTATAAAATGTTCATCTTGTATGAGATTGTTTCCCCATGACATGAACAAAACTTTCTAAAGCTAAAAATCTTTCAAAGCAGTATGTGGTACAATTTAAGAAAAAGTTGTGTTGCTTTTCCCCTTCTATACTGCAGTTCACTTTTGTTTTTTTTTTTAATTTTCTTTGAAAATATCAAAGCCACTTTGTCAATATATACAGCTCAGCTAAATAATGACGTAAAGTGTTCAAACAGAATCATGAGTTTCATCTTTCAGCCTCTGGGAGATGGAAAACAAAAGTGCAAGAACCCTCCAATGACTCCCACTAAAATTGTTACTAACAGATTTTGTTTCTTACAGTTGAAAACTGGCAAGATTGAAAATCAAATTGTATCACACATGTCAACAGCTTCACAATTCTGCAATCAACTTGCACTGCAAATTAAAACCAAGATTTGCTACTAGATCTTAAGTGAAAACAAACTTAAAACTCCAATAAACTCAGCAGAAGCAGTCCTCAAGAAATCTACTGATACCCATTATGATTGCAGAACCAGCACACAAAAAGGCTTGAAAAGAAATAGAAAAGTAGCAACTATATTGCCTCATCTTTTAAAAACAAATTAAAGACTTTCACAGTGTCTTAGGGAGTTAACTACTCTCCTTCAAACAATTTTCATCAAGAGTTCTGTTTCTAGCTCTCTCAAGAATAAAATCTTGAACTTAAGCACACAATGTTGGAAGGACTTCATTTCATTTGAACCCCATGGGAAAACCCATTCATGGGAACTGCCACTTTGTCTTCCAATTAAAACAGTAGGCTTCATTGATGGAGACCTTATAATACTTGTGAATTTAATTTCAAACTTGTAAATGTTTTGGGTTTTTTTCTGGATAACAAGATACTCCAGTCAGCTTCACATCCTCATATGACATCTTTTGACAGCAATTTGATATAAATTGTCAAACTCTGTGCAGCAACACGTTCCATGTGATCTTCTCCATCCAGTCATATGACCACAGTCACAGCAGAATTTGGCCTACTGAGTTAGATAAGAGATCTCACCCTTTCCCAAAGAGTAAGCAAAACAAACAAACAAAAAAAATTCTGTACATATTTTGGACATTTGTAACAGTTCACATTAAAAAATAAGAGTCACTCCAAACAGCATTTTACTGGAAGTATTATCTTGAAATTACTCTCATATTTTATCCAATATACTAATGGAAAAAGATGAAACAAAATTGATACTTTTAATTGGTTCTTCATTTGAATAATACACCAGTTTTAGGGAGGGGCAAGCTCAGGGTTCTAGCCAGAAGCTATTCTCAAGTGAACAATCACTCCTCAGCCCATAACTTGGCATCATATGCCAGTTCTGCAGTCACATTTACTCAGAAAGTTGACAGTGGTGATTTCCTATCTTTAGGCCCAAGACTGCACTAAATCAGAAAAGTCTGCATAAGTGGTACCTCTGTCTGACATTATCATCAATGACTTTTCTAAAGATACAGAAAAAAAAAGAGGTCAAGTATGCAAAGAGGATTGGTGGGGTTTTGTTTTGGGGTTTTTGTTTGGTTAGGTGCTTTGGGTTTTTTTTGATTGCGAAGTCATGGCCTTCAGACTCTGTCTGCACATAAACAGCATATTCTGGTTTGATGGGCATCCAATCAAACTGAGCACTAAACCAACCAAAAGCTGTGAGACTCCCATTTCCTCTACAAAAAGTTGTCCACTACATTCTCCTGCAAGGGTATCTATTTTGAAATGGCAAGTGAACTTTGTTTCTATTTAATATTCATGCTTTACTGTGCAGCCCTTGTTCTATGCAAGTCTACAGTCCAGCTTATTACAGTAGGTGACTACTCCCTTGCACAAGCCTCGTTTGTAAGTCCATGCAGCAGTGTACATATGTCACCTTTCTGTATTTTATAAAGGTGTATAAAATTAGCAGAGAGCATGTATCCTCATTTGCTATTGTTTTATACCTTGCTGCCATCTCTAATCTGTATCACAAGAGTTCCAAATCCTATCACCACGATCAAAGACTAAGCAATTGTAAGAGATGAGATTTTGCAGATGACACCAAGTTGGGGACAGGTGTGGATGTGTTAGAGGATAGGAGGGCTCGCAGAGGAACCTTGACAGGCTGGATAGATGGGGGGAGTCCAACATGATGGCATTTAACAAGTCCAACTGCTGGCTGCTGCACTTTGGCCACAACAACCCTATGCAGTGCTATAGAATGGTGGAGAGCGACCAGGCAGAAAGGAACCTCGGAGTAGTGGTTGACAGCTGGCTGGCTGAACATGAGCCAGCAGTGTGCCCAGGTGGCCAAGAAGGCCAATGGCATCCTGGCCTGCATTAGGAATAGTGTGGCCAGGAGGTGCAGGGAAGTCATTGTGCCCCTGTACTCAGCACTGGTTAGGCCACATCTCGAGTACTGTGTCCAGTTCTGGGCCCCTCAATTTAAGAAGGACATTGAGATGCTGGAACGTGTCCAGAGAAGGGCAGCAAGGCTGGTGAGAGGACTTGAGCAGAAGCCCTATGAGGAGAGGCTGAGGGAGCTGGGATTGTTTAGCCTGGAGAAGAGGAGGCTCAGAGGAGACCTTATTGTTCTCTACAACTACCTGAAAGGAGCTTGTAGCCAAATGAGGGTTGGTCTCTTCTCCCAGGCAACCAGCACCAGAACAAGTGGACAGAGACTTAAGCTGTCCAGGGAGGTTTAGGCTGAAGGTGAGGAGAAAGTTCTTGACAGAAAGAGTAATTGGCCATTAGAATGTGCCTGGGGAGGTGGTGGAGTCACCATCCCTGAAGGTGTTCAAAAAAGGATTGGACATGGCACTTGAAGCCATGATTTAGTTAGTCATGAGGTGTTAGGTATTAGGTGATAGGTTGGACTTCATGATCTCTGAGGTCTTTTCCAACCTTATTGATTCTATGATCTTAGATATAATACCTGAACTTGAGGTTGCCAGCTGCCTTTTTTTCACTACAGGATAAACATATTTAAAAAAGCCAAACAAAGCCCCACAAACAAGAAACACACACACAAAAATCAAACTCAAAACAAACAAACAACAAAAAAGCAATCAACCCAAACTCCAAACCCTTCCACTTTCAAAACGTTTTACAATTGGTAATGAACTGAGCTGCCTGTTAAGTAAATTTCAAAAAGTAAACGATACAACTGTGCTAAAGACACCATACAATATCTGACCTGTCTCTATTACTACAACCTGAATACACTTTGCTGAATTTTTTCAAATGTGTCTAATTCCTTTGGTGCTGTGATGTGGTTTTAGAGACTTAAAGCTACAAGGTTTCACCTATCAATGTACATAGCAAATCTCACTCTATTCCCTAATCTAATATCCATGTTAGGCTTTTAAGAATAAATGGCATGATATTCTTAAACTATTTGTCTTCGTGACAAATGCATAGATGGGAATATGATTTTTGACAAGGTATTTGGCTTACGATAACTTGTTGATACATATAACACATAGCCCACTCCTATCATCAGCGTGCTGTCTGTTTAATAATTCACATTTAAATACAAGACCTTAGTTGCCACAGTTCAGTAGGAATAAAATTAAGGAGATTTACATTTCCCTGCTGAGAAATGTGGAATGCTGTCTAGGTTTTTTTATCCCTATGTCTTTAAAACTTGTCAGAAACACTGGCACCATCAAAAACCCCAATCAGTCAGGACCTGAAATATGTATGTCAGGGTGATGTCTTCCACTAAGCCAGCAACTTAGCAAAATCACGAAACCATTGTAACAAAATACATCAAAAAGAGCTAGCTACCTTCAAACATAAGCTGCCAATTTACACTTTCATCTGATATATTTTAAGTCTGTTGTACAGTAAAAAAGGCCAACAGCCACATGCACTGCATTATAGAGTAGTACCAGCAGATCAAGAGAAGTGGTGAGACACATTTGGAATGCTGTGTCCCTGCATGGACCTGTTGGAGTGAGCTTAGTTAAGGGTCACAGAGATGACTGGGGGACTGACATCTATCACGTAAGGGTAGTCTGAAAGTGTGAGTGTTTAGCCTGTAGGAAAGAAGGCTATGGGGAAATTTTGTCAATGTCTATAAATCCTTGGTGGAGGATGGAGGGAGGAGTAAGAACACTGAGCTTGAGTCTTCTCAGTAGTATCCAATGAAAGGACAAGAGTCAGGGAACACATATTGAAACACGGGAAATTGTATTTAAGCATCAGAAAAAAAAGAAATAATTAAGAAATTAGTTTTTACTGTGAGGTTGGTTGAACGCCAGAACTTTTTAACCGAGAGAGGTAAAGTCTTCATCCTTGGAAACTGGCTAAGGTCCTGAGCAACCTGCTCTAGCTGCCTCTGCTTTGAGCAGGAGTAGTGGAAAAGATAACCTCCAGAGATCAAACAACCTCAGTGACTGTGATACTGTGAAATACTAACCCAAATTTCTCAATAGGATTCAAATATGCTCACTAGATGCAGTACTATGCTATGTAACACCTATAGCTCATTTTTCACAGAGAATGTCATTTCAGAAGTGGGCAATTCATTCAGGAAATGGGGTCTCTCTTAGAATAGAATAGAATAAACCAGGTTGGAAGAGACCTTCAAGATCATCACGTCCAAACTATCACCCAACACCACCTAATCAACTAACCCATGTAACCAAGCACCCTGTCAAGTCTCCTCCTGAACACCTCCAGTGACGGCAACTCCACCACCTCCCCGGGCAGTCCATTCCAATGGGCAATCACTCTCTCCGTGTAAAACTTCCTCCTGACCTCCAGCCTGAACTTCCCCTGGCGCAGCCTGAGACTGTGTCCTCTTGTTCTGGTGCTGGCTGCCTGGGAGAAGAGACCAACCTCTGCCTGTTTACAACCCCCCTTCAGGTAGTTGTAGAGAGCAATAAGGTCACCCCTGAGTCTCCTCCTCTCCAGGCTAAGCAGCCCCAGCTCCCTCAGCCTCTCCTCATAGGGCTTGTGTTCCAAGCCCCTCACTAACTTCGTTGCCATTCTCTGGACTCATTCCAGCAAGTCAATATCCTTCCTAAACTGAGGGGCCCAGAACTGGACACAGTACTCGAGGTGTGGCCTAACCAGTGCTGTGTACAGGGGCAGAATGACCTCCCTGCTCCTGCTGGCCACACTGTTCTTGATGCAGGCCAGGATGCCATTGGCCCTCTTGGCTGCCTGGGCACACTGCAGGATCATGTTCATCCTACCATCAACCAGCACCCCCAGGTCCCTCTCTGCCTGGCTGCTCTCCAGCCACTCTGACCCCAGCCTGTAGCACTGCATGGGGTTGTTGTGGCCAATGTGCAGAACCCGGCACTTGGATGCGTTAAATCTCATGCCGTTGGACTCTGCCCACCTGTCCAGCCTGTCGAGGTCTCTCTGCAGAGCCTCTTCACCCTCTAGCAGATCAACTCCTGCCCCCAGCTTGGTGTCATCAGCAAATTTACTGATGATAGACTCAATGCCCTCATCCAGATCATCAATAAAGATGTTAAAGAGGATGGGGCCCAGCACTGATCCCTGGGGGACTCCACTAGTGACTGGCCGCCAGCTGGATGTGACACCATTCACCACCACTCTCTGGGTTCGACCATCCAGCCAGTTCCTAACCCAGCTCAGAGTGCTGCTGTCCAAGCCATGGACAGGTGGTTCAGGATGAGAATGAGGGTAACTACATTTAGGGTGTGGTCTTTTTTTTAAGTACCATGGAAATCATATGTCTTGGGAATGCTGGGGCAACTATTAACTAGTATTCAGGAGCAAAACAGCTTTGCTGAGCAAAGCAGCCACAGAAGCATGCCTCCTGGTGTTTTGTGTGTATTACGGGGCAGGGAGGGCCAAGGGAAGACAGAGAGTAAATCAGAAGAAAATCTGAAGGTTGACTGTAGGATTCAGTAAAGGAGTAAACAAAAAACTTACCAAAATTCTTTTTTGAAAGGGAAAAGCAGATCTACTCTTTAATCTAGCTAACTCCAGTAATGAGAAAAATGAACACACAGAATGTGTATCAGCATAACCTAGCCACACAAGGGTTCAGGGCAACCTGGATCCCATTCACTGAAATACTTGACACCATTTTAATTGCCATTTAACAAAGCTGGCTAGATTACATTTAATGCAAATATATCCATTCAGCTAATACATCTTCACCTGCAGTGGAAACACACTTTGAGAGTCCCATCTGGTCTAAAGAATCTCCAATCTAAACTGTGTGAAGAAAAGGAGTACATTTTTTTCTAGCTGGTTTTCTAATAAATTTCTGATGTCAGCCACACAGAGAGACATAACTGCCTAGGAATGAAACTTCCAACTCCCAATTTCCAGTATGATGTGTTAATCACAATATTCTTCCTCTGAATGTTCATTTGACATGCATGAAAACCAGACACCTGAGGTGAGACATTTTGTTTTGGAAAAACAAAACCATCTACATATTGCCTCATATTGCTATTGATGCTAACTCCTGCAAATAAGATATCTGCAGTTAGTTTTAGAACAGGATTGTAAGAAATTAAAAGGTCTCAAATTTTCAGCATATGGAGGCAAGTATAACATTTTGCAAGCTGCAATATTTGAGGATAAAAAGTTGGATTCTTCAGAAGTTCATACCATATATAGTATGTGTGTATTTATAGATATGTATTTTTTACAATTTCAAAATGAGAGTGAAACAGAACATTGTTGTTTAATTGCATTTTTCCATTCTAAGCAAGAGTAAATGACCACTTCAGAAGACAAAGAAGACAAAGAATCAGATCTATCAGCTCATTTTTGTTTTCCTATTAAGAAACATTTTGTGAACGTAAATATTACCGTTTACACAGCACAATCCCACACAATACCTCCATGAAACAAGTTATTTTTATGTCTCTATGATGTAATTAAATGTACTTTTACCTCTGCTGTGATGAAGAGATTGTTGGTTAATACACATCTAATATGGATAGAGAGTTCTACAGCTACACATTCATGATTCAAAATGAAATAAAAATGCAGTTATTCTCATTTCCAAAGCAGCAGTTAATATTAACAATTGCTGAAACAGAAATACTATGTCACTTCACATTTGCAATTAAGTGAACGTATTTTTGGTTGCAAATAAAAGAATGTTTTAACAAATTCAAGTGTACACACACATTATAATCTGCAGAGAGGATTAAAGATAACATCTCTACCATTGCACTCTCTGTAGCATGGTTAGAATGGTGCTTGTAAACTTCTCTTGTTCCACACATGTAAAAGTACCATTATCTCCCAAAATCTAGGAGGGAAGATGTCAAATAAAGGGTACCACTGGTGTCCATGGTGCATTGGTAACTAGGAGAAGGAAGTGTCAGTTCTAACTCCTGTAAGCATTCCTGTTTGCGAAAATTCCAGAACTACATCATCTAGTAAAAAAATGTGCTGGAAGCATGTGGACACTCTTAAAGAACTGAAGAGGTCCTCTATTCTATTACACCTCATAGTCTTAAAGCCACAAAGATTGCATTATAATCCCTGTCCTTGGTTAGGTTTTGAGGACCACTGCACAAGCAGAAACTGCTCATATGAAAACGGACGATTTCCAGTCTTTTTTCTAAGTACCGTCCTCACACTTCCCAAGCCCAGGATGACATTAAGTATCTTCTACTCTGTCTAAAGTACTTCACAAGCTTTGGAGTGAATGCTACTTCAGAATGGAGTCAGTGACTCATTAATGGTATGTGAGCAGAGATGAAGAAAGAATAAGGTTTTTCAGGCAGTATTTTAACATTTTTATGAAAAGAAAACTGCTCACATGAGGAATGCTAGACTACTTGCATCCCTACAGATTCCATGTCAACAAAAATAACAGCAACCTTTTTGGCCTTTTCCCAAAACAACACTGCTAGTAAACCTGAAAAACTCTACAGCAAAAATTTCACTTTCACTGGAGACTAATGCCAAGTATGATCTTACAGTTCTCATCTCCCTATAAAAGGAATGCATTATGTTAGACAGGAGTAGGTGGAAACATAAGACATTTAGGCAAAACATCCAAAAGACGACTGCACAAGAAAATAAATACTCTAGTTTGAGACACTCAAGCATTAAACAACTCACACAACTGTATAGTCTGTTTTATGCATTAAACAGTATGAAACAGAACACTTGCTAATTAAATACAAATTTGTGTCTGAGACAACCCTTAATTGTTGTTTTTCAATTCATTCAAGTCTTGAGCAATGCCAGTGGACACACTGCTTAAATATGTACCTTGTATATCTTTGACGTGGGGATTCCATTCTCAGTCTGAGTTAGAAATAGTCATCATCTCTCCCACCAGGAGAACTATAAAATGTATTGAAAAGCACTAAGGACATCTATAAAAGACTGTCATCTTCCTTCCTGACAAGTATTTTGTTATTCAGATGCCAGCTATAGCTTTTCATAGTTCAAGCCTCGAAGGCTTCCTAGGTTGTCCTGCCAAATAACTGTACTGAACCTGGCTAGGATGGAGTTAACTTTTTTCATAGCAGCTGATATGGTGCTGTGATTTAGATTTGTGACCAAAATAATGCTGATAGTACACTAAAGTTCTAGTTATTGCTGAAAAGCCTTTGCAAAACATCAAGCCCTGTCTCCTTCTCACGACCCATTGCAGTAAGATCAGGGAATGCACAACAGATTAGGAGAGGACACAATCAGGCAGATGACCTGAACTAACCAGATTGACATTCTGTGCCATAACATTATGCTCAATCATAAAAACAGCAAATGGGAGTTTAGGGAAGTTAGCCGTCTTTTGCTTAGGAACTCACAGGGCATTATTCTGCCTGTGGGAGGTGTAGAGTGATTGCCTTTGCCTCACTTGTTCTGATTTCCTTTCCTTTCCCTCATCTTCCACTCATCCTTCACTTGCTAAGCAATGTTTTATCTTGAGCCTCAAGTTTTCTTGCTTTTACTCATTCTACATCCAACAGAAGGTGGGGGGGTGAGCAAGTGGTATTGCAGATTTATGCACACTTGTGCCATGACACAGCCTGTATTTGTGTTACAACCAGAGGTATACTGTTCCGTTTCTCCATGGCCAGATACAGATGTGCACTGTATGGTATTTCCAATGCCTCTAAGCAGTGGAAAGACTGTGGGAGTAGGCTGGGTGCCAGATAAGCTACTGACCCGGGCAGCACCCAGCTCAGTCTGTTATTTCTGTCTGTACGTCAATCAGCTATGTGAGAATAATTTTGTCTAATATTATACATTGATTATGTATTGTCAACATAAACACTTTCAACACACTTACCCTAAAAACCCCACAAACTCTACCAAACCAACATGGCCATCTACTGCACTTGCTTTTCTCCTTGGGGAGAGGATGTGTTAATAGCATATGACAGATGTTAGCCACGTTGTTTAATACACTGCTGGAAGATGTTTCATCCATATGGCAATAAACACATTGTAAGAAGCCATAAAGAATAATAACATGATCTCATAAAAGGCAGATATTTATACCAAGATACTGATTTTTTAATATTTATTATTTTTAGACTGGAAATATACTAGATACAAATGATAATATTTTGTGGTGGCTTGTTACTTCTCCTGCATTGGTAAATGTATGGTAAAGCACCACTTGTGTTTCTATTCTTCATGTCCTCTGACTGAGGAAGAAAATGCTATACCACATCAAAAAATATAAAACCTCTTAGCAGCAGATTTTCATACAGAAATTTTACAGGTAAAACTGAAATCAAAATGTACAGGCTGTAAGTTAGAAGTCATTGTAAGCACTTTTCCCTATTGATTTTAGGGGGATTTGAACCTATGACTTTTGACTCTTCAAATAAACATTCAATCACCGTCACACATATGAAAAATGCTATGAATACTCAAGTGTACTGCAGTACTAATGTGGTTTACTTGTTACAGCAAACTGAGCATCTCTCATAGGGGCTTAAGGATTACTGTGCACCTGAGGCAAAGCTCTTTCTTGCACACCACTGGAATATTGTTCAAAGATGAGTTAACAAATGCTGTTATTAACAAGGATGTATGGCAGTTAAAACATTTATTTCCTAACATTTTATGAAAAAAATCTGCCCAAATGAAGAAAAGAAGCCTGAAAGACAGGAATCTAAACTACTTAGGATTCCTAAGCATCTGTTAGTTTTACTTACACAACATATACTGTTGTGTTATCTTAGGGAAGCTAGGGCATATGCTTCCACTCAATAATTATTGTCTCAAACAGTATTTGCAAAATAAAGATGAAACTTTCAGTGAAGTTTGTTTTTCTTCATTCAGAAAGAACTCTTCTGGAACACAGCATCCTTGGTTGTATTAGAAAGGGTGTTGTTACTAGTTGGAGAGAGGTTCTCCTCCCCCTTGCGCTGGCGACACCACATCAAGAATATTGTGTCCAGTTCTGGGCCTCTCCGTTCAAGGACAGGAAACCACTTGAAAGAGTCCAGCACAGACTCATAAAGATGATTAAGGAGGAGGCACATCTCTTTTCTGAGGAAAGACTGAGGAAGTTGGGTCTTTTTAGCTTGGAGGAGACTGAGGGGTGACCTCACTCACGTTTATAAAGGTGTGAAGGGTGTCAGGAGGATGGAGGCAGGGTTTTCTCAGTAACGTGCAGTGATAGGACAAGGGGCAATGGGTGCAAGCTGGAGCACAGGAAGTTCCATGTGAACATAAGGAAAAACTTTTTTCACTGTGAGTGTGACAGAACACTGCAACCGGATGCCCCAAGAGGTTGCGGAGTCTCTTCTGGAGGCATTCAAAACCTGCCTGGATATGTTCCTGTGTGACCTACTCTAGGTGATCCTGCTCTGTCAGGGGGTTGGACTAGATGATCTTTCGAGATCCCTTCCAAGCCTTAATATTCTGTGGTTCTTGACCATTCTACACCTTAGCTAGTTTGGTTTTATCAATTGTTAAAACATGTCTTTTATACATTTATTTTAAAAGAACATAAAAATACGAATTGATAAGGGCTTAACAGACAACAGATAGGGAACAGTATTTTTACAGAAAACCAAATGTCCAAGCAGATATCTAACCCACTTTGAGACAACCATATTATGTAAATACAGTACATTGCTCTGTCTTGTATGCAAGGACCTTTGTAGAGCTATAGGGCTAGCTCTTGCTTTCTTTTCCATATACTACCCACCACAGAGGAAGATTAAAGGTCATTTAAATAGCCAAGTATTTCACAAGGGACCCTGTCATGCCTTTATAGAGCGATGACAAGCTTCACTAGATATGCTATTCTTGAAAACGTCTCATCTGTCTAACAGCATCCTACTGCCTCCTCAATATACATGTCCCCCTGCTCTAACTGAAAACTGAATTAGCAATCTGAATTCTGCAGAACTTCACATAATTGCATGCAGAACATTGTCTGCCAGGGGATGCTGTGTATAGTGAAACATCCAAATGTTACAGTAAAGACTGACTGCACAATCTTTACTGTAAGACATATTTGAGTCAAAAAAGACGACTGTGATGATCTAGTCTGAGCTGCATTAAAAATCCACACAAGCCATAGGATTTACTTGTATTAATTCCCACCTGAGGTTCAACAGATTACTATGATTGAATCATCCTTTTAAATTTGCAAAACTACCGGCACTGAAGAATCTATGACAATCATTAGTAGTTCCAAAAAAAACCCTGGTAGTTAAAAAAAAAAAAATCCTTAATTGTAGTCTGAAGTAATCTGGGGTTTATTACCATATTTGCTAAAATACAGTAATTTGATTTTTCTTTTAATCTGCAAGACTGAACAATCTGGTTTTGAATACCAGTTACTTTATCTGAAATGTTTCAATTTAGTTTCCCAAAGACAGTATTAAGGGATGGCTTGATTACTGGCTAGAAGTGCCATCTTAATTTTTCCTAAATGGTGCCTCCAGTCTTTCATGACAAACTCTGTGTCCCAAGTTTCATATCATTCTTTTAGGTTTTCTGTGTACGCTTTTCATTTTTTCTGAATTCTCCTTGAACAGTGGCCAGAACCAAGTCCAGTATTTGAGTAGTGATCACAGCATTAACAACCACAAAAGCCAAGTAATCTAACCACTGCTTGATATTCATCTTGTCCATTTATCCAAGACTACCTTCATTCTTTTGTCTCCCTTTGACACTGCCAGCTGATTATACCATGACACATCAAAACTCTTTTAGATGTCTGTGCTTTGTGAGGGAAGACTAAGGCACTCTGTAAATAGAACCTACAAATAGTTTCTACATAGTGATTTCTTTTGCTATTTACCCTATTCCTTTTTATCATCTTACATCTTTGAGAGATCTGGAATATGCCCACAGGAGTGTATGTGACTTCTATTTGAACTCACCTGATGTTAGGGACCTTAAACACATGTATATGGAATATATTGATTTTAGAATTGCCCCATGGGTCTTCTGCTGTTTCTCTCATGAACACCTACACATAGCATATTTAGTTCTACTATTTCAAGTGAGGAAAGAGTTGGTAGAACATGAATGTGAAGCCCCCCTATATGCATTCTTTGGCTTCTGTCTCCTTTGTGATGCTTTTTTGATTCACAGTTAAGCTATACTCTAGTATAAAATTTGAATCAAAAGTCTACT
Organism: Melanerpes formicivorus; assembly: GCF_026170545.1. NCBI lineage: Eukaryota > Metazoa > Chordata > Aves > Piciformes > Picidae > Melanerpes > Melanerpes formicivorus. The sequence goes on from NW_027142358.1 coordinate 11,575,134, forward strand.
GTAAGGAAATCATGACTGAAAATATTTAGCATCTACTTGCTCACAGGACAACAACTTTGGAATAGACTCTTAGTAATTAAGCTAATTAGCCTCTTGTGCTGGTTATTGCAATACAGTTCATTACCACAGGGACCTCCTAACTATGAATGTATTTCAAACTGGTATCTCACAAAGATCTGTCTAGTGCTTTCCTCTAGAGAAGGAATACAGCCTAAATGTCACCTCCTGTATCTATGGATAATCAAGAAAATAAAAATAAAACAAAATTACAAGCTTCAAAAGCAACTATTCCATCACCGAGTTTTCTTTCTATGTATGCAGCACTTGAAATCAAGTTCTGGAGCTTCTAGTCTATACTGTTTCTGGGTATGCTCCATTAATTAGTTTTGGTACATTGTGAGACAAGTGCAGCAACTGCACAGTCAGCAGTCAGATTTCTCTGTCCTGTTTAACTATAAAGCCTCTACGGAATCACTGCTTTCCTATAGTTGGTATAGGTCCAGGGACTGATGCACAAAGAGCTGTTAACTTCCAAGCGAGTGTTGCTCATAACAACATGATAAAATGAGCAGTGATGGAGCATCAGAGTTAAAGCTACTCTTTAAAATCTGTGCAGCCCACAAGATACATAGTTTAGCAGCTAAATTAACATAAGGGAGGCAGTGTAACACTTCAGGTAACATGCATGTCAGATATCTGACTGAAGAATCACAATCATTAATGCTAACATTTTACCACACAGCTTTAGAGCAATACCATATTAAGCTGTCTGATGTATTCAGACCTCCAAAGAGCTCCCAAGACATCTCTCATTACAGGATGCTCAGGAATGTTTAAGCTTTTCTTCCTGGAGGGAAAGCACAAGAATCAACATTTTAATTGTCAGTTGCTACATCGAGGAAGTTTTAGGACACTTCTATGACTAGTGACTCTCTCTAGACACAGTTTGCCTATTACATTCCTTTGTAAATGCACAACCTTTAGGCAAAGACACTATCTTATGCAACTCCAAGAAACCAAACTCAACAGTACTCCTTATCTAGGTAGGTCCTTCTGAGATTATTATAAGTTCAGTAAAACTTAGAGACTGCAAACAAGCTAAAGAAGAAGATCTGTGCCTTTGCATATGTGAGCTGTTAACACCATTTTAAATACTATGAATGAGTATTTCCTACCAAATAACCAAGTATAAAAGACAGTTACACACTTTTTAAATGTTATGCCCAGCTGTTTGATATCACACTCATATACTCACTCATTCCATTATATTTCAATATGCCCCAAATAGTAAATAAAGAATCTTCTCCCCAAACTATTCAACAAGACAACAGTGTTAGCCATAATTTAGAGAGAAACAGGTGGCATAGAATTCAAGGTCCAAACTGTTCCAAGTACTCTTTAGTTCCATACACCCAAGGTAAGTTTCAAGGTTCAATTTTTCAGGACACTCTTGACTGTTAACAGTATACAGCTTAGTTTTACATTAATTTAGCTGTACTGGTGATGTCAGAAGACTAGCAAATTTGGCTACATGTTGCACAAATGTTAAAAAACAAATGGCCAACTGTAAACCCTTTACTTGCATTACCTGCCCAGATTAAAATAGTCATTTAGCATCCAAAATGACAGAAACTAGTCCTCCAATGCAGCATTCAACCTCCCCGAGCTAAGGCCATTCTTTGTCTTCCTGCATTTCTCTGTGCCCATTCTAGACTCTACTGCAGACAACTTCTACTGATAAATCCCCTAACACTTTACAACTGTGCAGTGAATAAAAGGGTGCTGGAGGGCAAGCCTTTTAAGAACACAATTGAAGAGCACTACAATGCATAAATTACCATCACACCAACAGCCTAAAATAAGAAATATCCTAATATTTTAGCCCTTCAGCCTTAAAATGGCATTATTAGATCAGTCTAAGTTTTATAGTTGACCATGGCCACAATACAACAATTGTACTTAGCACCAACAGAACCTTCACCTTGGACTTCCGAAGGGTGAACTTCAGCCTATTTAAGAAACTTGTCTGCAAAGTCCCCTGGGTACCAGCCCTCATGAACCAAGGGGTTCAGGAGGGTTGGACCTACTTCAAACAGGAGCGCTTGAAGGCACAGGAACTGGCGGTTCCCACGTGCCGGAAGGCAAGCCAGCGGGGAAGGCGACCGGCCTGGATGAGCAAGCAGCTCCTGGAGGATTTAAGGGGGAAGAAGAGGCTGTATCACCTTTGGAAGGAGGGGAAGGCTTCTCGAGGTGTGATCAAGGAAGCTGTTAGATTATGTAGGAATAAAATTAGGGAGGCCAAGGCCCAGCTGGAACTGAAGCTGGCCACCTCAGTCAAAGACAATAAAAAGCATTTTTATAAATATATTAACAATAAGAAGAAGGGCAGGAAGAACCTGCACTCCCTGGTGGACCTGGAGGGGAACGCGGTGACTGAAGATGAGGAGAAAGCTGAGGTCCTGAACACCTTCTTTGCCTCAATTTTGAACAGCAAGGCAGGAGTTCAGGACGAGTGGCCTCCAGAGCTGGGCGATGGGGTCGGGGAGCAGTGTAGTGCCCCGGTAATCCATGAGGAATTAGTTCGGGACCTGCTGAGCCACTTGGATATTCACAAGTCCATGGGACCGGATGGGATCCATCCTAGGGTGCTGAGAGAGCTGGCGGATGTGCTAGCTAGGCCACTCTCCATCATTTTCCTCCAGTCCTGGCTCACAGGTGAGGTCCCAGATGACTGGAAACTGGCCAACGTGGTCCCCATCCACAAGAAGGGTCAGATGGAGGAACCTGGAAACTACAGGCCAGTCAGCCTGACCTCAGTGCCAGGGAAAGTGATGGAGCAGATTATCCTGGCGGTAATAACTATGCACCTGAAGGATGGCCAAGGGCTCAGGTCCAGCCAACATGGATTTAGGAAGGGCAGATCCTACCTCTCCAACCTGATCTCTTTCTATGATCAGGTGACCCGCCTGGTGGATGTGGGGAGGCCTGTGGATGTGGTCTACCTGGACTTCAGCAAGGCCTTTGACACCGTCCCCCACAGCAAACTGCTGGCTAAGCTGTCAGCCCGTGGATTGGACCATTACACTCTGTGCTGGGTTAGGAACTGGCTGGAGGGCCGGGCCCAGAGAGTGGTAGTGCACGGTGCCACATCCAGCTGGCGGCCATTCACCAGTGGTGTCCCCCAGGGATCAGTGCTGGGCCCTGTCCTCTTCAACATCTTCATCGATGATCTGGATGAAGGGGTAGAGTCAGTCACCAGCAAGTTTGCAGATGACACAAAGTTAGGGGCAGATGTTAGTCAATTAGAGGGTAGAAAGGCTCTGCAGAGGGACCTCGACCGACTGGACAGATGGGCAGAGTCCAATGGGATGGCATTCAACAAGTCCAAGTGCCGAGTGCTGCACTTTGGCTACGGCAATCCCATGCAGAGCTATAGGCTGGGGTCGGAGTGGCTGGAGAGCTCCCAAACAGAGAGGGACCTGGGTGTGCTGATCGACAGCCACCTGAATATAAGCCAGCAGTGTGCCCAGGTGGCCAGGAGGGCCAATAGCATCCTGGCCTGCATTAGGAATAGTGTGGCCAGCAGGAGCAGGGAGGTCATAGTGCCCCTGTACTCTGCTTTGGTTAGGCTGCACCTTGAGTACTGTGTCCAGTTCTGGGCCCCTCAGTTTAAGAAGGACATCAAAACACTTGAGCGTGTCCAGAGAAGGGCAACAAGGCTGGTGAGAGGCCTTGAACACAAGCCCTGTGAGGAGAGGCTGAGGGAGCTGGGATTGTTTAGCCTGGAGGAGGCTCAGGGGTGACCTCATTGCCCTCTACAACTACCTGAAGGGTGGTTGTAGCCAGGAAGGGGTTGGCCTCTTCTCCCAGGCAACCAACACCAGAACAAGAGGACACAGTCTCAAGCTGCGCCAGGGGAGGTTTAGACTCAAGGTGAGGAGGAAGTTCTTCACCGAGCGAGTCATTCGGCATTGGAACGGGTTGCCCAGGGAGGTGGTTGAGTCATCGACCCTGGAGGCATTCAAGGGGAGATTGGACGTGGCACTTGGTGCCATGGTCTAGGCATGGGGTCTGTGTTGATAGGTTGGACTCGATGATCCTCGAGGTCCTTTCCAACCTAAGTGATACTGTGGTACTGCAGCATCAGTATGACTGCCATGCACTGGGAGTTATATTGAGGTGCTGGAGCAGGTCCAGAGGAGAGTGACGAGACTGGTGAGGGGGCTGGAGGAAAAGTCATATGAGGAAAGAAAAGAGGGCACTTAGAGGGGACCTTATCACTCTCTACAGCTACCTAAAAGGAAGCAGTAGTCAGATGGGGGTCAGGCTCTTCTCCCAGGCAACTAGTGACAGGACAAGAGGGCATGATATGAAGCTGCACCAGAGGAGGTTTACGTTAGATATTAGGAAGCACTTCCTCACAGAAAGGGTGATTAGGCACTGGAATGGTCTGCCCAGGGAGGTGGTGGAGCCACCATCACTGGAGATCACTAAGAAAAGATTGGATGCGGCACTTGATAGCATGGTTTAGCTGATGTCATGGTGTTAGGTCATAGGCTGGACTTGATGATCTCAGAGGTCTTTTCCAGCCTCAGTAATTCTGTGTGATTCTGTAAGCAGCTTGACTTCTGCATCTGCTAAACAGACCTCACACGTATGAATAAACTAAATCAACACCAAATCAGAAAGCACTGAAGGGAAGTTCTTCACCTGTTGCTCTCTCTACTATTTGCTGATAGCAGAGAAAAGAGGTGGCTTAGGAAGTATGGTCTGTATTGGTTCTGGACACCCTACCATCCTCTGAGCAGGGGTCCCTTCCAGATCACTCAACTTCCATCTCCACACACCCTAATGTTTTCCTAACTTCCTTTACCCTCTGATGCTTGCAAAATAGAAGCCATTTGCAGTTCTCACTCCTCTGCAGAGCAGTCCCTTCTTTCTCCTTCATGATGTCCGTGCCTCTAAAAGCAGAGCTAACGTCCTCCTTTGTAAGATTTGTATCACAGTCCACATTGGGATTCAAAGAGGAACAATGACAGGGAAAGTTCTACTCAACTACTTGGCAGCAGATGCTGTCTTTAGGAAATGTCACTGGCAAGCGCTCATCAGCCTCTTCTAAGAAGATATATATATTTAGGGTTTTTTTCCAAAGGCTTATAGTTAGATTGAACACTGTTCTATTTTCACAAGAACAGGAAAAAATACGTTCACAATATAAGGGCAATAATTAAGGCAAATCTTAAGTCCTAACTTAACAAAAAGGGTACAGAAACTTGTTTAACTGGGCAAAATAACAACTTTTCCTAATCTTGTTCTTGGAATTACTTAATAACTGACAACTTAAAAAGCAATTCAAGACAAGGTCTGTGGTAACTCAGCTATGGTAAGTACCCAAACACAATTCTAGTGCAGCAGCCTACAATATATAAAGACCAGTGACTACTTAAAAAAATACTAAAGAGCTACTTTTTAGTTCTTTATGCTCCTATTTATGTTGTTCTGTCAGTGTAATTACACACACATCAGCAAGATCTCTAAGTTCCAGAATGAATTCCATGAGAATCTTTTTCATCAGAAAACTCCACTTTTCACTTCTCAGTACTGATTACCAAGTGAAACCTGGAAAAGAGGACTCATAGATCTTCTAGACATCAAAAATGATAGGCGTAGTGGAGATATGGCCTCTACCACATGATGACACTCCAGATAAAGTCTTCAGTGTTTTGGTGGCAATGACCCATTTTCTTTCTGCCCACGATATAGCACAGTCACACAATTTCTCCCTGTACTACTATCCCTTTTGTTTCACAGGTGATAATTGCACTTTTCCTTCCAATTAGCTGTCCGATTACCGCAACTGCAATAAACTCAAAGCAACTATTCTTAATGTGTCAAAAAACTGCAGTTAACTGAACAGCAGGGCTGATCTAATTGACCAGTTATACTAAAAAAGGGAAGCGCCACTCTGGAGCACGTTGATCCATCTGCAAGTCCATTTAACACACTAGTTCAGCAGAAAACTCATTATTAGTTTCTTGCTGGGTTAGTTAATCTGTTCGGGGGTTCAATGACTACCAGGCATGAGGCAGCGTAAGAGACAGTGGCAGCATTTCCTTCATTCAAGAACAGTGCCTGTAAATGTCTTCTGAAACTACACCTTTGGTTCAAGTTTTCCTGCTATTGTTCGAGACACCAATGTCCAATATTTTGAGTTATTTCCCTATTGTATTAGTTGATGTAATAAGAACTAATATATATTGCAAAGCCAGACGTTATAGAGGAGCTCCTCTGTCACAAGTTTGTCACTGGTTTCATGCAACTCCACATTGAATTCACTGGAAAAGGTACTCTGACATTAGCAGAAATTTGGGATTGCAGGCTAGCCCCATGTAAATCCACATTCTAGATTTTCAGCAATGAATACTCAAAAGTAACAAACCAGTATTAGATTTTAAACACTTCCCTGTGTAAGGCTCTGTCACCGAGTACATTATTTCCATCTGTGTTCTGTGATCACTGTCCACAGGAAACACTTAGCAAATTTTGGTAAATATGTATCTAGGATGAAAGCATGAAAATGTACTTTATCTACAATATGGCCAAAGAGTTAAGATGGAAAGCTGAAAAGTATTGGTTTGATTAAGCAGCTCTTCATAATCACTTTGTATGCAGAGAAATTCTACAGCTAGAATCAACCAAGAGTGCTTAAGTCAAAATATCATTTATGTGATATAAAGGATCTTTTGTCTCTGCAGCTAGTACTGATGATTCTTCAAAAAAGTAAATAATAATTTCATAAAATCATGTAAGAAAGAAACATATTTAACTTCATTCAGTGCACACATTGGCTATTTAAGCTCTGATCTTCCCTCTGAAAAGAGAACTTTTTCATTAGGAAAATAATCAAAAGCCTGGCTTCTTGCATATTCCATTCTTCTCATTGAGAGAGAAAATAAACTTAATTACACTTGCTTTAGTTAGTGGTGAAGTGGTGATACTTCTCTAAGAATCACTCAAGACCTATCTCAAGACCAACTACTTTTTTTTTGTGGTGGAGAGAATTTATGTGTGTGTCAGATCTGATCAGTAGTAAGTAGCACTAAAAACTATCTTCAAAATATTTAAATTGTGAGTTCTACAACAGAGCTTTGTTAGACTGTAAAAGATGTAACATGATGCAAAATGTTATCGAGAAAATTCTATCTAAGAAACTAATGTAAAGAGATAATTGTGGCGCACTTTATATCCCAAGAAAAGTGATAATTTCTCTTTCAGGGACTTAGAAAACACACACACACACAAATACACAGAGAGAGGAATAACCCACGGAACCAACTTTCCCATCCAAATTAAATTATTAAGGCAATATTTTACCATTATCACCAAAAATAACTAAGACTATCACAGTATCACAGTATCGCTAAGGTTGGAAGAGACCTCGAGGATCATCGAGTCCAACCTGTCACCACAGACCTCATGACTAGACCATGGCACCAAGTGTCATGTCCAATCTCCCCTTGAACACCTTGAGGGATGGCAACTCCACCACCTCCCCAGGCAGCCCATTCCAATGACCAATGACTCTCTCAGTGAAGAACTTTCTCCTCACCTCGAGACTATGAAGCAAGTTACAGCATCTTCTGATATTGAACAGAAATGCAGCGCTTTTTGTTTCTTCTACATAAAATTTTAGGTTAAGGAAATTAGTATCTTGTTAGAGTTCATGTCATCAGGTTTACATTGTATTATTATGTCAGCAATTGCTCAGGAGACACAGTGTTAAGTCTTGAACAGCTGCTTTTATGACTCAAGTCCTGCTACTGATCAAGACCGGCAAGTTCTATCACTGTTCTGATAAAGTTAAAATAGGATTTACGATCATAAAAGTAAATTCAACCTGCAGGTGCTTCTTCTCTGCATCACAAATTTACAAACTACGAAAAATGCAGTGATTAGGAGAATGCTAAGACTGGAAATTGAGACTGTGCCTTAAGAGGAACTCTTTCATAGGTTAGGATGCTCAGTGAAAGCTACAAAACAACTGGGGCAGAATACATGTTACAGTCCGTTCTTGTCTTACATTAGGGTGTTTTTTTTTTAAAAGCTCTCCTTTACATAAATGATCCCCATTCAAAGATTACTAAACCAAAAAATTAAACATCTATAGGTAGATAAAACATAATAATTAATCCAAGTGTGTTCTCCTACATCCACAGCATCTCTATGAATACATATTAAGATACTTGGGTTTCTTATCTGATGGTAGAAACTCTTTAAAAAATGTAAATGTTAATGCATTTCATAGTTCTAAAGAGAAATCTCAGATATTCCACTTCTGCAAATTAGTTTGTCAGCTTCAGCCAGTGGGAAATATATATTACTGTCTCCTAAAAAGTCAAAAAGTCATCTATATGACCAAACAACTGCTAGTTCACAGTTGTTGCGAACTGTAGGGATTTCCCTGGTTTGTTTGGTAAAATGAAATTAATTAATATTGACTGAAATTGCTACATGTCCTGAAAAAATAATCCATGAACATCAGTATTTTAAAATGCTACTGCAAAGATAAATTAATATACAAGGTAACTATATAGAAAATCCTGTACTTTGACATAGCGACAATGGTAAAACACCCTTGTAATTACAAGGTGTAATTACAGCATTTGATGCTTCGTGGAAGTCAGTTGTAGCAATTTCATTTGTCTATAGTCAGTGTAAGCAGTCTCTTAACTCCAAATCTATTTGTGTAAAGGGAACCACCATAGCCATAGTATAAAAACAATTGTATGATTCCAAAGTCCACACTGAACAAACTTCTGCTCCAGGCACTACAGGGTGTTTCGGCCACACAAGAAAATCACAAGGACTAGTAGGTACTATGCCCCTTACAGAAGTTTACCACACTTGAGAATTCCTGTGACATTTTTCCTGTTGAGCTATACTGGAAAAAAAACTGAAGCCTTATTTTTCTTAAGGCTTAATTTTGCTCTTGTTGGTATCCATGGTCTTCCAAGTGTCACACAAGTCACAAAAATGTGAAGCTAAATTTGTTATTCTCTGTCATTCATAGTGTTGTCTATTTGAAATTATATTTCATTTAAACAGTGCTAGTTTTTGGACAAATGCAGACTTTTTTGCTTTGTCTTGTTTTTTCTTTGCTAGAAACACAGCAAAGATTCAGACAAAACTGTCTAAAACAAAGGCCAGTATTACTTATTTCCATAGAGACCAGAAGCCAAACCAGACAAGATGCTGAAGTGCTACAAATGTTACTAATACAGATGAATGACAAACTGTTCCCCAAGAGCTCACAATACAAAAACTAAGCTATAACAGGTGAACTAAACAAGAATGCAGGGTGGAGCTTGGAAGAGGGGAATAATAAACTGATGCAAGCAATTTCACAGCCATTACAAACTACAGCCCTCCCTGGTGGTATCAGATTGTACTCACTGATTCAGCTGTCTGCTACCCTTAAGCACAGAGCCATAGATTTTTGGGAGGAAGCAAATAACTGCCAGAAAATTGCCACAAGCAACATATCTTTGTCAGAAAATAATTTTGTAACATTGGCATCAATAATACGATAGAATGAATCATACCAAGGAATCAGGAAAAAAACACAGCTTCACCACTTGGATCCCAGCACTATTTCTTGGTACATCTCCACTAGTGATTTAGTACATAGGAAGAAATCTTCTTGATAAGAACTTGATTTGAACAAAAGTCATATGGCTACAAAATTGTTCTCTTCTTTGTGGAAGAACCAATATTGAAGCTGTGCACAAGGGGCCACCAGAAGTACTCCATTTGTAGTGTGGAAACTGTTTCTTCAGCAGTCATTGCTCAATATCCATGTGGTACACTCTTTAAAGAACTAGTGGGAAAGCAGTTCTTGTACCAGTAACACACTGCAGCAACTTGATGCCTGGTGCCTCCCTCCTTGCAATACATCAATCACACAATGTTAGGGGTTGGAAAAGACCCCAAAGGATCATCTTAGTCTAACCCCCCTGACAGAACAGGATCACCTAGAGTAGATTACACAGGAACAGGCAGGTTTTGAATGTCTCGAGGGAAGGTAACCTCCCTAGGCAGTCTGTTCCAGTGTTCTGTCATGCTTACAAAGTTTTTCCTTATGTTCATGTGGAACCTCCTATGCTTCAGCTTGCACCCATTGCCCCTTGTCCTATCATTAATATTCCTAAGAAGACCCTGGCTATATCCTCCTGACACTCACCCTTCACATCTTTATAAACATGAATGAGGTCACCCCTCAGTCACCTCCAAGCTAAAGAGACCAAACTCCCTCAGCCTTTCCTCAGAAAGGAGACGTTCCACTCTCTTAATCATCTTTGTGGCTCTGGGCTGGACTCTTTTAAGCAGTTTCCTGTCCTTAAACTACGGGGCCCAGAACTGGACACAATATTCCAGATACAGCCTCATCAGGGCAGAGTAGATGGGGAGGAGACCCTCTTGTGACCGACTAGTCACATCCCTTCTAATACACCATTGGTCTTAACTACAATAGAACATTGCTGGTTTATAGTCAGCCATCCATCCACCAGAACTCCCAGGTGCCTCTCCTCCATGCTGCTCTCCGATCAGCCAGTCCCCAACCCAAAGTGGTCCATGGGATTATTCTTTCCCAGATGCAAGACCCTATACTTGCCCTTGTTATATTTAGTTAAATTTCTCCCCACCCAACTCTCCAGCCTGTCCAGGTGTTGCTGAATGGCAGCATAACTTTCAGGTGTGTCAGCCACTCCTCCCAGTTTTGTGTCATTAGCAGCCTTGATGATAGTACTCTCTGTTCCCTCATCCAAGTCATTGATAAATATATTGAATAGTACTGGTTCCAGCACTGACCCCTGAGGGACTCCTCTAGATACAGACCTCCAACTAGACTGTCCCACTGGCCACAACTCTCTGACTTCTTTCCTTCAATCAGTTCACAACCCACCTCACTACCTGATCATCGTGACCAAACTTCCTCAGTTTAGTTGCAAGGATGCTGTGGGAGATGGTGTCAAATAATATAACAGTCTCTTAAGAAAATTAAGACCTTCCCAATATCTCCTACTCTTATCTATAACCTCTTCTGACTAAAAAAATCTCCTTTTATTTTCCTAGTTAGGTCTTTTATGAAAATAAGATTATTATTGCAAATTAGTAAGCTTTTTATTATTTCACCCAATCTCAAAACACATATAAAACATGAAAAATGAAAGAAAAAAACTGCTCCATAACAGAAAAGAAATGGCTAATATACAGTAGCAAGTTAATAGTTTGCCCAAATGATAGGAAAACTGCTGAGACATGCATGAATTCAACTATTAATAAAAGGATAAATGGCTTCAGCTTTAGGTAACAAGTCAAAATTATTTGTTTCATGTGTAAGAGCTAATAGTGACAGCTGTTAAGACCATAGTGCTCAAGTAACAGAATATATCTTTCATTCCAGAAGGGCCCTATGCTTGGCAGTGGACAATTTTTATAAGCAATATTTAAGATAGAGACAGTAACACTGATACTTTTCACAAGCACACATGCAGCTAGATAAGGTCTTGTCATAGGATGGTGGAGCTTGCTGCCAATGCTACACCTGTTCTACTCCTAGTGGGCTCCAGTCTTAGTCTGTCAAGTTGTTACTTTTCATGGTGCTACATTTACTGGAAAAATTTAAGAGAAAACACAATAATTAGGAAAAACTTCATTGTAGGAAACATCAAAGACACTATGTCCCAGCATTCAAGAACAGATTAGCCACAACTCTAACATGAAAAGTGATAAAGTGACACACATTGGTATAATACCAACTTTTTCTAACTATTTTCTTAATACTTTAAATATTGAGACCAGTAATACAAATTACATTTCTTCCCAGACAACTGCAGCAAAGGTTTTTAAACTGAGGATTTGGGGAGCAAACAACCCCTCCAGGCCAAAGTGCACTTGGTGTGAAGTTTACAATAGTTGAAAAAAGGAGTCTCTTTTATCAGTATCAGCAATATGTCTTTCGGCAGGAATAGTCCAATACTTAGCCTGGGACTGCTGTATCTATCTAGAAGAGGTCTTTAAAGAAAACAAACTATGAAAAGCACTCATTTCCAGTTGAGATAGCTGGAAGACTATATGAAGGTGCTGTTGGCATCCATCTTTCAGAGCACAGAATCTGTGAAGCACATGATAGCTCGAACTATTTCTTGAGCAAAGTACTATTAATTTCAAATACAGATTATAACTTCATCTCTTTTCTTGCTGATAAAAGGCACTGTAAGATTCAATATATATTCATGCTAAGAACAAAGCTTATGTATCACAACATGGCAAAAAACAAGATAGGAAGTTCAGGGCTCTCTACTTTTATCTGCGTTGCCCACCACTGTTCTCAAAGTTCTGCTGTGCATCCCACAATAATCTTCTTATCAATCCCAAAAATGAAGCTGCACAGAAGCTACCTTAAACCAATCCATTTTATCTCACTGTATTTTTCACATTCTGCAGACTTAAAAGTGAAACATAGAATTTTTCACTTCTACTTTGAAGCTAGAGCACATATAGAGCAGGGGAAAATGGCTGGAGGAGAGTGGTGAGTTCACTTTCAGTATGTTTATTGCTTTCAGCTGAGGACTGGGCACACAGAATGCCATACATACTATATGTTTCTGTCTTCTTTGTAAGGAAATTAAATATAAAAGGATGAATGGTATTTTACTACTGATTAAAATGCACAAATCTGTTTGTTAACTTGACCACACAATATACCTAAGAGAATCTCTATTACAAACAGTGCACACAGGTTTAACTTGGTTAACTTTACAATCTTTAGGTAGGAAGAGGTTCAAAGCTGCACAATGAACCCTAAAGTAATATAATTTTCCCACATTTGGCTGCTCCAATCCTTCAAGTACTGCTATAAAATTGTTTTTCTAGACAATAAAAAATGGTAACATGCCCTTTCTCCCCAACACTAACAAATACGCAAACCAACACCTTCCGTGGCTCATTTATTCCTCCATTCCTGTTGGGAGAATGACTACAGGTACAAAACATGCAGAGCAACATAGGACACATGATGGAGACTGAATGGTTTATCACTAAGACATACAAAGATCTTCACATACTTTTATACTGTAGGCCCAAGTGTACATGTAAGGGGCTATCTCCCTGTTGTAACCAGTGACTTCCTTTCTTGACACTGACAGCTACATTGAGAAAAAAAAAAAAATCTGTAAAATTCATGTTTCTGTGTCTGTACAAGGAGAGATGGATTTGTCAAGAAAAAGTGGGGGATGGTATTTCCACTTTGGAACCAAGCTGAAGTAGAAAGAAAAGCTATATATATGACCAAATCTCAATCTCATTTAAACTAGCAGCAGGCAGGAGGATCAAGAAAGAAGTCTATCTAGGTACAACCTAACAGGTTCATTAAATAAACTGTTTTAATTTGTTTTCCAAATATATATTTATATATGTTTTACTCTAACACAGACTATTTTTGCTTAACAAAACTAAGCAAAACAAATCCCAGATTGAAAGCATTTGGAATCTGTCCTTGGCTTCAGGGTACAGACACAGTGCAGCACCATTTTGGGGGGGGGGGGATTAGTTTAAAATTTATTTTAAAATCATACATTTTGAATAACAGATAAATCTTACCATTAATATAGTAATAGAACTTGTTTAATTTGAGAATTTGGCTAGCATAAAGGGCAGCAAATTGATACAGAAAGAGGTTTTCGTTCAACCACTAAGCCAGAAAAACTGCAACTGAGTGTTGCAAAACTTTCACAGTTCACAAACTTGCCCCAGGAAACCTGGTGGGTTTCTGAGAACTGTCAATATTTTTTACTTGCCATTGCATATCAGAAACTGACAGTAACCTTTCACTATCTACAGTAACAACTATGCTCCCTCACTGTTGTGTGCGTGTATAAGAGATGATTCACTTGCTCTTATTCCATGGAACTGATGATTCATTCAATCGGCTCCAGATCATGTTAACACGCTAAACATAAAGGAAGCAAAAATCAAGTTCTTAAACTTTGTTCTGCTTAAATGGGGGGATGTGGGGTGGGAGGGAGAGGGGGGAGAGAGACGGTAAAGAATTTAAACATGCAGAGAGGAATCAGAACAGGTTGGGTTTCTGCTCAAAGGCAAGGTTTGGGAAACACCCAATCCACGTGTAAAACAAGCCGCCGTATTTCACCGGCGGGCTGCGAGGTGAGCTCCCCGCCTTGCCCGGGCTGCCCGCTCCGGGCCAGGGCTGTTCCCAGTGCTCCGGTACCGGTGAGAAGAAGTCACAGAGGACCGGTGTGATGTCCCCCTCCACCACACTGTGGACTTCTGCCTCTCCACCTCCGGTGACATCTTATGTAATAAGCCAAGCTAATCGCAGCGAGAGCGAGCCAAACTGCCACGGAGCATTAGCCAGGGATAATTACCCACAGGAAGAGATGCTTTGGACCAGAACCCAACTACCCGCCCAGGCGACTTGCTAGAAAAATCCTCACAGGAGTAGAAGCGGCTCCCGCAGCAGCCCGACGCGAAGCGCTCGCCACCCAGCCGCGCTGCGCGCCGGCCCCCTCCAGAAGCTACAAGCATCGCGAACGGCACCAGCCTCTCCCGGGCGCATTCCGCGGCCCCCACCGGCAGCCAGCACCACCGCCCTGTCCGCGCCGCAACCGGCTCCCCCTTGGCGGCGAATCTGAGGAGAAAGTTACTCGGCGGCCCCTGCCCCTCGCGGCCCCGCTCCCCGCCGCAGCACAGTTCAAGAGCAATGTCACGTTCAACAACTTGTTATGACACTTGACTGCCTCCCCCCCACAACCCGCGCACATCCACGCACCCCGTCCGCCCCTGCCACCGGCCGACTTAGTGGGCCCCTTACCTTCCCCCTTAAGAAGGAGCCACGGGCACCCGCGGGCGTGTGCGGGAGTGGGGTGCGTGTAGCAGCGCGGGCGGCGCCGGCTGGGAGGGCGGGCAGGGGGAGGGGAGGGCGGTTGGGTGGCGAGAGCGCGCGCCTCGCCGGAGGTGTTGGCGGGCGGCGCGGGAGGCTGCGGGGCGGCGCGGGGAGCGGGCGGGAGCGTCGCGGAGGGGAAAGCGGGGGGCGGAGGAGTTTCCCGGGGCTTGTTTACGCATTGCCGCCCCGCTCAGTGCACGCATTTCACTCTCTGATTGGACACAAACTGGGGCACAGCCTGGCTTGGGCGCTGCCGACCCAGCAGCGCGACAGCCCCCAGCGCCACTCGGCCGCCAACAGAGCCCCCGCTGGGCTGCGCCGCGGCGAGGCACGAGGCGCGCCTCCGAGTTCCACCAGCCCCCGCTGCCGCCAACTGCCCGCCCTCAGACGCTGCCAGGCCTCCGCCTCTGCGCATGCTCAGCGCTCTGGCGGGGACCCAGGAGGTGCATGCGCGCCCGCGGCTACGCATGCCCATTGAGGCGGTGAGGCCAGCGCGAAGCCACTGCCAGTACTCTGTTCTGCTCTCCCGCCGGAAGCTGGTGGTGGCGACCCTGGGGCGACATGGGTTCGGCAAACGGGGCTATTTTCGCGAAGCTTGGCTCAGCAGTCAGAGGGGCTACAAGACCGTTGTCCGGGCCCCTGTGACGGGTGGAGGATATGACCCAGTAGGGATGGTTGTATTCGTCCACCGTGGTGGCCGTGGGTCTGGTGTCCTGCGCATCTCCTGGAGGCGTTATGTAACCGGTGTTCTCCCGCGGCCCCGCGCTGGGTGCCCAGGGTTGCCGGAGGGACGCTTCGCCTGTGCGCGCCCTTGGTAATGCCTCTGATCCTGCCAGTCGTGCCGGCTGAGACGGAGAGGCTTCCCCTCACTGATGCTGCCCTCGATGTTTATGTGGCTGCGTTTAGCCGGCAAAGAGACGGATTTGCTCTCTCCAGTGTCTGTCGAAGGCTCCCTCTATGTAAGGGGAGCTGGCGGGGAGCGCTATGCCCCTCCTCAGGTGCGTCCGCGTCCTAGCGGTTCGGGTGAGGAGAGCACATCATTACCAGTCAGCGTAATCACTCAGGCTCTCAGCTCATCGGATCAGGAAACTTTGCAAAAGTTTGGGTCGTTGGCGAGCACAGCGGATGGGGTGCAGAGTGTGCACGTTGAAGCGGCAGGGTTTACTGTGCCGTGAGCAGTAAATACTAGTGAAATACCGTGTTCCTGTTTCTGCAAGTAAAAGGCCATGCAACAACGGGTATTTTCAGTTTATTTCTGATGTGATGATTGTGACTCATACCTTTGCCTTGGTAATTTCCAGTGGAAGAAATAATTTCAAGGAATTAACAAAAACATAACAGGGTTGTATGACATTAGTCATGTATTTACCTATTCTAATTAAGCATCAACTTGCCATTCCTTTTGCTTCTATCCCACAATCAACAACAGCAAGATGTAGTATTAAAATACATGCTATGAGAGCTCTTTACAATAGGAATTCCCAGTTTGCACTCTAGTATGCACCACAGGAACTTCTCTGACTCATTTTCAGATGACTAAACTTCTCAGTCAAGTTTTCCTGAGATTGAGTAGTAAAGCACTCTGTTTCCTTAATGTTGGTAACAGTATTCTTGGTAACATTTCACATGCTTCTTACATGAAGTTTGGCATAAGGACCCTTGCTATAACCGTTTCCATGCAAATCAGTAGAGCAGTTGGCCAGCAGTCAGGCCTGCTGATGATAAATAATAGCTAAGCATTTACCTGCAAGTTAGCACCTTTCACAAGTTCAATTTTAATTCTTACACAGAAAGTAGGAAATCACTTTGGGATCTATCAATTATACTTTCCAAGTGGCATTGCAAACCTCACTTGCCCCTTCTCCCCTGCTTGTCGGGAGAAGAGTTACCTGTCCCTGCTTACTTAGATCTTTTTAGTCACTTCAAGCAATTTTTTAAGCACTTACCACAATAGCTGAGTTTGAGATGCTTTAGATTTTTCTGACCAGGCTACAGCATCACATTTATTTAGATATATTCAATGTGCACTGTCATTAAGTGGCTATTCTGAGGCTTTGCTGGTCAGACCAGTGTTGATCTTGACTGTCAGGTCAACTGTTGGTTATAATTGGGTTGTGATAATCAGCCAGATCTGTGATACTGTAGCAGGGCATTCAACTTCTTTGAGTTTGTACTCAGTGGGGGTCACACAATGCACAAAGTATTTTTAGAGATGAGAAGAAACTTCACTGAAAATAAATGTCACTGAAAATAAACTGGGATGTCTAAGCTATTGCATCAGGCTCACTCTGACATCTGAATTGTACCTTGGTCCTATTCTTAAAAGTTGGGGGTGTGTGGTTTTGATTTGGGAGGGGTTAGGGGGATTTGGTAAGTAAACTTCTGACTTTCATTTGCAGAAAACAGAGAAATCCTGGATCACGAAGGAACAGTTCCAGAGAGAGACAGTAGTTCTCCCAGGGGTCTTAGCCTGAATAGAAGGGCAGAAAGAACTAATTCCTTCCTAGTCCTTCAAGTACATGAAGGTACTTGACCACTCACTGGTTTTACTGGAAAACAAATCCTGTATTAAAACTTCTGAAAGCTCTCCTGTTTCCGAGAGGCATGATAATACCAAATTGTGATACCTGGAGAGAGGTTTGTCAGCAAGGACCAACATATGCCTACAATAGAGTCACTGAAGAAAGTTACCAGAAGGTAAAGGTATTCAAGGTATTGTTACAAGTAGAAAATGTAGCTGTCAGTGATAGTCTTGGCATGGCAGGACAGAGCTCGGAGCGATTAGCTTTCTTTGCTAAAACAGCAAGGCAGGCATACAATAAAACCCATGCAAAACACGAGTAAGCACTAACATGGTTATCTCACCAAATGTTCTCTATCTACCTAAATGATGGATGTAGGTTTCCCCTTTCAAGGCTTTCTTCACAGCTAAGAGGGCCACAGATTTAAATATAAGCACATACATATAACATATAATTGCAAATTTAGATTAAAACTTCTCACATTTTCTTGGCTCCTAGGAGATGCCAAATAGCAAGAGTTGGCACCACTTGTTCTGTTTGTTGCAATGTCAGATGTAAAGGTCTAAATCCATTAAATGGTTGTGGAAACTTCAAATACAGATTTAGGTTTTATTTTATATCTTAGACAATACAGAATTTTTAGTGTAAACAGCTTTTACAGCTCCACAGCAGACATTGCATGCAGGAGAAAAGAGTTTATGTGGTTCAAGACTCGGGTTTGTGTTTCATTCACTACATCTGCTAATTTTATTTCTAATAGTTATGAGCCTTAAACTACTCTCTGGGGCTCTCAGTTCAAGCTTTTTAAAATATAGGTGTTCCCTTAAGATGATGGCTTTTATAAGATGTCTTTTTATTGTGCTTAGAGCAACAGTAACCTCTGATGATGATGCATCTTTGGAGAACTAGCATGAATGTGCTTCACAAATAAAATACGTGGTTGGAAATATCTTTCAAAACTAAAAATAAGCAAAATCAAAATGTTTAGCTTGGTTCTCAACATTTGCTACATTTAGGGTTACCTTGCAAGTCATTAGCAGATTCTGCCGGTCAGATAAGACTACATAATTTGCGATGAAGGACAAGCCATAACCTTTTGGTATCTTTTAGATCCCTGGCTTTCAGTTCTGACTTAAATAGATACAGAACCTTCCACAAGAAAATATAAGAATTTACTTTCTCTTCAGGACAAAGGCATTGAGATCAGTGGCTGAATAGCATCTTTGATCTCATCTATTGGTGCATTGTAAATATGTAAGTAAATGTCAAAAGTATTGTAACTACCAGCCAGAATCTGGTACTAAAACATGTTCAGTGTTGGAACAGATCATAAGTACAGCTACAGTAATATCAGTTAGACCTTCAACAGGACATCTTAACTCCTGCAAAGGAAGCAGGAGTCTCCACAGACCTACTCTAGTGCTTTGAGGCAACTTATATCTCATCTCTACTCACTATACCAGACACTTTTTCTACTTCCTTCCATTACACTTTCTTTTTTTCCCAACTTGACCATGCTCTATAGCTTAGCATTATTGTGAAGCATTTTAGTTTTAATGTCAGACAAAGGTGTTTCCCAGCAGTAGTCTGAATTTCATCATTTTATGCAACTTGAGCTAAGGTATAATTACATTATATAAGAGAATATTACAACATGTCATTTTGTAGGTGGGATAAAGTACCTGTGAATGACTATGGGAAATCCCCCTCCAAAATGGAGAAGTATATAGACAGGTTGACTCCTAGTAATGAGCTGTATTGTTTCACATTACAGAGTTGTGCTCACAGAGAATTGTGAGGGTAGATTTTAATAAACTATTAACATTCTGTTTGGGTGGGTTGGCATGACAAGACTGATACCTATGCTCAATAATCACAGCAGCTGTTTCTAAGAAAGTCTCTCTCCTGCCAGTGAGGAAACAGAGTATAATTACTGTATAGAGTTGATCCTTTAGCAGACCAGCTACCATGCTGGACAGGCGCTTTTACACTGCTCAACAGAATGAATGACAGAAAAGAGGATGGCAGAGCAAAGTCTCCAGGAACACTTTTTGTCTTAATTTAAAGATAGGGACATATCTGGTCTCATGCAGATATGTCTGCAGCCTTCTGTAGCCTGTGATGTGCAAAACAGCTCACAAGTCAGTTCAGAAGTGGATGTTTAGGAGGTGGAAGTGAAGCTAGATATCCAAATTTGGATTATGCTCATATCCTACAATGTCAACATTTTTGGATTGTCCTAAAGAAGAGTATTGAGGCAGTTTAGGAACAGGTTCTTTACCATGAGGGTAGCGAAACACTGGAACAGATTGCCTGTGGAGGTGGTTGGGGCCCCATCACTGGAGATACTCAAGGTGAGGGTTGACAGGGTTCTGGGCAACCTGATCTAGTTGAGGATGCCCCTGCTTACTGCAGAGAGGGTTGGACTAGATGACCTTTGGAGGTCTCTTCCAATCCAGACCTTTGATTCTATGATTCTGTTCTCTCTTACTAACATTGTAGTCAATGTTGAAGGGTAAGAAAGTCAGACTCGATGGTTTTTTTTCCTTGAAGATCCCTAGAAATCAGTTTGAATTTCCAGAGTTTCTACTAAAACACCTGCAGTGAGGTCTTGCTGGCAACGTGAACAGTAAGATGAATTATAGCCAGTCAACTTCATGTATTACAGAAGTTTCTAGATTAGAATTCAAAATCTGTGAGGTGGTAAATGTTTCATTTAGTATGCTTTGTCATGGTCTTCACCGGGGCATCTGGACATGTTAGTACAAAAAGGGCAAATACATGTAAGTTTTATTTGTATGTCACTAGAATGTAAGAATAAAGATTCTTAAAAGGTTGAGAGAAATGAAGTTCTGCTTGTGCAGTATTTATTTTCAGTCTAACCTGTAGATCTTGTTGAAAACAAGCAAATTATAAGGGGTTTATATAAGTAGGATGGTGCTATTGAAGCCTTCATGTGGCTAACCAGCCCTGTGGATACTGGGATGCAATAGTAGAAGAAGAAAAGGAAGAATAGATTTGTGGCAAATCCATCTCATAGATCAGAGAGCTTCCTTGAGTTTCTTTTAAAAGAAGCAGCTGCTAAGAGCTCTTCCCACAGGATAGAGCACAGATGGCTTCTAAAGTTCCTATATGAGAAGAAGCCTTTCTCATTAAGAAGGCCTGACCTGTTCCCTAGCGAATACTTAGGGTACAACAGTACACACAATGTAGAATATAAAAAAAATCAGATTTTTTTTTAGCATGTACTAAAATGCACAGTATAAAACTGTATTTTTTCTGCTCCATAGCATGAACATATTTTACCCACTTGTTTAATCCTCTCTGCATGTACCTGATGGCATCATCACTTAGAACACAGGAATGTTTCTTCTAAAGTTCCTCCCAGACAGCAGGCATCTAGCAGTTTTTAATCCTGAATGTTTTTTAAAACTATTTTAAAAGTATATGTGATCACTCCAAACTATTACTAGGGGGAACTTAAATTACTATTAGTCAATATATATATTTGCAAATGTGTCAGTGAAAGATTTACTTACTGGGTGGTGGAGTACTAATTTATTTTCTTGGCAAACGTAGAAAAGATTTTCAACAAAGAGTTAAGGAAGGAGTATTTGAGAGACTGCTCTTTATACTGTTAATCAGAATGGTTGCCAGGATATTTTCATTTATCAAATGCATAAGAATTCTCCCACTGTATGACAATTTTTCACTCATTAAAACGTGAAGAATATATAATTGCAAATCCATGCAGGAAAAAATACAGTGCTTTCATAATCTGATTTATCATATTTAAAACCAGGTACTGCATAGTTCCATAATGGTATATCGAGCACTATTTATTTTTATCTCATTTTATTTAATGAGGTGCATGATCTCTGCATTTTTGAGTTCTGCTATTTACAGATGAGTTTATAGCAAACTGTGAATGTTTAGGCACATGTCCAACTGTTATTTCTCCTGAGTTCTCTCTGCTTAGACAGAGCTGCCTGTGTCTTGGCAACTGCACTGCAGCTTCAATGGTAGGCAATGAAAATTATAACAGGTGGCTTTTATTTGTTCAAAGCAGACACGTTGACACCTTGGACCACTATATTGACTATTTCACAGAAAGCGCTAAATACCTTGGCCTTTCAATTAATTTTGAACTTTGCATATAAAAAACTGGTATAAGTATGGCTGCTGGGAAACGTGGTGACGCCCTAACATCCCACAAAGAACTGCATACAGACAATAGTCTGTAAGGTAGTCAGAGAAACCACAGAACTGCAGAAACATTTTGTCCACCATATTAATGAACAGCATTTTTCTTTTGCCAGAGAGGTGTGCCTGATACCACCACTTCTCACCTCTGGATAATTAGTCTTTAAAGACTAGGGGAGGAAGGCCACACAAAACCCCTTCTCTCATCACATTCTCCCTTCCTGCTAATTTTTTTTTTTTTTGGTAGGTAAACAAGTGTTTTTTTCTGAGCACTAGGACTGTAGTCACTTGTTCTCTACCTATTTTTTCCTATAGACTATCTGTCTCTTTTCCCAGTGCTCCCAGATGCTCATTTCCCCTTCCAACCACAGCATACAAATCATCACCCACTGCCCTTTTGCATCCCTTACAACTAAGCACATATCAGGAACTGGCTGTCATTAATTGGGATGGCAGTAGTCTGGATTGTTCTCCTCTGACCAGTTGCTGGTTTTCGTGAAGCTTCTAGAAGCCTTGCATTCCCAAAGTCACTGTCAAACATAACTGGAACTTGACAGTAAATTCACGTGTCATTAGGGAAGGGAAACCAGCAGATGGACAAACTGCAGGACTGTGGTTTTTTCTCTTCAAATAACCAGCTGAACTCCAGATAGATCTAGTCTTCAGAAGTTCTCTTAATACTAACAAAAGTTTGTTATAATGCTGGTTAAAACCCCAGACTATGTTTTCAGTAACACTATAATAAACACATCAGCATTTGTAATTTAAATTCAGAGTTTTAAGAAAGCTTTAAGGAACCAGATTTACAGATGCCCAGACATTAAATCAATGAAAGCAAGTGGAAATCTAAATTTAACATTGAATCTATTTTCACACAGCCAAACTGTAAAAATGAAGAATCTATAAGATGAATTGGAAAAACTAAAAAATGTTGCACCCCCCAAATTGTATATAATGGAACTTTCTCGATCTTGTCTAAATTCCTGCCAAATTCAGGATCTGTATGCACCGCCTTGGAGCTAATTTGAATTTAAGGTGTTACTTCTGCACTGGCACATAGCATGTTCAATAAAGACAGATTCACATTTGGAGAGATTAAATGAGAAAAAGCAGCAAAGTGTGAGGAAGCAGACTGAAAAAGAAGAGCAGTAAAAAAAGTGGATGCATGTCAGGTGCTTTTACAATTCAAGTTTCCATCTCTGCTGACAGCTCCTCTGCTTGTTGGAGAGCTAGCTGCAGGTACAGTGGCAGTGGCTGCCTTTTTCATGCTTTTAGGGGATCCTTTCACAAACTTTGGAAAGGAGAATTAAAAAAAAATAAAAATCAATGCCACTTTTTCCACCTGGTTGCCCATAAGATCACATAAATGAAATCAACCAATGATGCTAAACAGCTCACCAGGTTGGTTGGCTTTAATTACTGCAATTTCCTTCTTTCTCCCTCTGTGTTTAGCTTATGTTCTCCCTGCCACATTCTGTCCAGCCCATATATCCTTGGTTACTGACAGAAGTCACTAATCTGAAACATCAAAAGTACAGCAGAGAGGATCATGTGGATCAACCACAGGGAAAGAAGCCTTTATAATTGCTTAGATACAGACATTAATGGAAGAGTAAAGAAAAACATGGATGCACAAATCAGCTGGTGAACTGTACAGTGAGAATCATAGAATTGTAGAATTGTTAGGGTTGGAAGTGACTTCGAGGATCATCTAGTTCCAACCATGGGCAGGGACACCTCGCACTAGATCAGGTTGCTCACAGCCACATCCAGCCTGGTCTTAAACACATCCAGGGATGGCACCCCAACTACCTCCCTGGACAACCCATTCTAGGGCTTCACCACTCTTATGGTGAAGAACTTCCTCCTCACGTCCAGCCTGAATTTCCCCACCTCCAGCTTCATTCCTTTCCCCCTAGTCCTATCACTACCTGACACCCTAAGAAGTCCCTCACCAGCTTTCTTGTAGCCCCCTTCAGATACTGGAAGGCCACAATTAGGTCTCCTTGGACCCTTCTCTTCTCCAGACTGAACAGCCCCAACTCCCTCAGTCTGTCCTCATATGAGAGGTGCTCCAGCCCTCTGATCATCCTCATGGAAGCAGGTAGGTTCTGAGTATCTTGGGTGATATCCTCGTTCATAGTCTTACACCCCTATTGTGATGCTGTAATTCAAGGAGGCATTTTGGAAAGGGAAGAAGAAAGGGCACCAGTTAAATATAAATCCATGTTTTGCAGAAAGGCTTTCTAAATTTAGAACACTGTTAACATAACTATGTTATGTTAAAATAGAAGGGAGGTTATCAAATACCTTTGAAATCTGTTTTAAAAGTCCTCATACATTAGAGATGAGATGGAAAATATTTGGGTTCTGACCAATTTTATTTCTTACTTGGAACTAAATATTCATAATCCTTTTTCCACCACACAAAATAAGCTGCTCAGACCTGTTTTTGTAACTGACATGCAGGTAAACCTTCATCAACTGCATCTATGTATATTTAGAAATACACAGAATAGAATCAGATTTTTTAGCATATATTAAAAGCTGTGGGTATTTTTGAATGTTGATATTTTCAGTTTCAAATAGTTTTGCTAATTTAAGATTTGCTTTGACAGAGGGAGATGAAAAAAATTTAATTTTGCTGTGACTGCAGCACTTTGGACTTAAAGATTCAAAAGCCCAGACATAACTAGCTGGGCTCTCATTAAAAATGAAAATCCTGTATGATACAACCAAATTTTAGTCTCTATTTAAAATTAATTCTGTCAGTTGCCAAGTACCAGGCTCAAAAATTAGTCACAGTATTTGGAGAAATAATGAAATTTGATGGCTGTCTAAATGAGAGCACACCCTGACCAGCAGTGGCCTTTTGTGAAATCTGACGGGTTATCATTTAATGTTTTGATATCTCCAAAGCCTCAGAAAGCTGTGCAAGGCTGGTCTAAGGCCCTACTCTATTTTTTTCATTTGGAACAGGAGTTCTTAAACTGTTAGATGGAGCCCCTCTTCTTCTCTCTGCCTGGATGAGCCCCTCAGTTATGTACTGACACCCCCAGAATGGCTCCTGCTGCATTGCACTGAGGACTAGGAGAACCTGGAAGACTGAATGCAAAATTCACCTTCTTTCTTATAAAAGACAAGCACTGATCTTGAATTTATTATAGCTTTGACTCAGGCAGTTGTTCAGACTACAAACCCACTTAAGAGTGACAACTGGAGCTAGGTGTGCTCTTGCTGTGGTATCATAGCTGCCTCACTTGGCAAGGTGAAGAAAGAGGCACACTAACGTAGCAGGATATGCTTACACTGACATTAATTATGCCAAGCTTATCTGGCAGATAGAAGGCTTCTGTCTCCAGAACACATTTTAGGCACATATCATCAGCCAAAGTTTGATCTCTCCTGACAGCCTACTTTAATACATCTTTCTTTTCAGCCATCACCTATCCTTCCTCAACAACTTTTACCAGAGTTAGACCTTGGAGTGTGAAGGGTCCTGGACTGTTAACAAGAGAGGTCAGATTCTCCAACAGATTTTGTGCAAGTCCCATGTGAAATTCAGCTAAAAGAGTGGCTTTGTGACCAGTGTGATTAAGTAGTGTACTTTGCACATGCTTATTCTTAACCAGACTTTTGAGGCTGAGAGCAGCTCCTCATAGCTGTTACTGATGATTTGTCTTCCGAGCATCTCTATCTGCTATCAAACTTTTCCCAGGTGCAAAAAAGACACAAACAAGAACTTTTCTCCTATTAGCAGTATGGTGAATATAGCTAACAACTTAGAGTTGGGGTAGTGATTTTTTTTTTTGTTTGGGTTGGTTGTTCTTTTGTTGTTAGGGTTTTTGTGTGTGTGATCTTGTTTTTGTTTGTGGTGGGTGTGTTTGTTGAATGACTTATAGAATAGCTCTGTCAATTTCAGTAAGTTCCAGCATCTTGCTTCCTTCTCCCACAATCCCCAAATAAGCATCACTGCAGCAAACACTGCTGGTATCCCACACAATCCCTTTTCAATCCCTGCAGCAGCTCCTGATTTGTTAACCTTTACTTTTTGCAAGGAAGGTACCTTAGCTGCCTTCCATTCATTCTTCCTTCAGCAAAATGTGGAACAAAAGTTCAGTGACAGCCTGTTGCACACCAGTTTAATAAACCAGAAAGGCTACTGATAACAGCTTTTGGAAAAATCAGCATTTTGTATTTAAAACTATCCAGCTTTACAGTAATGTGGTTGCTCATTCTGCAGCTAGACTTCCAGAGAAGTATGGCTTTGTGTAAAGCAGTATTGCTATATTTAAGACACTTTTCGATTTCCAGTAAAGGGCATTTCAAACTCCTAAGAAAACTTTTTTACAGATCTCACAACAGGAAAGATTAACACAAATATTGTGCTAGCTTCAGAGTAATTGGTGCTCCACATTCTTCAAGAATACTAAAATTTCTAAAGATGCACAAAATCACAGCACTTTAAATCAATAATAATGATACATTTATTTGGTGGATATGTGTTTCTACCCAATCTTAAATGCTGTAAATCTTAAATTGCCAGACCATTTATCTTGTGACTTTTAGTGAAGCTGTTGCTGCATTAAGAAAAGGACTGTTTGTATTGGAGGGGAAAACAACCACAAATTATGCAGACTTCAGATAGGGACTTGAAGATACATTGTCCCAATTTCCTTCTGTCATCCCAGTCTCTACTTCTGGTTTCTGTTAATTTTCCTTCTTAGGGCTCTAAGCAGCCCCCATTACTTTTTCAGATTTCTCTCTCCCCAACACAAATCTTATTTCACTGTCAGTTACTTTCCTCCTATATTTCTCTTTTCTTGCCATACCTTGGAGGAGTTACACATTTTTCCATGATTCCATGGAGGAAATTCCTCCATCTCTTCCCATGTGACTGATGAATGGTTTGTTTTGTTATGAAGAATAGAAGCACTTTTCCTACGGAGGATCTTTGGTGTCTCCATGCCTAATTTTCTGCCCTGGCTGCCATAAGTATGCTGTGAGATAGCCAATATAGCAATGTGTTCTGCCTGGTACATGAAAGACCCCCATTTTTACCTGGGGCTGAAGTTGGCAATACAAACTTATTCCTGTCTCTTTCTTTTAAAAGGTCTTCATAGATTTTTTTTTTTTTCTTGTCTGATAGACAAAACCACATCTGATAGATGGGTTAGCTGTTTTCATAGCAGACTATGCTGAAGGCTGCACAATGCAGCCCTCTCTCTGCGCATAAAAAGCAGGGATTGCAGGAGAATGTATTAGGTCTTTCAGTTGTTTCTGCCTGCTGGTGCACTACTATTTCCATGGGCGGCTGGCTCTTCTGAGCCCAGCCAGGAGACGTTCTTATAAATAGAGGGTAAAGAGCGTCATTTCACACATAGTACCTAGATTTATAAGATCATTTGGAGATCAGGCATAATTCCCTGTCTGTATTCAATTCCTATGAAAGATTTCAAGCATCTTCGAGTGCAGTTCTTAACAGAGCCTTCCTTTTTAAGTTGTACATTAAACGTAATAAATGACATTTGAAGAAATACAGCATATGTCTTCTTAATATAGACATCTTTCCAGGCAGTCTGATTTCCTTAATAGCAAAAAATAGAAAGCTGTTCTCATGGAGGGGGCGGAAATAATACAACACTGATGATATTATACTACATCCTGGTCTCTACATTGGAAGGACACTGATTTGATGGATGGGGAAGGGATGCCATCCAGAGGGACCTTGACAGGCTGGAGAGGTGGGTCCATGAATTTCAACAAGGTAAAGTGCAAGGTCCTGCACCTGGGTCAGGGTAATCCCAAGAACAAATACAGGCTGGGTGATGAGTGGATTGAGAGCAGCCCTGCAGAGAAGGATTTGGTGATGGTTGATGAGGCACTTGACATGAGCTGGTAACATGCACTGACAGCCCAAAAAGCCAACTGTAGACTGGGCTGTATCAAAAGGTGAGTGGCCAGCAGATCAAAGGAGGCTCTGAAGCCCCCAACACAAGGACATAGATCTGTTGGAGAAGGTCCAGGGAGGGCTACAAAAGTGATCAGAGGGCTGGAGCACCTCTCCTATGAACACAGGGTGAGAGAGTTGGGGTTGTTCAACCTTGGAGAAGAGAAGGCTCTGGGGAGACCTTATAGTGGCCTTCCAGTATCTGAAGGGGGCCTACAGGAAAGCTGGACAGGAACTGTAATGCCCTGTGGTGATAAGAGAAGTGGCAATGGTTTTAAGAGAAGGGTAGATTTAGATTAGACATTAGGAAGATGTTCTTTACTATGAGGGTGATGAAACACTGGAATGGGTTGCCCAGAGATGATGTGAACACTTCATCCCTGGAATTTGTTTGAGACCAGTCTGGATGAGTTTTTGAGCAACCTGGTCTAATAGGAGATGTCCCTGCCCATGGCAGTATTGTTGGAGGGATGCAAGCTCTGATTTGCAGCCCTTTGTGAAGGCAAAGTAACTATATCCAAACCAAAAAATCTCATCTCAACTTTTATCCATGCCCAGAGATTTAAGTGAAGCAAGAGATAGGTGAGAGATATATAAACATTCATCACCTGCTAAAGGAAACCAGAAGAGGTAAAGTGACTCCTAGCTGAGCTTTCCTACATTCCATCAGTACTGTAACTGGGATGTGAGTGAAACAAAAAGGAAGTGTTTTGTGCACAAGCTCTCAAAGTAGTAGGCGAGAAGAGCACTTGTCTCAGGTATAAAATAAAAGTGTAAACCTGAATATGTTTTCAGGTTTCCTTCTTAAGTCATTTCCTCAGCAAGGAAGCAATACCAGAAAAACTGATTTTGTGTTTAGAAGGTAGGAAAACTTCACAATTATCAGCTTTATAACACCATTAAACAATGTTTAAAAAAAACCCAAAACAAATAACTGGTGGCTCATTGGTTAATTTTTTTCAGAGCTATTGAAGTTCTGAACAACAGAATGAGAATGCAAACAGCAATAACATGCCAAGAGAATTCTTTAATTCAGTCTCATTTATAGAAAAATGAAGCAGCAAATTACCCCCATCAAGCCAAGCATGCTGTTGCAAGGGAGAAAGCAGTAATAACAGGCCACTTTCCAAACAGATTTCCCAGACAAAAAGCAATTAATAAGAGCCCTATGAATGCCTTTTCTGCACTTCTATTTATGTCAAAAAGTCTCAACTCAAGGTTTGATAAATCATAAAATATAGCATATTTCTTCACACCTATTCCAGATATGTCTAAATACACAGGGGATTATCAAGGCACAGGCCGCATTTGGATCTAGCTTCCCCTTGACCAATATTTTAAACACAAAACAAGTAGTTCTGTGAGCAGAGGAGCTATGGAATCTGGTTTGCTACGGATTTTATCTGGGAGTTTGCTGGTAGCAAACTGAGCGTGAGTTTTCAGTGAAGTTTTTCCTAAATTTTGGATACTCATAACCCTCCCCTCTGTAAAAAGCTCTTGACTGTCATGAATTTCTAAGACTGTGAATTTCTTGGAGACTCCTGCTGCTCTCCAATTTGGCTAAAATTTGCTGGTGGATTAAAAAGCTGCTGCTGCAGCAGGACAGATACATGACCACATCCAAATCACACAATTGCATCTCATTTCCTTGGAAAACCAGGCCAAGAATTTCCAGACTAACAAAAAGAAAAATCAAGAGAAAGATCAATTTAAACAACACATGGACAGCGGCTAAAATGCACCTTCTGCTATCCACTGATGGAAAAAAAGGTTCTTGTGGCAAATATTGTTCACAGATTAAAAACAACTTAATAGCTCTCATTTGACATGACTCTTTCACTTTTCATCATAGACACAACTGAGCTACCAAAGGACATGCTTTGTCATCATATCATCAATAAAGCAATACTCTGCATTCGAGAAATGTTATGTAGTGAATGACATTTCTTATTGTAGAAGCAAAAAAAGACATCAATAGATGTCCATCTTATTTTCAGAGACAACTGAGTAAATTTCTCTTCAGATAAATAGGATAATAAAGTTTCAATCTCTTTAAAGGTGTTTTTTATCTTGTAAGCAAGAGAGTTTGCTTTTCACTAGAAACAAGATCAAAGCAAACTTTCAGAAAACACCTCCCCAGTCCTGCAGAAGCTCTGCTTTAGAAAATTGTTTCCCTTGATTCCTGTCCTTTTGCTTCCACCATGAGCTATTTCCTACAAGTTGTTGGTCAAAACAAGTTATCAGTACTGGAGGGTGTTAGCTCTGCAATGAAGCAGAAACAAATCATAGATGAGGTTCTCTCTTCATCATACAGATGATGAGGGAACCTTAGCACCCTGGGTGTACTGGTGCAACTTACTGTGAGCCTACAATTTGATCATATTTTTAAACAAGTATTTCTGTTGAAAACTCAAAACAGGCATCTCTTCCACAAGAAAACTCTGTTGTTCTAGGAACATTTACACAAGTGATAAAGGCCAGGGTTGTATGGCACTAGCAAGGCATATTTGTCCTAAATTAAACCCTGTAATGCTAATTACAGCATGACAGCAACACTTTCATTCCCCTCTCAGCTTTACAAACACCTCCCATCCTTTCTTTTGTATTTCCTCCTAGTTCATGTTTGGCTTTTTTCTCCCTCTTCACCACCTTCTCAGCCACCTCCATGAAGTGGAATGGCAACTCAGACATTGGCAGAACACATTCAAATTGCCTGGCAGCTGGTATGGGTGCTCTGTAATCCCTGTGCTGGAACAGCGGCATAGCATCACCTGAACTACTATGGATCTGCAGAAAGTGATCCTTGGCATTTGTGTACATGGCAGGATCTTGCATAGGCTGAGAAAAGTAAACTGTTTCAAATGAAGTGAACTTAGGTGGGTGATGCTTGGGGTAAACAAGTCTTCAGGTGTGGAACCCATCCCTGACAGCTTTCACAGCTTTTTCTACTGCAGCTGCTGACAGGGCTACCTGTACTGCACAATCATCCTTCAGCTGTACAAAGCACAGTTTGAGTGGCTCAGTTTAGGATAAAGAGACTGTGCTAAGCACTGGCACTACTTCCTTTCTAGTGAGCAGTGCATTTGTGAATACTCGAGTTGGTAGGTAGACTAAATTTAATGCTAGGAGGAGAGACTCTAAAACTAAAGGTTAAATGATCTCTGTTGTCACTCAGAGGAGCAAATTACATGATTCTTTCCTTGCTTTTGAATTAGCTGCAGTCTCAGTCCTGATTTTTAATTCTCTTAAAGTTTGCCTGTTGCAAAAGATGCTGGTTAAATTGAAGTCAAGATGTTAGTATTTATTCTGGTTAATGGAACACTTTTTACCATACAAGCAATGCAGACCTCCTCTAATGAACTTACTTGGAGTCTTATTTTTTTTCCTGGAGGGGATAACAGCACAATTTTTCTCTCCAACTGTCCAGGTACATGTAAATAGTCAGTTGTGATATTTGTGTATTCAGAGAATTGCTACTGGAGTGCCAAGTTTCAAGAGTAATGCAAGTGCTCATGCCATTCCTAATGTCTTACTCAGATTTGGTTCTCAATCCTCCTCATCTTTCAGGCCGCCCTTACTTGTCTCAAGAGCTCCTGCTTTTCCTTTTGGAGGAGACTTCAGGAGGGGATTATTTTGGCTGGTGTCAGCAGGCAGTCGTATCATCTGCTGCAAATCCTGAAGCGGAACTCCAAGAAAATATTTCTTACTTCAGCAAGAGCTGTAACTATACTATGATTCAGAAGGCAAATAGCAGTAACTTTTGGAGATGTCTCGTGTCCAGAACATGTACTACTGCCATCTGCAGGAGTATCAAGGTGTGATTCAGCTACAGTGCCAGAACTTTTTAAGTACAATCACACTATTGCTCTTTACTAAGATTTCAAGTCTTGTGACCCCGGTCTCACAGAAAATATTGTTATTGCTCTAGAGATCTGTAGTCACAGTTACACGAGAGAGAAGGGTGACCTTAATGTCCTAAGAGTCAACTATCTTAAGGCCATTTACTTGCCAGGGATCTTAGATAATTTCCTGACATGTAAGAAAATATTCTCTCTATGGAGGAAGGGTAACTGAAGCATTGAATAAGTGATGTGTTGATATTACACTAGAAGCCTGCTACCAAAGCAGCTTTTCTGAGTCCAGCCTTATTCCCCAATAGGACTGTTCTTTCTTTTCCATCTCAACTGGTTACTTTATGACTTGACTCCCACTGACTCCAAGGAAAAAGGCCAATATCAGATGCTTTTTAAAACTAACACCTGAAATGCACCTCAGAATCCAAAAAAAGGTCTTGAAATAAGGAAAAGGAGACCCAAAGCACATCAATGTCTATTCCACACAAGATAGAAGGCTCACACACAGAACCTTGAAGCATGCTGGAGATTGCGAGCTGGACTGGAGAATGTGCCGTATGAGGAAAGGCTGAGAGCCCTGGGGCTTTTTAATGTGGAGAAGAGAAGACTGAGAGGGGATCTGATAAATGCTTATAAATATCTGATGGCTGAGTGTCAAGAGGGAGGGGACAGTCTCTCCTCCATTGCACCCTGTGATAGGACAAGAGGTGATAGATACAAGCTACAGCACAGGAGGTTCCACCTCAACATGAGGAGGAACTTCTTAGCTGTAAGGGTCACAGAGTGCTGGAACAGGCTGCCCAGAGAAGTTGTGGAGCCTCCTTCTCTGGTGATTTTGAAGACCCATCTGGATGTGTTCCTGCGTGACCTCTGCTAGATCATACTGTCCTGCTCTGTCAGAGGGGTTGGACTTGATGATCTTCAGAGGTCCCTTCCAACCCCTAACATCCTATGAACCTATAATGATACCTCAGTTATGAAGCCAATAGTCTTTAGCTTGGTGAATGCATCCCCTCTTAAGGCTGAACCAGAGTTCTGTACAGAATTTTCTGCTAGCTTCAGGATTTTAGTTACCATCCTAGAATCTGAAAAATAGAGAAGAAGGAATGCAAACTCTTTCCTTTGAATTTTTTTTTTTTTTTTGAAACTAGATAATATTGTTTAAGCAGCTTTTCACTGTCATAGTGATGAGTAGGAAACAAACTTTCAGTGAGACTTAAAGTAGTAAAAATAAAGCTCTAATTAATTTCAGGAAAGCGCTGACAGCCAAGTCAGATAATTCTTCAGGTTCAAAAGAGACTGGAAAAGGCTTTGACTCATCTGTCATTTATGCTACCCTAATATACATGGACTACAGAACTCCTTCTGAGAGCAAACTCAGACTAAAGAGGAATTCTCAAAGCTCATTACACAGTACTTGCAAATGAGTTGAAGCACTAAGTCTTTGATTTCTGGAATTGCCAAACACTGGCTCAAATCCCGACCCCCTAGCACACAGCCTGCATAACTAGGGCATCCACTGAGGTAATCAACAGGAGTGAGTTTTCCTCCTTAAAAATTTGGAAGAATAGAGTCACTTTGCACTAAACAATTCAGTAACTGAATCTCTAATAATTCTCAGACGTGTATTTTTCTCCACTGCTGTGGCAAGTATGGTTACATATCTGCAGCATCCTGCCCTTTTCTTTCCTTGGTCTTGGGAAGACCCTATTATTTACCCTCCAGAATGTATTCTATGGGTCTCACTGTGCAAAAGATCCAGTGCCTGTACAGCTTTACCTTGGTGTTCAGAGAAGTGGTAAGATTTGGGAATCAGTACTGCATATTGCATCTAGCTGAAAAGATTAACATTTCATTGTCTTATTTTTGTCTCTGATTTAAAGAGCTCCTGAACTCCCAGTTCCCTGCTGCAGTGCTATGCATCAACCCAATCCCAATGTGAAGTTTTTACCACAGTGGCCAGGCAGGAACATTTTGATAATAGTATATTCTCTAGCCCAGCTACGGCATGGGCAAGTGGCAGAGCTACCCATCACAGGGACAGTTAAGAGCCAGGTCTTACACAACTTGAATTCCAGAAGGGGAGGAAAAAAAAAAAGGCAACTAACATCACCATTCCTTGTCATTACTATTTAAAGGTGGGTGGGGAGGAAAGGAAAAAAAAGAAGTGCTTTCATCGAGAAGTGCTTTTCTGAAATGATATCATCTGAGCATTGAGGACTAAATCTTCTGCTAACATACATTGACTTAAATCAATTGCCTCAAAGCATTGTAGCCACATTAGATCTGGCCCAGATTTTCTCCAGCCTTCTTTTTGTTCATCAGATATCTATCATTAGTTACTTTTGACATCACTAGGACTTCTTCATTCCATAGCTGCGAGGCAAAAACTGATATGGATTTGTGTGTCTGAATAAGTATCCTCCATGTGATTTACTTTTGTGATCACTGAATGCTCATCATATGAGCTCTGTCTTTTTGGTAGCTTTGTCAGATTGGGCTGCCAGAAAACTCAATAGCCAAATCAAATTTTATATTTATGCAATTAGCACCAGGAGAGAAACCTTCCAGAGTCTCAACAGAAACCAGTCTCAGGTTTGGTGCTTTTCTTAACATATACTTCAACTACATGGTTCTTCTGTTTGGGTTTGATTTTCTCTCTCTCTCTCTTTTTTTTTCTTTTTTCCCCTCCCCCCCCACCCCTTCAACTAAATAGACCCATAGTGTGTGGGCTGGTAACATCATCAAGGCTGTGCATGATCGTTATGCTGGGAGCATACTGAATGGAAAGGGTTTTGTGCATCTCAGTGCCCTAGAAGACCTGGCAACTTACAGCTCTAGGGAGCAGAAATTGTGCTTTTAGTAAAGCTCCGCAGCAGGTTCTGTAGACGACACGTGGTATCCATCACCAGGGGGTTCCAAGAGGAGACAAAGAGAGAGAAAGAGTGCAGGTACCATCAAGCCTGTCATCAGGAGGGTTTAAGAATATAGTCTCTCCTGCTTTGAGGAGGAAGAAAGGTCTATATTCCCTGTGATCCTTTCTGTCTCATTCTGGGGGAGAAGAGGTATGTGTAATGGATAAAGTTTAGTTTATTCCTTTAATCCACAGCTGAAGAGCTATAGGCTCCTCAAAGGTATATCACAATTCATTTTGTGGTGGTTTCTTGATCAGTAGTTACATATTGGAGAAAACTAAGCCTGTCATGAATTATACATAGTTATTGGTTTGATTTCAAAATCTTTTGACATTGAAGGTATAAGTAATCTAATTATTTTTTTTGTACCACAAACTTGCCTTTCTTCTGGGGAGAACAGTTAATTTTAATTATTATTGTCTAACCAAACCAGGCTCCAAATTACATAATGCCTTGCAGTTGGTTGGCAACATTAACATGTTATTTCCATTTAATGTGAGCACATTAATAGTTGCATATTCCTTCACAATTTCTGCCTCTTTTTCCTCAGCCAGAGCCATGAAACAAAGTCCCTTTCTGTTGAACAAGGCAGCAAGCATCCAGGAGATCTCATGTACTTACAGGATGCCATTACAAACTTGTCTCCAAAGGAGCTATCTTCTCTGTTTCCCTAGAGGGAAAACAGCAGTGATGTATCAGGCTGGTATTCCTGATTCTAGTCATCTGTTCTTCCTGCTTGTGAAGAAGAATATATGCCACCAGCTACTATTGTGGTCACAAAGAGAAGATGATAACATCTTACTGTCCTTTCACTATAGCTATTGCATCCTTTCCTGAGACAAATAGTTCACTGTAGTAGCTGGTTGCAGCAGAGCAAAAAACCAAAACCAATCAAACCCCTCCTCTCCCCCCCCCCCCAAAAAAAAAAAAAATCCCACAAAACCCCACAATCAACCAACACAAAATCAAAACAACAAAAAAACCCACCCCACCACCCCCCAAAACACCACCCACAGTTAATACTTTTGGAGAATTTATCCTTTTCTTTGAGGTCATAACTTAGTATTAGTCTAAAGGCACACATTTTATTTTTGTTGCCTACAGCAGAGAATGCATCTGGTGTTACCCTCAGGCTTAGAACTTCCTTGTGTCCCACCAGATGCAAAGCAACTTCAATTTTCTTTCCTACTGCTAAGTAGAAAGCAAAATAGATTGGCTGGCTATCATTTATAGCACAACTGTCTAATAAAAGGAGCCCAGGGAGTATTATTTCATAAAAATAGGGAGCTATTTAGCAAGAGAGAAGATTTTTACTATGGTTTTACAACTCAAGTCCTTATTCAGTTTGGCATAGTCCAGAGTGCTTGGGCAAACTTGCATTTCAGATGCTTTCAATCTAAATGAGGAAAGGAAAGGGGATAAGAACAGAGGGAAGAAGCTGTGTTTTGGGTTTAGGGGATTGGGAAGACTGGGGACAGGACAGACTTCCAGGTGGACCTGGAAGCAGGCAGAGGAGGCAGAAGAGAGCAGGCAGAGGAGATCGCAGTTTATCATGCAATTGGATATGCTGTAAGCAGGTAACTAAGGACAGATCTGATGATGTAGTCAGAGTTTAAGTTACCTACAACAATGAAGTTATTTTAACTCTATCCATGCTGCTTTGCAACAGTTCCATACAGCAGATGAGCCATCTCCCTGCCTTTAGTATCAGTGGCAAGCCACTACTGAGGGGACTTTCATGTAATACTGAGTGCAATTTAGAACTTTAAAAAGGTAAATCTAAACTAACATCTTCCCTATAAAGCCCAAATGAATAGAAAATTTGTTCAAAAGTTTCCTCTTTTTACTTTATCCACTTTTAAAAATACGTACAAAAATATTCTGAGGTGATCATATAATTCATAGTATTCCTGACTAAAATTCTGTGTTAGCCCAAGCTGTGATTTTAACCTTCTGCCTGAATGGGCAAAGCTGAAAATTTAGTATTTTAATAAATCTAATAAGTCAATTATTTCACATCTACAAGTCAACATCAAAAGAAGTCTGTAGTTTTCTCACAACATCTTGCTTTACAGTAATAATTCTTCTTGCACTCTAATAATTGAATCACTCCATCTACAAATTTGTCAGCCACACCAATGGATGTATAAAGCTTTGTTGGCAAATAAAACTTATCACTGCTTAAAGCAAACAAAACTATATAGGCATGAATTCTCACATACGTACATCTCTGTTGTTCTAAGAGCACTGTGAGAAGAATGCTTCAAGAAGCACACAACCAGTGATCTGGGACTGCTGTAATGGTTGGACAGATGTGTAAGCTGGGAAGTAGGGCTGGAGAATAAGTCTATTTGATACCAAACACTACTGTCCCACTTCATAAGAACAGGAAGGAACTACAACTTGCATTCCTGTACATAAAATGTTCAAGTTTTTGAACCAACAATTGGCCTAAACCAGTTACCTGGGCCATATCTCCAGCCAGAATCAGGGAAAATAATAATTTACAAAAACCTAGAATAGAACTCAATATGGTTGATCCTGCTGTCCCCCCA
Source organism: Melanerpes formicivorus (assembly GCF_026170545.1). Taxonomy (NCBI): domain Eukaryota; kingdom Metazoa; phylum Chordata; class Aves; order Piciformes; family Picidae; genus Melanerpes; species Melanerpes formicivorus. Next base: position 11,612,098 of record NW_027142358.1, read on the forward strand.
GATCCAGAATAGATGCATATTCCAACCACAAAGGAATTTGACTAGCATCTCTTCAGGCAGTCATCATAGCGGACTGAAGTTTCCCATCTTCTGAGGCCCTGCAGACACTAGAAAAGGGGTTCTGGACCACAGACAGCATCAGTGCTGCTCGTTAATATTTTTGTCTATTATTCCTCACCTAACCTGCAGCTCTAGTTCAGCTTTGCTGCACAGCAGGATGGTTTAAAGGATAAAGAAAGGACCTAAGGGCAAAAAGGGTGGAGAAAGGACAGGGAGATACACTGTCCTGCCCTTGGCAGAACAGCACTGTCAGCCCTCATTGCCCACTGGAAGTTTTAAACAGGCATTTCTACCCTGACATTCTGCCCTGCAGACTTGATGAGACATGGCTTTGCTAATGTTTACAAGAAACTCCTCATAGCCTTTTGATTCCTTCCCTCAAGCCTCTCTTTTACTTTCACAGCAACATAAAGCTGACAGCTGTTTGGCATCTGGATGCCACTGCTGTTGTCCCCAGTGCAGTGGTCACTGCCCACTGTCCTGGGGCACTGGCTGTCTATATACCTCACCATCATCAATCTGCATGCCTGGAAAGGCAATTGCACCTGCCTGCAGCAAGCACCAGCTTTATTCTCTGGACCTAGGCAGTGCCTGGTGCAACAGCACCACAGGCAGCAACACCAGCTTTGGGAACAGTAATGTCAGTACCATTCAAGCTAAATCAGAGCCAGACTCTTAACATGCAAAAAAAGAGCTATCTGAATCCTTAATCAGGTGGAGGTCACTGGAGGTTGTTTGAACTCAATATCCTTTGATCAAAGATTTCAACACCCAACCTATTCAAAGGCCACAAGACCTACTTCTGACTGGAGTTCTGCAACTCAAGTTAACATTAAGTACACTTTGGTAAACATTTTGTTGAAGAATTCCTCCCTTGGAACGAGGAACTAGGTAGAGAAAGCTTTCATGGATTAAGATTTAGCATGTAATAGTAACCAAAGAGGAAAAAGTGGGAAAGTTAATACATTGACATTTAGCTGGTATTTATTTTGAAAATTGCCAAATGGAGACTAAACCAAAGGAATCTTTCTGCTTTTGAGTCAGTTGAAACAGTAACGAGTAAGAAGATTTTTTTTTTTTTCCTTATCTTACTGGGAAAACAAATCCAAGAGAATTTCACTCTGAGTCAACCCAATATTTTTCTTGGATATTCCAACTTAGCTACTGATCCAAAAGCCCCTCCTTATTTAAGCAGCTCCAATTGCACCCCACTCCTTCAGCTTATTTCTAGAAGTAGATTTCTGAGAAGATTTTTGTTTATGCTCAAAGGGGAATATTTCACAGGCTCAATCACAGGAGAAACTGCATCAGTTAGAATAAAAAAATAATCCACAAGTGCAATTTTACAATATAAAATGGAAGTTATTGTGTCATCCTACTTGTAGAATCCATTTCAGCTCTGTGGGCCTTCAGAACACCAGAACTCCACTGCCAATTGTACTTGTAGAGGTGAACAAGGATTAAATGTTTAAATAATCATTAATCAACAACAGGAGAAAAAAATTTCAAATAGGGTTGAAATGCTTCTCACAAAATGTTATAGTTCTATAACTGATGAAAGTGGAAGTAGATCATTGGTCCCACAACCCAAATTTTATTGGCAGAAGTAGTATTTATCAAGGAATTGTATGAAATCTCATATCCTTTAAAGATGTACTTTCATTATTGCAATACTCATTTAATTAAACTCCAAAATTTATTGGTTTGTCTGAATTTTACCCCAGCCTATTTGTATAAGCCATACACTTTTTCAAATGTAAGGCTACAATAAAAAATTCCAAATAGCAAAAGCTGCCTATCATTAAAAAGATGCTTGGAAACCAAGAGCATCTATCAGTCATGAAAAAAAATGATACTGGTGCTGTCATGCACTACTGAGGCTTTTTAGTACAAATTACAAGAATAGTGTGGCCAGTAGGAGCAGGGAGGTCATTGTGCCCCTGTACTCAGCACTGGTTAGGCCATGCCTTGAGTCCTGTGTCCAGTTCTGGGCCCCTCAGTTTAAGAAGGGCATTGAGACACTTGAATATGTCCACAGAAGGGCAACAAGGCTGGTGATAAGCCTTGAGCCCAAGACGTATGAGGAGAGGCTGAGGGAGCTGGGATTGTTTAGCCTGGAGAAGAGGAGGCTCAGGGGAGACCTTATTGCTCTCTACAAGTACCTGAAGGGTGGTTGTAGCCAGGAGGGAGTTGGTATCTTCTCCCAGGCAACCAGCACAGAACAAGAGGACACAGTCTCAAGCTGTGCCAGGGGAAGTTTAGGCTCAAGGTGAGAAGAAAGTTCTTCACTGAGTGAGTCATTAACCATTGGAATGGGCTGCCCAGGGAGGTGGTGGAGTCACCATTCCTGCAGGCATTCAAGAGGGGATTGGACATGGTACTTGGTGCCATGGTTTAGTCATGAGATCTGTGGAGACGAGCTGGACTTGATGATCTTTGAGGTCTCTTCCAACCTTGGTGATTCTGTGATTATCAGAAATTATTCTGATTTTGGAAAAAGAAGGCAGTACTTTTAGCAGCCAATTCAGATCCTGTTCTTACTCCAATGAGTAAGACTAGCAAGGATTTGACAACAACTCAGTAATCCTACCTAGATGAGACACCTGTAGAATTAGGAATTTTATTGCAGCTTCTGTAACTTCTGACCCTGCTCTTTGTTCCTTTGTTTGTTTTAGTTCTTTTTTTTTCCTGTTTGCTTGCTTGTTTTGTTGTTTGTTTTGTTTGCATTTGGTTGAAGTTTTTGGCAGCAGTAAACAGATACAATAATGAGCACCAGTAAAGGTTACTTTTGATTTTTGGTCCAACAGGAACTAAATGCAGTGACTATATGACAATTTCCAGACAAAAAAATGCCCACCCTTGGAATGGATAAAATCAACTCACCTTTCTATTTCTACCTCTCCCAAAATATTTTTTCTCGTGCATCTAGTACTGGATTGTGTGGAAGGATGGAATACATTTTGCTTTGGGAAAACAAACAAAGCCAAACAAACAGAAAAGTGAGGAAAGTGATAGGATGAGAGGGAACAGCTTTAAGCTTGAGGAGGGTAGATTTAGACTAGATATTATTAGGAAGAAATTCTTTACAGTGAAGATGGTAAGACACTGGAACAGGTTGCCCAGGAAGGTCATGAATGTCCCCTCCCTGGAAGTGTTCAAAGCCAAGTTGGATGAGGGCTTGAGCAACCTGGACTGATGGAAGGCATCCCTGCCCATGGCAGGGGAGTTGGAACTAGATGGTCTTTAAGGTCCATTCCAGCCAAAACCCTTCTATGAATCTATAAAATCGTTACAAAGCTCAAATCTAAAAGAAAACTACTGTGTTACCATTACTGAAATTTCCTACTCAAATCTTCCCCCTCCTACCACAGAAATTCACTGCACACACACACTTGTGCCCTGTAGCTTTTTCCTTCTACTCTCTCAACTGTATCAGCTGGTACTTGGAAGAGCAAACCTGTTTTTTTGAGGTAGAGTCTTCCTAATTCTGCTGAACTTATCATAATTTGAATGCATTCTCTTTCGCTCTGCTTTTGGCTTTGGTTTTAGTGAAGAGAGAGGATGTCAGCTGAGATGCTGATTGATTTAAAGAGTTAACCAAGTATTGCTCATCTGATCCTTTCATTTTTTTTTTTGCCTTAGGTTCAAACATAATATTAATAAAGAGACACATGACAACACAAGCTGTATTTTGTAGTAGATATTGCCAACAGATGAACTGCCAGCTGTCACAAACAAGTAACACAACTCTATCTTCCTCCACGAAACTACTCATTATTACAGTTTTAATATCTGTTTTCTAACCAGATTCTGAAATATTTATTTCAGTCACTGTTTTAGGGACTGCTCTTGGCACTAAGCATAAATGCAAGGATAGCTTGAACAAGACCAGAAAAACAAGACCAATGCAAGTTTTAGAAGTGAAATAACTGGTCACAAAATGCTGCTTTGCACCTTCCTTCTTACTTTGGTTTCAAAGGGTGGCAACGCAAGCCTGTGATGAACTTCAGAATGAGTTTACAGCTGTATTACTTTTAGGGAATTGCTGTTGGGTATTAAGTGAAGTTTCCTACTCCAGCCAGTAGTGGTTGCTTTATTTAAGGGAAGTGTCTGCTGTGAGCTTCAGTTCTCTGCCTGTGCTGTTCCCCTTGCACACCTAACTGCTGTCCTTTTTTTTGTGCTCTACAACTTGTCTGTGAATTTGAGATCTACCTAATTACTCTGAACCTCTCAATGGGTGCCAGTCACAATGGGTACAAGGGGAAGAATGGTGGAATGAAAATACAGAACGAAGCATGGAAATAGCATAGGAGAACACTAAGCTGTTTGTAAGGACACCTTGGGAAAAGCAGAAACTATTTTTGCTAGCATAAAGGCTGTCTCCTGCAGATGCCATGCATGAAGCTTAGTGGTACAGAGAACTGGAAGAGAAACTTTGTAGGTTTTCCTGTCAGCTTGGGCTATGACCCTGCAAGCGGGTTAAGTACTCGCCACTCCCAGAGCTGCCAGTGCAGATGAATCTAAGCAAAGCTGTGGTTCCTCCATGACAAACAAGCACTCCTGTGGCTCCACTTTTCTGCTTTATCACACCATGATAGAGAGCCTGGAACAAATCAACCTTTTATATTACAAGCATCACAGCAAGAAGGCTGGGTAAACTCTGCCTTCTCAGCAGCCTGGTAATTAGAATTCAGGGGATATAATAATAACAGGCACTGTAATAACACAATCCTGTTGCTTGCTTGGAGGCCAACGTTGTCTGCAGGTAGCTGCATTATTGCTATTTTGAGACTGCTGCAGTGACTGTCCTCTGTGCACTGGAAGATAATTACTTCCCTTGCTGTAGTGTAAGCCTTTTCCTCTCATCCTTCTACATGGTGGCAAACAACTACATAAGCAGCAGAGATCATCAGCACACATCCACTAGTACAAGTTTACATCTACAATTTTATGCTTTACTTATTGTCAACTTACTGGAAGTTATTTATTTGTATTACTTTAGTACCTCAGCCAAGATTTCCTGTTGCAGTGCCCAAGGCCGTATTTGAGGGACCTACCCAGCTGTCAGCTGTTATTCCTCAGTGAAGGGAGGCACAGTTATTGGCTTAACTAAGAGTAAATTCAACAATCTGAGACTGTGTATATGGCTGTAGATGTGTTAATGGATTCCTGCAGCAGAAGATTGTGTTCACAAGGAAGCAAAGGGCAGAGCCTAGGGAGCCATCACAGCAGTGAAATGAGATTTAATTACTTTGACAAAGCATGCATTTTAAGCAGTTTTAGTTTATTTTCTCTCTCTTCTCCATTAATACATATAATAAGGAATAAGGGAGATGTACTGTGCAGGTATGGCAGGAGAAGATGTAGAAAAATTTTCTTTTTCAGGACTACCCCAAACTCTTAATTTTCAGTTGTCCCTATTTTACTTTCACTTGCCACTGTGATCACTTTCATTCTTGCTTGCTCATCTGTGCAAGTTCATACAGCACCTCAAGTGTAACATCTGCTTATCACTCATCTTTCTGCTCATTTATTCAGGATTCTGATGGAAGAAGATCTCAAAACAAGAAAAGCATTTTTGGTTTTAATTTATGGAGGGGACCACTTCAGCAGATAGCTAAGCATGTGTTAGTAGAATAAACTATCTTCCTCGTAGCTGTTGCTACTTGTTAGAATCTTGTATCAACATTTAAACACAAAATGAAAGCCAACTATCACACTTTGTTCACATAAATGCTTTACATTTGTCTTTTCTCTTTAGAATCATGGAATCAGTCAGGGTTGGAAGGGACCACAAGGATCATCTAGTTCCAACCCCCCTGCCATGGGCAGGGACACCCCACACTAGATCAGGCTGGCCAGAGCTTCAGCCAGCCTGGTCTTAAACACATCCAGGGATGGCACCCCAACCACCTCCCTGGACAACCCATTCCAGGGCTTCACCACTCTCATGGTGAAGAACTTCCTCCTCACATCCAGCCTGAATTTCCCCACCTCCAGCTTCATTCCTTTCCCCCTAGTCCTATCACTACGTGATATCCTGAGAAGTCCCTCCCCAGCCTTCTTGCAGACCCCCTTCAGATACTGGAAGGCCACAATTAGGTCACCTCAGAGCCTTCTCTTCTCCAGACTGAACAGCCCCAACTCCTTCAGTCTGTCCTCATAGGAGAGGCACTCCAGCCCTCTGGAAGTATTAGAAGTATTTAACTGATAGAAGTACTTCCAATTGTTCATATTTTTATATGCATATTGCAATAATTTTCCTTGACAGGAAGACCATTATTTGCACAGAAAGACAAAGCTATTAAAAGCAGATTATTCACATGAGCATTTATGAAGGTGTTCACATGGCTCCTGGCTACAGAAATGTGCTTTTATACAATAGGTTTTAGTAATCTACAGACAAATTTAACAATTGCAAACCTGCATACACAACAAATCAAATATTCAATTCAAAACCAGAAACTTGCTATAAGTTAATATCTTGAGAGAAAGAAAAAAAATCCTGTTTGGTTATATAAATTCCTGAAGAGTGAAAGGACAGGAGAAACTGCTTGATAAACCACAGAATCACAGAATGTTAGGGTCTGGATGGGACCTCAAAAGATCATTTAGTCCAACCTCCCTGCCAGAGAAGGATCACCTATACCAGATCACACAGGAACACGTCTAGGTGGGTTTCGAGTATCTCCAGAGAAGAAGTCTCCACAACCCCCCTGGGCAGCCCATTCCAGTGTTCTATGCCACTCACAGTGAAAAATGTTTTCCTCATGTTTACATGGAACTTCCTCTGCCCCAACTTCCACCCGTTGCCCCTTGTCCTGTCATTGGGCACCACTAAGAGCCTGGCTCCATCCTCTTGGCACTCACCCTTTACATATTTATAAACATTAATGAGATCACCCCTCAGTCTCCTCCTCTCCAAGCTGAAGAGACCCAGCTCCTGAAGTCTCTCCTCATAAGCAGGCATAAATTTTCTGTCCTGTAATAATTCAGTGACACAGGAACTTGCCTAAGATAACACATTCCCAGGTTCACAAGGAGCAGCACTTATACACTTACATTAAAGAAAAAAGATCATCAAAACAGGATAAGAGCAGCTTGCAGATAATTTTTTGGTGATGATTTTCATATCCAGCATGACCTCTCCCTCTCTGCTTTGGAGTAAAGGTGGTTCCCAGGCTCCTCTCTGCCTGGCATTTCGATATCTGCATGTCATTATGATAAAGAATTACTTTTCAACTGACTTGAAAACAAACAGTACTGGCTTTTTAATGCATCAGGAAATATCAGGATTGCTTTTATAGTTGGAAGCAAGAAATTTTAGCCTGTCTTATTCAGGAGACAACAACTTGGGATAAGCATATAGAAGTTTTTATCATCACTCTGATGAGTGCCACAGTTTTAATACCACAGCTTATTCACATCACAAGACAACTTTACATAATTAGAATAACCTTTATTAGAATAAACCAAACCAGGTTGGAAGAGACCTTCAAGATCATCGTGTCCAACCCATCAACCAATCCAACCCACCCAAACAGCTAACCCATGGCACCAAGCACCCCATCAAGTCTCCTTCTGAACACCTTCAATGACGGCGACTCCACCACCTCCCCGGGCAACCCATTCCATAGCGCAATCACTCTTTCTGTATAGAACTTCTTCCTAACATCCAACCTGAACCTCCCCTGGCACAGCCTGAGACTGTGTCCTCTTGTTCTGGTACTGGGTGCCTGGGAGAAGAGACCATCATCCGCCTGTCTGCAACCTCCCTTCAGGTAGTTGTAGAGAGTGATAAGGTCACCCCTGAGTCTCCTCTTCTCCAGGCTGAGCAACCCCAGCTCCCTCAGCCTCTCCTCATAGGGCTTGTGTTCCAAACCCCTCACCAACTTTGTTGCTCTTCTCTGGACTTGTTCCAGCAAGTCAACATCCTTCCTAAACTGAGGGGCCCAGAACTGGACACAGTACTCAAGGTGTGGCCTAACCAGTGCAGTATACAGGGGCAGAATGACCTCCCTGCTCCTGCTGGCCACACTGTTCTTAATGCAGGCCAGGATGCCATGGGCCCTCTTGGCTGCCTGGGCACACTGCAGGCTCATGTTCAGCCTACCATCAACCAGCACCCCCAGGTCCCTCTCTGCCTGGCTGCTCTCCAGCCACTCTGACCCCAGCCTGTAGCACTGCATGGGGTTGTTGTGGCCGATGTGCAGAACCCGGCACTTGGATGTGTTAAATCTCATGCCGTTGGACTCTGCCCATCTGCCCAGCCTGTCGAGGTCCTTCTGCAGAGCCTCTCTACCCTCCAGCAGATCAACTCCTGTCCCCAGCTTGGTGTTGTCAGCAAATTTACTGATGATGGACTCAATGCCCTCATTCAGATCATCAATAAAGATGTTAAAGAGCACAGGGCCCAGCACTGATCCCTGGGGCACACCACTAGTGACTGGCTGCCAGCTGGATGTGACACCATTCACCACCACTCTCTGGGCTCAGCCATCCAGCCAGTTCCTAACCCATTGCAGTGTGCTCCTGTCCAAGCCATGGGCTGACAGCTTGGCCAGCAGTTTGCTATGGGGGACGGTGTCAAAGGCCTTGCTGAGGTCCAGGTAGACTACATCAACAGGCCTCCCCACATCCACCAGGCGGGTCACCTGATCATAGAAGGAGATCAGGTTGGTCAGGCAGGACCTGCCCTTCCTAAATCCATGCTGGCTAGGCCTGATCCCTTGGCCATCCTCTAAGTGTTGTGTTATTGCACTCAGGATGACCTGTTCCATGATCTTGCCTGGCACTGAGGTCAGGCTGACAGGCCTGTAATCATCAATAATTACTGATGGAGTCAAAGGATGGGGGTCAATAATCCACAGCAGTCCATACCTGAAGCCTGATGTTGGCTGCTGTATACTCTGCAACAATTAAACTCCATTGAATTGAGGGAGTCAGGCTGTCACAGCAGTATAGCCTGCTGCAAACGTAGAAGCTGGGGTTAGCTTGGACTTCGTTGCATGAAGCAGGTACCCTTACTGCTCTGAAAGGGTGTATCTGCATCTGTTCCCATCACATAGTAATATTGTAGATGTTTCCTCCCCCAGAGCCTCTAGGCAAAATTGCTTAAGTGTGGAATAGATCCTATTGCCTCTCTTCCTCCTGTCCTGGTTATTACAACTCATGTTGAGCCACATGTTTCACTGACCTCTCTTCACCAATAAATCCTGAAAGCAAGTGATCTCTGAAGTCCCACCAGGACCTCAGAACTGCAGCTGAGCTTCCTACCAAGGGAGGTATTGATGGTGCAAGTTTCTGTGTGGGCCAGTGGTTTGCCTTCAGGAAATCAGACCCTAAAAAACTGCAGTAAGGCAGAAAGCTCATTTCAGAGACCCATGCTGGTCTGTCAAACCAGCTTCTTCAGAGCAAAGCACATCAGCTGTGTGAGCTTCTGCCAGCCCGAAGAAGAAACCCCCCCCGCTAGAGCCACATTTTTGGCCCTCCTCTGCAGGGGATGCACACCTCTACAGAGATTTCTTAGCCCATTATTCACATGGATCCATGACCCTCACATTATTTCTGCAGCTTGTCATATTAACTTCTCCCCCACCATCCCTCTCTCCATTCTCCCACATGGTGCACTCTCACCATCATGGATGCACTGGACTTGTTTCCCCCATCTGGTAAATGCTTTCAGTTCGAACCTCATCTCATTTGGCTTAATCTACTCCACTGCTTTGTAAATGACTTTTTGCCAGCTTGTTTTAGTTAAGCAGATCACCAAATCATCTCACGGAAGCTCCCACAGATATACCATGCTTGGAGAACATGATAGAGAAGTAGCTGAACAAAAATGGAATCAGGGGTCTATTTCCAGATACCATTGATGTAACAGAGTTCAATATCCCACTCTGCTACAGAGCTTTCATTTCCAAAAGCCTCAGAGCAGTGATTTTGACTTAAAAACAGCTGTGAAAGGTGATAACTCAGTCAAGGTAACCAAGAACCTCATCTTCCCATTTCTGCCTCAGCCAGACCCTGCAACCTCTGGCATCACTCAACTTTTTTACTTGCTTAGCTGCACTTGACACTTGCCTGCCCAGGAGGGTGGCAGAGAGAGGCAGTGGTAGCAGCAGAGGATGCTTTCTTTTTGTGGTGCATGTTTATCCTGAGCCTTAGAGCAGTTAAAGCAGATCCTCTTCCTCACACGTTATTTCAGGAGTCCATACTTGATCAGTCCAAGCCTGTATTTAATGTATGTTTTTCATCTACCAGCACAATTTGAAAGCCATCTACTACTTGCTACCACAGCACATGCTGAGACACTTTTATTACTATCTTAAAGGACTGGTAGAAGATCATGTGGACTTTTACTGCCTCAAAGTAATTTTATTACAAGCTACTGTTGCCTTTTTGTTCTCTGTTCAGCATGTGGCAATGCCATCTGATTTACCCGTGATTAATTTATTCATGTCTGTACAAAAGATTTATTTTGTAGCCTTGACAGAGACACATCCTAGGTACATGGGACAAAACAAAACATCTTCCAACACTGGTCTTCTAAAGTCATTGATTTTAATTGGAACTTGCTTCCACGGAGCTGCCTTCAGTGGCACTAATAAGAGGAGATCTCCATCCTGAAACTACACCCACACTTCTGCAATGTTTATGAGGCAGACACCAAAACGTGGACCCACAGTTTCTGTATCTCTGGGTTTTAGTCTTGCATCATGAGATTCCCTGCTCTTAGCATGAAGCTTGTTGCTTACAGCAGTCTACCCAGGGCTGTCATCCCACCCTAGTTCAGACTTTCAACTCCCTTTCTCTAGAACAGAAGCAATCCTATGAACAAGGACACCCTCAGATGGTCATGCTGTTCAACATTACATGTCTCTAGATAATCAAGCCATGCACAGAAGAGAGAGCAGAGAATGACAAGGGAGATGAGGGAAAGGTTTCTGCAGAGGGAGATGGCATTGAACTCACAATTCCCTCTCTTCAGAGAGAAATGCATCTCCCAGTACAACACTTGCCTCAGCACGTGCAGTATGCTAGCTCATCTTTTGTTTTTTAAATGTGAGTTTTCAGGTAAATACAGGACAATAACCTGATCTCAGCCTAAGGCAGCCTGCATTAGTACCACGTTCAGCCATACCACATTTGCCAACGTGCCCCCAGAGCCATGCTACTCTCATGCCAACATCAAGGGGGCAAGGATGCCTAGGGCAGACAGGGAGTCTAGACTCTCCTGCCCTAAGGCATGTGCAGCCCTGCCAAAGCTGTGCTGAGACTGTTTAATCCTATTAAAACACAAGATGGGAGTACATAATACTCATTAAAAGAAAATAGCTTGCTTTGTTCCCAAGACCTAAACCCCACAGCAGCAGATGCTGTGGGATAACCTGCCATTATGGGTCTCTGCAGGCAGGGCTTGCCATCCCCAGTTTCACCACCTGAAGAAATCCCACAGCTCTTTGCTCCCAATATGAAGACATGGGTCTAGAATCTCTATTCAGCACAAGTGCTAGAGCACATGTATTTGCAAAGGCAATTTGCAAATAGCAGGGCCCAGAGTGAGTCCCCCGGCTGCTGCTTTGCACACAGAGCCCATACAAACCCAACAGCCAGTTGCAACTGTCTCCACTTCAGCCTTCTCACTGCTACAGTACCAAACACACAGAAATGAGCATGGCACCTTTTACTCCCCCATGCTGGATGTACCCAAGTCTCTCACTGTTGCTGGTGACTTTGCATGTGCCTGTGAATGTTACAGAATGCAACCTTCAGGCTGAGGAGGATGAGAAAAAGATTGACTTGTACAAACCAACAAATAAATCTAGTCAGGAACATTAAAGGTGGGAAATAAGTCTAGGAAGATGAATTGTGCAAACTCATACAGATTTCATTGCATGGAAAGTGCAAGAATTCCATAGCACATGGATGACTTTTGCAGCATCCAGCTCAAGCATAGAATTCAATATTGTCAAAGGCTTGCGCTATTCACAACCAGAAGGAGTTTAAAAGATCAAATCACATGTCTGAAACATGGAGTTTTGTCCTCCCAAAATTGCTTATTTTTGAGATGTTTGTGCTGAAATGCAGCACACAGAGTCGATCAGGTATTTCCTTACTAAGAAAGTGATGAAATCAGGATTGTTGCTTTGATTCATTCCACCTGTAATGACTTGAAGCAATTCCTCCCACTCTCATGCCATTCAGAAAGATGCAGCTGTTTGTATCCAGGTAACCGCTGCTGGCACCGCAGAGCTCACTGCAGATGTGTGCTCAGGGACACATCTCCCCTGAGCTCATGAAAGGGCTGAGAGGGAAGGGACCAACCTTCCTGATGTGCTAGCACATCTGAACCTACAGAAGCCAGCATGCTGGTCTGCCCATCTTCCCCAGAGAGGCCTGATGAGGGTTTCCAGATGCTGGATGCTATGCAACACCACCACCAGCACCTCCAAAAAACAACAACAAAAGCCCACCCCAACCAAAAAAAAACTCAAAACCCCCCAAACTAAAAAAGAAGCAGGAGAACAGTATCAGCAAGGGAAAGACAAACATGAATGTAATCAGGAACTAAGTAGTTTTCATTCCTTCATGTGACTTTTTTTTTTGCATCCCCAAGTATTAGAGCATTGCCAGCCTGTCTTTGGAAAGCAAAAAGTTTTCCCCTCAGTAATAGCCACAGAATCTCTGATTTGAAGAAACTATCTGGTTCTACTTCCCTCTCCCCTCAGCCAACTGAGCTGTCATTCTCCCCTTCCCCTTGATGCTTGCCTCAGGTAACTCCCCTTTAGATCTTTGCTGTGCTGCTGAAGAATCACCACAGATCTTTCTGCACCGTCTGCACCCACTAACAGTTTACATAAAACCAGAGTCCCCCATTCTCTACACCTAGGTATTTGGGCTTTAAAAAAAAGTGAAGTCACCAAAACATGAATATAATTTTGGGCCACAAAAAAACCCATTACATAACACTTCCTTCATACAGCAAATTGTGAGTGTTTTTTTTCAGAGCCTGTGTAATCAGTTATTTCTTAAGGAGGTCCTTTATATGCTCTCCAAGGCAATATTCATACTATCCCACATATCCTGGCTGTTGCTATGGAAATCATTCCTCTCTAAGCCAATGTGCAAATGCAGGTCTCACTGCCAAGTACAGAGGCTAAAGGTGTGCATGAGTCAAACAATTTTCTGAGCATTATTCCTCTATAGCCTTGCTGCTGTTGGGGGACAGGAAGAAGGAAAAATTATTGGTTTTGATAAGACCAACTGGAGGAAGGAGCTCTGGAGAGTTAGTATGATACTAGCAGTAGTCATCACAGGAAGACTGGCTGAGAACTGCAGCCAAGCCCAATTTAGTCATCCATCTCACCTGCATCCAATGTGACAAGGTTCTGGCACAGGGGGTAGTTTAAAACAGTTGCGGGGGAAAAACAAGTTGCAATGCACCATCATGTTATCCTGCCCTGTCTGTAGATGTAGACCTGTAGCCACTCAGAAAGGCTGATGATAAAACTAGGCTCTTGACAAGGATCTGCTGTTGGCTATAGAGAGTAAAAGACTGCAAAGCTACCCGAAGAGCCATCCAGTTCTGGTGAAACAAGAAGGCAAAAGACACCTACAAAAATTGAGGTCCTTTGATGTGCTGTGTTTGGCAACTCTTAAACATAGTTTTCTTGGCTTTTGAGACATATGGATAAGTACTGAGAGGTGGATATTAGTGCACTCTCAGTCCAAACATGGCCATGTTTCTACATATGGGAGTTGGCACAAACTTTTCAGCTTCCAGAGAAGACAGGAGAGCCCCACATGCACTTTTTTTCCTCCCTTTCCCGGAGTGCTTAGTAGCCCTTTCCACAGATGTATTGCAGTAAGTGCTATATCCCAGAGAAGCTCTCAAGTCTTGGTGGTTTCCTAGTTCAGTGCTCTGTATCCCCCCTTGCAGCCTGTGGGGGAACTGGAATCAGGGAGAGAACAAGGAGCATGAGGCATTCAGATTTATGGGAGGTGTATAAGAGGAGGCAGGGTTTTTTTGACAAACATTAGAGTAGCTGAGGGTTTGAGGTTTTGGGGCTTGGTTGTTTGTTTTGTTTGGGGTTTTTTGGTTGGTTTTGTTTGTAGTTGATTTTTTTTCCTTTCAAATAAGGAAGTAGGAGGCTGCAGCAGAGAAAGGTAGATTCATCAAAAAGTAAATATGGGATTTATTTATTTCTCCTTCACCTCACTGAAAGAATGGCTTCTGCAGAAGACTGCCAAGTGGTTCATCACACAAAGTGAGGATTTTTATGCACATCTTATTCCCATTCTTGTTGCCATACAAGAAACAGACTTCTTATTTGTTCTCCATCCTAGACATTAGAGAATTTTTACAAGCCAAGCAAGTAGTCACCTGCTACCAGGGAGAAGAGATTGACACCCACTGCACTACAACCTCTTTTTGAGTAGTTGTAGAGAGCAGTAAGGTCTCCCCCTTAGCCTCCTCCAGATTAGACATCTCAGACCACACAGGCAATAATCTCAAAGCACAATTCCTTTGAGGGACCATTATATATGACAACTAACAGAAACACACTCAACAGGCTCCAACAGATTTCTGTAAACAAAGCAAGAAAAATAACCCTCCACCATAATCTAAAAATAAAAGTAGCATACTTCAGTTCAGAGTTAGAAAACAAACTACTCTCACCCATCACTGTTCTGCTCCACTCCAGCTTACTTTCCCACATGAGACCACTCTGGTCTTCTCTCTTATTAGCTACCTGACAGGAGGTCAGACGGTCAATGGTCCTTAGTAGAAACACCTGCTAGTTCAGCATAGCTTGTTAGCAGAGGGCAGGGATAGCTGGGATACCAAACAAAAGAATACAGTTAATGATTCTTTATAAAGTTTGTTTAATTCTAACTATTTATGAGCTTTAATGGCCATTTCATTGTTAACCTTCCATTAAAAAAACAGCTGCATTCAGGCTTGATCAGTATCACCCTAGTATTCTAATAAACTGTTGACACCACTTCATGAAAATACAATAATATGCAAATAGCAGTGTTTTCAATTGCTCTAGGAAGATATGGTATGAATGTCAATTAATTACATTAAATTATGCTCTCATAGAGAAGTATCTTGTGATTTAGAAGTACCTACCTCATGTAAATTAGTACCACACAATTCTGCAGCCCTGTGGATAGATGCCTTTTGTGTTGTGGTATGAACAGGTACACTATGCCACAAATGCTTCCAAACATGTGAGTGGGAGATGAAGAATATAAATGACATAAGAAACTAAAGGGTTCTATTTCAGGAACAGCTTAGTGTAATAGAATATGGTCTCAGGGATTAGAGGTTATGGATTAGAGATCCACTTTCACTATCTCGTTAGAAAGGGTGTACAAGAAACATTGAAGGAAGAGTAGAAGCTATAATCAATGTATATGTTTGTATGTATTATAATCACCATTCCTTTTATTTGTAATATAATGATATTCGTGATGAGTCATGTTGTGAGGGTAATTTTAAAACATGCAACTGCAAATGGATTTAGTACAATCTGTTTATGACATTCAGAAGTGCAGACAGAATGCCACTGTCAGAGGGGCTGGAAATAATTCATCTCATGTACGTAAAGCCAAAGCCTCAGATCCTCTATAAATTTAAATTGAACAAATTCCTGAATGTGCTAAGCAATCAGGGTTATTGCTTCCTTTCTAGCTGCATAATTTCAGGTAAGCTCCTTGTTTCTTGGCATCCATTTCAGAGGGTCGGTTTGAGTTAAGAAATATTTGCTACGCTACTGCAAAAGCTTTAAGCAAATGTAAAAATCCAGATCAACCTACTGATTTACTTCAATAGTTTCTTATGATCATTTCAACAACAAAAAACCTGAACTAAAACCCAAGTCAAGCTCAGAGATGAGACTATTGCAGATGTTAAGAAACCTTACCATTTGCAGGGATGGCTTCATTGTGAAATGAAAGACTAATTTAGTACATGAAGAGAGGATGCATATCAGAGGAGGGACTGACTTGAAGTTGGGCTAACTTTTTGTTTTCCCTTGGGACAGACATTGTTTTTTTCTGCTTTGCATTAGAAAATGTTATTTCAGATACGGCAAAATTACTCTGAAAGGACTTTTATCTCTCCTATTTCAGTAATAATTGCACCTTGATGTTTGTGTGTGATGACAAAAAAGCACATAAAGCATACACACCAGTGCCAAATTCTAGAATTGAACTGCAGTGTAGAAGAAGGACTTTTCAGCATTTGAGAAGCAGGATCCTATACATCACCCTCTGTATGAGGTACACCCTAATACTCCAAAAGATCTCAGCTTGGATTAACTCCCACAGGAGCCCAGTGGCTCAGCACCAGGCAAAGTGGGCTCTGTGCATTTCAGGATGAGGCCATTTCCTTACTTGATAACAAACACTGCAGTGCCTCTTTATACTGATTCTGTATGTATAAATACAGCCTAGTAAATCTCATCACTGACATATTGGACCAAAACTGGTGCTCTCTTGGCTGAACACTGTGCAGCTTGGCTTCACTTGGCCAACAACACACCCTAAAATACAGATATAGGAAGGATATTTTCATCCAACTAGACTGTTAATAAAACCAAATGCTATTCATCTTTCCCTGCCACTCCCTTTTGTTGCTGGATTTATTCTGTGAGAACATGTGTCCTGCAAACAAGAAAGAAATCATGTGATTGTTTTGTCATTTAAAAAATAATCCCAGAGCCCCTTAAAGGGTGATAGCCCTCAATGCAAGATGTCCTGCCCTTTCACAGGAGCAGAACTGGCCTCTGGTGTTCTATTACAAAGCAGAAGAAGCAAGTGATGTTTCCTTCTCTTCTGTATTAGCCTTTGGCCCTAAGTTCACATCTTCATCTACCAAATCTAGATTTAATGCTGGAGGAAGACGATGATCAAATGTACCACTTCTACTGATTTGGGGTGGCAACATGCAACCCTTCAAGAGGAAGATTCCCATTTATTTGTCTGCTGAACCTCAGGAAATGCCAGTTGAGCTGTTGCTGCGCACACAGTGAAGTTGTTACAAATATTTTCATGATATTTAGTATATCCAGGATGTATCTGAACATGTTACATGGTCAGTCCAACTGTGCCCCTCACTTGTGTTTGGACTGCAGTTTCCTCAAGGTACTAGGGCCCACATGGTGCTGGTGCAGTGTGTGTTCCTAACATGTCTGATGCATAGGATATATTGCATTTTCTGGTTACTGGCCTGTCCTGGTGTCTTTACACAGCATAGTAATTTCTCTGTGTGTTTTACACATTAGCAGGCTGTTTGTGGTATCTCATTGTATCTTACCAAAGCTATTTCTGACAAAATGCAGATTTTTATATGATTGCAAAATTCTGGGGGGTGGAAAATTGATCGATTCATGGAATTAATCTTTCAGATTAGTTTTACAGTGTAAATCAGGAAGAAGGATGTTCTCCCCAGAAGACTGGTTCAGGATTATTTGAAGAAAGGCATTTCAGAGTAATCCAGCAGAATCCTCACTGTGGTTGGCAGGAGCTCTGCTCCCTTCATTCATCAACAGAATATGTGCTCCTTGTGTTTTCTCCTGATGATACTACGCATTAGCACAAAAGGCAGACTGCCTTATGAAGCACAGATTTGGAAGAACTTTGGAATGGGACATGCGTGTCCCTTGTCCTTCTGTAACCTGGAATCAAACCTGATTAAAATACAACTCATTGACATGGCTACTGCAGTTATACTTCCTCTCTTCCAGTGAGAAACAGTGGCAGCTACCTGGTTCTAGTGTAACAGTAGAGAACAATAATGATACATTGAAGGCACCAGCAAGGGGCAGAACTTACTGCTCAGCTAACAGCAGTTTCTGGTCTAAGAGTACAACTCCAGATGATGTTAGGGTAACAGCTCACTATCCCAACAGCAGTGGAGAATACATAGTTGTCCCTATGTGACATGAAAGATGACACTGTCCACAGTACACAGTTTTAGCCATTAGACATTTGTTATGAATACCTAGCAGCTGCAGCTGGAAATAGTTTATAGTGTGAAGGGCTTGCATTCCCTGTGCAGAGTAGAAGGGAGAGTCAGCAGTGGCTGAGGTTATTAGTCCTCAGCCAAAACTCTCCAAGCTTTGACCCAATGTGTTTTCCCTGAGCTTACTGGCTCCAGGAATGTGCAGCTTCAGATGCTGTAGAGGTGGCATTGCCCTTGCTTTGAAGGGGAAGTGTACCCATGTTCAGCTCCTCGGAGTAGCTGAGTTTGTCCACTTCTGACTGACACTTCTAACAGTTAACATGACTCCTCTTTCTCACTTGGGACTATTATGACTAACAAATACCTCGTAACATTTTTTTAAAGGTACTGTTAGTAGCTATTCCCTTTCATCTCTCATGCTCAAGCCAATTTAATGAGGTAGGAAGTATGTTAATTAAGCTCAAAGAGTTCACTACACTTGTTCAACATAGTGATAATCTCACAGATAACTGTTCTTGCTACCTGAGGAGGGACGATTGCGGAGACCCTTCTATGCTTAGAACAAGCAGAACTTGGTTATTTTTTCAAAGAACCTGTGTCCATTTCTTTCCTGTGAGCAGAACTGGTATTAATAACTTTTTCTTGTCAGCTGGGAATTCTTGTGGTTGAGTTTTTGTCTCTAGTTGACTTTGATTAAATACCCAACTGAAAGACGCTGTGTGCTTCAATGTGGTGAAATTTATGGCTGACAGCACACAACTACCAAGACATAAGTGAGGTATATTTATGTGCTGGTCAAAGAGAGGGTAAAATAGTTTTTCATTATCTTAAGTGAACTGGGGTAACTGGGGTGAAGTCCAGTATAACTATGGCACAATCTTCTGTGAAGATGCTGAAAGCAGCACCTGTTTTGTGGTCACTGGGTTTTCAAAAAGTGATGTAGACTAATTTATGATTTTGGAGATTTCTGCTTTTAACTGATGGTGCTCTTGTGTAGCCATGAAATAGGTCAAGAGATTCGTCTGTTAGTGTCATCTCTGTTTTGGACATAGATTAGCTTCAACCAGATGGTGTTCAGCCACTTTAAGGTAACAGCTGATTATGGAGGAAGCATCTCAGGAGACTTTGAATTTTCAACCACAGTCTTCAACCATGTAAATTATTAACTGAAAAGTTTACCACCTGAAAAGAGAGATAGAAATAATATCCTGAAATATGGATAATCCAAGTTCATGCCTAAGCCACTACCAATTTCTGAGGACTAAGAAATTGCTGTGCTTGGTTGCATTTTCAGTAAGAAATGGGTAATTAGTCTCTGAATTTATTAGATACTGCTTACAAAAGTGTACATTTCACTGGAGTACTTCTATGCCAGGTCTGCAGTTTTGGGACAGTCCATCCATGCAAAAGGCCTTATGTGTGTAAGAAAGACAAGCACTTCACTGCAAGTAGAGAACCACTATGGGTCCATCAAAATTGCCCAGGTCACTTACCTTGGGCATTTACAGGTGGCAGAAGTTAGAGCATTTTTGATCTCCTAGCCTGAGTTTCATAAAGTTCCTTTTTAATATTTACTATTTTTTTTAAATAAAAATGCTGTATAGATGCCAATGAAACACTATCATCCTGTGAAAGCTGCTGCCACATGTCCCTGCCATTATTCATAGACAATAACAAGCAAGAAAATATTTATATTTTCCTCACAGTCTGAAGGCTCCATTAATATAGACAGCTGAGATCTTCCCAAGTAGCAAATGATCATAGTAATTAATGAACACATATTAAACAAACAAACAAAATAGAAAGAAAACTTGCACTTGAAGGGACTATTCCTATGCATGTGTGTGCCTCTAATTCCAATAGTGACAAGTGGGAGATGCACACACAAACAAAAGGGAGAATACCCTGGGAGAATTCACCACACTGGGTGGAAAAAGGCCAGCCTGGAACAGAGCGGAATGCATAGAGGGATTTAAAGCAGGATTACAGATGCCTGTGGCAACTGTTCTCAATAAATTACAGTCAGATCAAAGAAAAGTAGAATGCTTTGATAAGAGATTAATGAGTGGCATTCTCAGATGCACAGCTGTAATTGGAAAAAAATATAATTACATTTTAACTTGTTATTTCAGGTATTCCGGTATTTGTTTTTCTCCCTCCCCACCCCCCCCCCCCCTAGTTTTAGTTATGAATGATTTCTTTTTCAACATCAATGCACCAAATAAACATGTGATCATTCTTCTTAGGCATTCACCAAGAGTTCTGACACAGGACATGAGCTTGGAAGTGTGGTGTCAATTTTAGAAAGACTAGGTGACATGCTGCTAGAACAAGAGGACACAGTCTCAAGCTGTGCCAGGGGAAGTTTAGGCTTGAGGTGAGGAGAAAGTTCTTCACTGAGAGAGTCATTAGCCATTGGAATGGGCTGCCCAAGGAGGTGGTGGAATCACCATCCCTGGAGGTGTTCAAGAGGGAATTGGACGAAGCACTTGGTGCTATGAGTCATGAGGTCTGTGGTGACAGGTTGGACTTGATGATCTTTGAGGTCTCTTCCAACTTTGGTGATTCTGCGATTCTGCTGCAAAATGGTAGAGAAAATCAGGCAGCAAGGCCTCTGCTTTTCTTCTTTCAGCAATTCTATTCCCCTTTCTGCCAAAACCAAGAAGTGCAGAGAGACTGTATGAACAAACCAAAACAGCTAGCCAAAACTGTGCTACATTTCACAAGCTGCACTTGTCTGGCAAAGGCCGTGTTGATTTCTTATTTCCTTCAGACTCATTGTCCCACTCATGCTGATGAGTGGGAAAGCAATGTCCTTTCACCTCCTCATGATGCAACATGATACAAAAGCGTAAGATTACTCAACAGAATTGAACAGCCTGGACTGAATCAGAGTGTCAGAGAAGGGAGCACCATCTTTGCTGTGTTCAGATGGGAACATCACTGAATATATTCACTTCTGTGGTAGACTAGCAAGAACCCTTGGCCCTCTGAAAAGTTTGGCATAGGTAAATGAGAATGCCCTTCTTAGTATCTTAGTATCTTGTTGGTTTTATTTTGTTTGTGGGTTTTGTTTTGTTTGTGGTTTTGTTTGTTTGCTCCATCAGAAAAAGGAAAGTATGTGACTGTTTTTACATTTCTTCACCATAAAATACAGTGTTTCATTTGGATTAATACTGTCCTGTATCCTCCCCTTCAAGTGCCCCTGGAGGAGGAAAGAGCAGGCTCTCCCTGGTGTTTCTATCATGTTATAGTGAGAACAGCCTGCACTGAAATTGACACATATATGGTCTAAAAGACATGAAAAAAACCTTAAAGCTCATAGAGTATTTCTTACATGGTATGTGAATTAGATACTGGCAAGGTATGGGCTTAGTACAGCCTCAGCAAAGGCTGATTAGTCACAGCCTAGTCACCTTCCTATCTCCTTAATTTGGATAACAACTAATTCTGGGGGGAAAAGGTCTACCCTGTGGTCTCCTTACACAACCGGCTCTGGCGTGAAGATGCCTTTGCTGAGAGAAAATAGCTAAGGGGGAAATTTTTGGTATTCTTTCTTGCCAAATAACAACTTACTAAAAATAGTGCCTGCAGATGAATACATTGCATTTTCTAGGCCCAGAGAAACCAATTTAGATCACTCACACCTCTTTCATGCATTGCCTACATTTCCTTCTGACATAAACCCAAATATGGCATTCTCACACCGAAGGGTCGTAACAGACTCTTGTAAACTTCCATGTGCTACAGAAGGACACAAGGTTTTTACCAAGTTCATCATCTAACAGATATTTGCCTCAGGGTATGACACTTCAGAGGAAAAAGTGGATTTGGAGGTATTTTGTTTGTTTTCATTTGTCTGGTTTTTAATTACTCTCTTCTCTAAAATGAATCTCAAATTGCATTTTTAGCATATAAACTGTACCTGTTACAAACTGATAAAAAAAAGGGAAAATGAATTTTTCTGTCCCTGTTTGCAGTCACAGAAATACTTACCCTCTAACCCTAAGAGGATGATCAGCATTATATGATGTAATTCCAAAGTTGCATCAATGCTTCTCTACCCTCCCTGGTATTAGGGGAATCAAAGGAGATATTTGTTAAAAATAGCTTTGATGCAAATCCAATAATATCTCACTGCCAATGAAACCTCATGCTGTATGTCAAGGGTTAGGGCTGGGCCCTAAACAAGTGGCAGATGCTCTCTATTAACCCCTCTCCTTTCCCAAAGCAGAAGAGAGAGGAAATAAAGGAGAGATACTTATAGATTAGAAAACTAAAGTAACTTTAATAAAAGTAATGACAATAAAATGAGATATATACAAATATTTAGAGAACCAATGTTGAACCCAAACCCCCTCATTTTATGTCACTGTCACCACTGATGCTGCAGACAGGGACTGGGGGAGTCCCAGACTGGACTCACTGGCAGATGGGAACCAGATCTGGATTCAGGAATGCATGCATCAGGATTAAAGGTAGAACAGATAGAGTCCTCCTCTGATATTGCCTGTTGAAGAAGAAAATTCAATCCTTCTGATCCCTCAGATTTCCACTGAATATGACATATATGGAATGGGATAGCTTGTTGGTCATTCAGGCTCACCTGTCCTGTCCACTCCTCCCTGCAGGTGTAGCTGTGGTCTGCATACCAGACCTTGGTACTAACTATAAACACTGAGAACTATCACTACTAGCAGTCCTACTGTGAAAACATGCCATCCGCTTCAGAAAGTGCAGTTACTTGGGAGAGACTCAGCAGCAAAATAAATCACTGAACAGAATTAGTTTTGTTCTAACTCAAACCAGGACATCAAGAAAAGGAGGGGAGAAAGCTTTTCAGTAACCTTAATGTGAAGCAGATTAATGCACTGATATTTTAATTGCAATATGTTAAAAATAAACAAAACACTCATAAAAGGGTTGGTTTTTGTTTTTTTCCAGGTAGTAGTGATTTTTCAAAATCTCCTCAATGTTTTTCTAACACTCTAGAGGATACAGGTTTTAGCAAAAGAGAAAG
The DNA here is from genome assembly GCF_026170545.1 of Melanerpes formicivorus. Taxonomy (NCBI): domain Eukaryota; kingdom Metazoa; phylum Chordata; class Aves; order Piciformes; family Picidae; genus Melanerpes; species Melanerpes formicivorus. The sequence continues at coordinate 11,635,155 of NW_027142358.1, forward strand.
GCTGCTATGCCTCAGCACAGGTATTATGCCACTGTAGTGACATACTGTTGTTTTGCAAAAAGATTGCAAAATCAATGTTCTGTGAGTACATTCTCATATTTTATTAGCAAAATCCATCCAATTCTTTCTCACCTTGATTCCCTGAGCTCCCTTTTATTCACAAGATGCAGAAACCTCACCGATGTAGTCCATCTGCCTGGGTTGCATCCAAAGATCTCACCAGCCAGCTTTAGTGCCAATGAAGCAGAGAAGCTCCTTTTAGTTTTTCCTAAGCTCCCAAGATAATTTGACTGCCTGAAAATGATGAAAGAGAACAACACGCAGGCTGAACTGACTCGGTTCTGGGAAAATAGGGGAAAGCATTAACCAAAGCTTTATCAAGAAATAATCAGATACATTACATGCAAACAATACCAATCCATGTGGCTGGAAATAAAGCAGATCTTTTTAAACAAGATGCTTTTAGCAGGATAAGAGGTCTGGTTGAGAGCAGCATTTGTGTTAATGCAGTTTACTTGGGTCTTGCCAAAGTATTTCATTAATGGCATATATTGGTATGATTAAAAAGCGTGCATTACACGGAATTAAAACGATGTACTTTGGAAGAACTAAAAACTGGCTCACTGACAGATTGCAGAGTGGTGAGAGTAATGGGTGGAACTATTTCCAGCAGATTCCCACAAGGATCAGTTCCTGGTACAGCATCGTTTAGTATTTTCATCACGTGTCCAAACAATGATGTAAAGTCGGCCCTGCGATGGCTGGGGGCTGGAGCAGTTACCACGCATGAAAGGGCTGAGCAAAACAGATTTGTTCCACCCGGAGATGACAAGGTTTCAGGGAAACTGCAAGCAACCTATGAGGCAGCTAGGAAGAAAGGAGACCCAGGCTCCTTACAGAGGTTTGTGGGAAGAGAATGAGACATCACAATCATAAACTGAAGTTTCAACTGTGTATAAGGGAAAAAAAAGATAGAAGTCACTATGAGGATACTCAGGCATTGGATTGGGATGGCCAGGGAGGTTATGAAATCTGTATCCTTGGAGGTTTTCAGGATCTGGCTGGAAGATGCCCTGAGCTACTTACTTGAATTCAGTTTTAAACTTTGTTTTGAGCCTAAACTAGGACTAGACAACATCCCGAGGTCCTCCCTGTTACCATGTGTTTTGACTATACACTGGTCAATGCTGCCTGGAGAGTGATCTGGGAATCCTGTGAGACAGCTACTTCAGTATGGTCTGTAATGTAATGCTGTGTCTCCTGAGCTGCTGTGTCTCCTGAGCTGCTGTTTTTGCTGTTAGTGGAGTGAAGGACAGCTAGGATCTGGATTTTTTTCTCCATAAGCAAGGAACAGTCCTGTACATGCTATGAAGCATTTCAGAAGGATGTTTCTACCGCCCTAAACTATACAGTCCTCTCATATTTACACAGGAAAAAGGCACTGTACTACCAGGATGAGAGGGAACGCTTCAGAGCTTTCAGACAAAGGTACAGCAAGATTCACTAACTGGAGGCTTTAAGTTGAACAATGTAAAATTAAAAATAAAAATAAAGTTTAAAAATGTCATGGCTGGAGTGAAGTTGAATTCTACCTAGCTGCCAGTCAAAATCACTAGCCACTGCAGAGCAGTTGTCCAGCACTGGATGATAAGTCAAGTGACCAGGATTTGCAGGTTTATTCTCAATGTAAGGATAATAACTTCTTCTATATTAAGCACTTTTCCTTTCCTGACTGACTTGGACCTGCTCTGGAGTATTTATGAATATCAGAATAGATTTATACAACTCCACACTGACAAGGAAAAGCCTTTTTTAAGCATCTGAAGGAATATTGTATTTCCCTGACCACACAAAAATGTAGTCAGAGGTTATGTGAACAGAGCACTGGCACAGGTGTGCTGGAGCAGCACGACCTTGACCAATACCACTGATTAGAAAAGTCAAGTAGCAGGCAGATAAACTCATCTGACCACAGACAACCCCATGTGACCACAGACAACAACCCTTCTGGTGTGTGTTTTGCTGCACTTGTTAACTGAGACCCATTAAGGTGAACCAGGCAGATTCAGATGTCATACAAATGGCATAATGATAAAGCTCACAGCTGCAGATAAGTTCAAATCCCTTGTTTCTAAATAAAAATCACAGGGTGGGGTTTTTTATTATTATTATGTGGAATCCCCAATCCTACCATCATTTGAGGATGGGGTTTTTTTTAAGCCTTAAAGTAAGTGATGCAACTATTGACTCATTGCTTGTTTGGGTTTTGAAACCAAAAGTTTGTGCTGGCCAGACCAGCAACCATCCACCTAGGAGTTCTTTAATTCTTCAATAACAACTGATCTGAAGATAGGCAATTACAGCCTCATGCTTTAATTTAACAATTTGTCATATTCTAATAATTTAGTTGAGACTAACTCCATATTCCTATGTGAAATAGCTTGGGGTCTTTTCCCCCTCAAGGAAACAATGCGTTTCTCTTTAGCAGGTTTATACACAGAAATAGACACTGATGAGAAGTCTGCAAGTTGTTTTAGATAGATGATGTTGCAATTCCCTGGCCACGTTAGAAAACACAGGCAGACATATATGTCAATATGTTGAAAAAGTTAGAGCATGAGTGACCGAATTTGCATATTGGAGTTTGCTTATACTCAAAATGCTTTTTAGTAGTAAATACCAAAAGTATATGTCAGACAAATAAAAGTATTTCTTACCTCTTAAGGAAAACAAACTGCTAATAAAGAGGAGGAATATACTTGTATTACATTTGTAGTATACTTGTATTTACTGCTCTGTTGAATATGGACATGTGCAAGGCATGCTGAGAAATAAACAAGCCATTACATACCAGGAGATCACTAATACAGGAGTAAGTTACAGGTTATTGCTTCTTACATGTACCTTAGCTATGAATTTATCCTTAACTGCACATACGTGGAACATAGTTTGCTGGATTAATACTCTCTTCAGTGCATAACCACTCCCCAGCAACTGATTTTTTTTTTTTTCATACCTTATATAGCAGCAGGACATGGACAGAAACAGCCAGGCACAATGGCATTCCAAAGGGCAACATCTTCAGATGCAAGGGCAGAGCCAAGGGCAAAGTGCTGGAGAATATAAGATAGCCGAGTACAACAGTGACGGCACTGAAAACATGATGGTAATATACTTGACAGGAGGTGGCAATATCATCTGTGTCACACATAATGCTTTCTCTCTACCATTAATCTCCTAAAAGCATGTATTACCAAAATTCTTTATGCTATTCTGACAATTTCTCTTTTGATAGCAGGGAACTGGGTGTGCCATATAGATTTTTCCCTCTGTCATGCTGAGCCTACTTCATTTTTGTTTTCCTCTGTGAATTTTTTTGTGACAATATTCAATTGCCTTACCACTTGCAGATAATTGTTCTGCCCTTATCCTTTAGCAGGTCAGCAAGGGTTTTTCAGATTCCCATTACACATCTCCCACTGACCATATGTTATTACCACCTTAACAAGAAACCAGTTATTGAAAGGTGATTAAGTGGTTATAGTCCGGCACAAGGTTGCAAGCTCATTATACTACTTTCCCTTCCAATATTAAGCAATAGTGATAATCATCCAGCTGAGAGTCTTGGCTGATATGAATCAGTGCATTTCTACAGTTTCAGTAGGGTTACCTTAGTTTACACAACATTTAGCTTAAAAGCATTTGCCATTAGTTTAATTTAGGTTCCAGTCTTTGGGTAGAACAGGTTTCTCTGTGCCGTCCTTTTCACACAGAGACACAGGATAACCAAGGAAGATTCTTTTCCATACTTTATTATTTTTGGAGTCATCAGGCATGGGAAGTTTAAAGACAATTACTGAATTGTCTCTAAATAAGCTGGTTTTTTTCTGGTAGCACGCATGATGTGGTTAAGTGGGTTTCCCCTCTGAGCACTGAGGCTTCCTGTAAAGCTGCTCTGGCTCTGGATTTACATACCATTTGCAGAAGAAGATCTAACTACTTAAACCTTACAGTTTAGGTTTTGCTGAGTCAGTTTTATGCATTAGACTGTTTATTTGGGGGGAGAGGGGGAGGGAGGGGGAATTAAGCTTGAAATACAACAGAGCTAGAGGTAGTTCACAGCTTCTTCAACAGCTTTTGTCCTTACAGCACTCCCCTGTGTTTCTCTTACTGCATCAGGTCTCTGCTGTAATGTTTCCACTAAATCAGAAGTTGTCTTGAAATCCACAGGCCTAACAGGATGGGTGCAAAGACCATCTCCCAAATAAGCATCACAGAATAAAACAGACTAAGATAAGTTGTTGCAGCACATTTGTAAATAACAAAAAGCCAAACCACACTGCCTGTTATCATACAGATCTACAGCAGGAGTACAAAACTGCTGTGAAAAAACACCCCATCAGTGTGATTCGGGACATACCACTCAGGGGGAAGGATAGCCTGGCTGAACTCAGGTTTGGAAAGAAGTGTTCTGAAAAGTTCTCTTGCTGCCACATACTCTATTTTAGTTCTGGATCTCATCCTCTAATGTCATATATATTCTGAGTAGTAAAGAAACCACTTGATGTCGAGCTTCATTTCAGGGAAAGGGAGGGCATAGGTATGATGGGCACTGGAAGACAAGTTTGGATGTGCTCAGATTACTGGAGGATAGTTCAGAGGAGAGACACCTTGAAAGGTCAATGTCAGGAACACAGCATGCTAATGATGCTAATGATATGAACAACATTCAGGATAGTCCACTCTTGATTTGGTGAAGCACTGATGTACATGTTGTACTTGAAGCACCTGAACAGTTGTATTCATTTCAGCCAGGTGACCTGGATGCCTACAGCCAGGCTCATGTGTCACCAGACAGGAGTTCTAAGTATTGCAGAATGGCAGAACTGATTTTTCTTAGCATTTACCCACACTCTTCAAATGCAAAAATTAGTGCATCTTCCTTTTATACAATTGCTTCCAGGATACTCTGATTAACAGCACAGGAGACAGCTTTTCCAAAGGACATAGTTACTCCTTTCACCCAAACACACACATCACCTGTCCACATCTTATCTTCAAAACAATGGACAAATCACTTCTGTGCCCCTATTCTCTCATATCCAAAGAGAAAATACTGCCTGAGAAAACAGGATTAGTTTTAGTTGCTTACTTTCTTTCTTTTCCTGGCATAGTGGGATATAACTTATTATTCTGCTTATGATCACGACAAAGCCCAAGAAAAATACAAAGCTTGCTGTTTTGAGATCTTAACACTGATTGTAAGTTATCACATCACAAGCCCCTTTTAGCACCAGAGACATCATTCCAACTTAGTAATCACTTCAGAGAATTCCTTCCAACAAATATAGAAGGCTGTCATCATGATGAGAAAAATCCTATTCCCTTAAACTGTTTATCATTCAAGAATAAATGGCAATGTAAAGAAAGGCTTTCTGAGACTTAAGGGGTCATAATCCATTTATCAGGAAGATATTGCTACAAGTATTGCATGTAAGCCATTTACCATTTCCAGTGTCTTACAGCCATCTGAACATCAGTTTAAAAAAAACCCATCAGCCCACAGATGAAGTTACAATGCTCTATCAACAGACAGCTGTCCCAGTGGGCACTGGGAACAGAATGACTTGCATTGCTGAGTGGTGCAGTCATGGCCAAAGGAATGACAAGCTCACATTTCATTCCGATTCACATACTCAGTGTGGTTAGACTGTGAGGCTCACCCTTCCTCGCCCAACTGACGCCCCCTTCCCTGACTTGACACCAGATCTGGCTCGTTAACATGTCTGGAATGAGCGTGAGCCTACCCAAGAGACATACTTGGATTCCCAGGTTGGAAGATTATCTCATTCAAGCACAGTTCTCCCAAAGATATATAAGCAAAGCTAGCGTGGCGGTGTCTGCAGAGGTGGCCTGAGCACTTGGGAGTTTCAGCCATACAGGGAACATCAAACAAACATCAGCAAAGATGATGACGATGAAAGTAGAAGAACTGGTAGGTACTTTCATTTATTCATAATTATTTTTCCTTCTAGACTGTCATTGTATCAGGCAGATATCCACCTTTGTGGATCACTGAGGTGATTCAGCGGGTTACTAGTACTGCTGTGATCCAGGTGCAAACTCTGTATACACTGTATGTGATCCTCTTACATCCTCACTTCAACTTTTCCTTGGGAAGGGGGCTGACCACTGATACAATTACATAGCTGTCTGGATTTGCATCAGAACATAGTTCACCTGGAAGAAGAGACTGACCAAAATTTAGCTATGTGCTTTCCTTTGACCTGGATCTTAATTTTTTAAAAAAACTAAAGTTTATGAGGCTAAAGAAATTAAGTGTGTGATCACACCGAGCAATTCCAGTCTAGTAAGGGACTGGGAGTAGGTATAAATGCAGGGAAACCCATGAAATGCCTGATTTAATCAATAAACTGGGAAAAAGGGAATGATCCAGTAAAATACTGGAACATCATGCAGAAACAGCTTTTTTCCCCCCCAGATAACTATATTAAGATGTTAACTTGCACATAATCTAACTAGTTAATGCTGTCTTAAAGCCTGTGGCAATACCCTGACAGTTTCTCCAGTGTTAAACTCTGTAACAAACATATTTTTACAAGGTTTTTGAAAGGAAATTGAGTTGGGGCCCCATCAATTTACAGAAACACTTCCAAAACATGCAACAGCATCAAGTAAGTTTAACAGGTTCTCTCTTTGTACATAGCTAACAGAGCATCAGAAATATTTCTGTAAGCTATTGGAAGCTGTGCTGCTGCTCAGCATCACTTCTCTTCTGCGTGGGAGCTACTATTGCTGAGTGCTAAAAATGGGGACTTCGGTACTGACAGTGTTGGGTAAAACCAGCCTTGAAATTACTCAGCAACCCAATTTAACTGCTCTGGATGTGTTTCAATAAAAAGAAAGCCTCTCTTCCCACTCTACCTGCTCAGTTCCCCTGCTCAACACTCACAGGGTGCCGGTGGTTGGTTGGCTTGGCTCTTTCCACCACAGCCTTTTACAATGTTCTGAATGAGTCTGACATGTGCTGCCAAGTGAAGAAACAAGAAAATCCTGAACAAAAAGAATGCTTCTCCCAGCTCTTTGGCTTTTGTCAATGCAAGACCATCCTGGCCCCAGACAGGCAGGGAGTTGAAGTGTGAGTTGGCCTCATGAATCCTGATCCAAGCCCTGAAAATGCCAAAGAGGGGTTGCTGCTTAGATGTGGGCAATCTGCCTGCAAGCAAGATTGCTCTAGCCATTCACATATATGGTCAGTTCAGGCACAGACTGAAGGAGGTCTGCACTCTGTCACATACTCCTAGAGCAGGACAGGAATGACATGCAATTAGCCACAGGGTGGCTACTGCAGTCATGAAACTGCTTTTTATATTGTATCATGTTTGCTTTTACAGGTTACTGGGAAGAAAGGAGATGATAAAGAGACTGGCAGCTTCCTCCCTGAGGATTTCAAAAATGGGGAGTATGAAGCTGCTGTAAAATTAGAGAAGCAGGAGGACCTAAAGACAGTCCCTGAACACTCACTGACCCGAGGTGATCTGGCTTATGAGAAGGAGAAAAAACGAGAAGCTGAGGTAGGCTCTTGGGCTTTGTGCTTGGCTTTTTATCATCCTGTGTGCACTTTCTGCTGCAGCCCTTGATGTTTTGCCTCTGAGTTAGAAAAACATGCATGGTAGGCTAGAAAAACCCTTGGGAAATCACTACCAAAGGTGGTTTATCTGAAGTCCATTGAAGGCCTTGGAGATCTGCTGACTCCTGTAGGCCATGGAAGCAGGCAGTAACATTGTAAAGCAGAACCCAAATGTTCCCCCTGTTTGGCCATTTCCAGCTGAAATCTTTGTGGCTTCCCCTCTGCCCAGATTCACCTGCTGCTGGCTGCCAGTAACTGGGAGGGCGGAGGGCACAATTATAGCTAGTAAGACACCTTCAGTATGCACACCTAATGACTGCCACCAAAAATAATGATCCACAGTCCACTCAGCCAACATAATTATGTTCCATTAAGTCAATGATCTACAGAACAAACCCTAAACACAGAGAGCAATAAAAAGAGGTGGAAATAACTTAGGCAAGAATTCAGTTTAAAAAACCCTATACCATATACTATACAGAGTGTTACCAATGTATTTACCCTTAATGATACCATAGGACAAAGATCGGTCATCTGTATTCAGCCCAAGTTACCCCTTGTTTGTGAATGCCCCTCTGAATTCAAGGACACCCTTCATGTTAGCAGTGCCCTATAATGGCTTCATGCAGGCTGGTTTTTATAAGCAGGCCTGAAGAAGTCTTAAACATTTACTGAACTGCCCCTTCAAACATACTGAAGACATTCTTTGTAGCTTACCAAAATGTAACACTTGCTGACTGAAATGTTAACAGAAGTATAAAACTTGCTCTTCACTTAAGAGTACCTTTTTAACCAGAGGTGATAAAGTTACAATAAATCAGGACCTGCATTTTAAAAGTGGTTGAAATAAAAAATGCCTTGTGGAAGTCAGCTAAAATTGCAGGGTTTCCCAGCTCTCACAAGCTGCATGTGAGATCTCTTACAATTGTTGGGCCAGAATGGACTGCAGTGGTGTTCCCAGCTCCTGGTCTAACACCAACCAAAATCCCTGTCATCTAGCCCACAGTCACAGGCTGAAGCAGCACTTAGAAAGAGGTTTGATGTGTATGTAAAACAACAGATGATGTAGAATTTCTCACAGCCTTAGTAACTTATTCTAGTCAGTTAGCTCTAGCTGCAAAAGAAGAAGACAACTTGTTTCAAAGTACATCCAGTCTTAACTGAACAAAGGTAAATAGTGTCACAGCCTGTCATGCCACTCTGAAAGGAAGAGGTAGTCACACTCAGCTCAACTTCCTGGCTTCCTTAATTTGTTTCAGCTGAAGAAGAAGAAATTAGAGGAGAGGTCAAAACTTGAAAACTTGGAAGATCTTCAAAAAATTATTCAGCTGAAGAAGAAGAAAAAATACAAGAAAGTGAAAGCACCTGTTTTAAAGGAAACTGAACCAGAAGTTGTTGTAAGCTATTCCGAAGTACCTTCCCCGCCTCTCCTCTCCCCACTCTGGGAAAACAATGATGGGGGTTTGTACCACACATTTATGCCCTGTATTTCTTCTTTCCATTAGACAGGACCAGTGGATATATCCACATTCTTCAAAGCTGCACTGGAGAATAAGTTGTCAGTAATTGAAAAATACCTGTCAGACAATGGAGATCCAAATGTCTTCGATGAGGTACAATCTTCTTTCTTACTGCAGTCTGCTACAGAAGAGAAGTTATTACAGAGCAAAAATAACTTTTACCGCTAGGTTTTGTAGCTTCCACACTTATAAGGAGGAAAGAAGTGGTGGTGGGGAGTAAACAAACACTTACAGTTTTTTATATAGTCATAAAGGGGCCACTGGGACCCTTCAAAATAATATTGCCTCAAAATAATCTTTGTATTTAAAAGAAAGTTGTTGGTGCCCAGGAGACTCTGTGACTTTCTGTAACAGGTGATCTTCCAATGCTACACATGAAGAAACAAGAAATTTACCCACAGAAGGACAAAAAAAATTAATGGTGCCTCATGCTCCATAATGCATGAGCTGCATTTGCAAAACACAGTTCACCATGTTGGGTGTGGGACCTCAAGAGGCATAATTTTAAATTTGAATGCCCTACTGTAGATGTTTCTCACAACCTTTATAATGCTGGGTAGTCAGCTATTAGGCTGCTATTAAAATTTATCAGATTTCAGGTATCAAAAGTATTCACTCTTGAAAATGAATCAGCATAAAGTATGTGTTTGCCATCATCCTAGGGAGGAGGGGAGAAAAGATTTAAAGCTGACTCTTTGTGCCATGTTTAACATCTGACTTCACTTGTTTTAATTGCTAGTACAAACGCACTGCGTTGCACAGGGCATGCTCTGAAGGACACCTAGAGGTAGTGAAGAAGTTGGTGGAAGCTGGAGCCAAGCTTGAACAGAAAGACATGGTATGAACATCAGCTTACACATCTTTCAAAAAATTGTTCATTGTTTTGTAAGTGCAAAAAGAAGCACTATAGAAGTGCTTCTATGTAAAGGAGGAGCATTAAAAGGCATTACAATGCCTTGTAAGTTTATCCTTAAAATCCCACTGTTGAGAAGAAGTTGAAGGAGAGGGTGTCTGTTTCCCTTAGCCAAAATAGGTGCTGGAAAACACAGGAAGTAGAGGAACTCATTGGTTAGTAGATTGCCACAAACAGCAAATCCTAACGCAGGGCAAGAGAGCTGAGATCAGGCTACCACATCAGCTTGTTAGCAGGTGTTGGAGGTACCAGTGTCCCACATATGTACCAGGGCTCAGTGCAATGTGTACATCCTCCACCAGGATTCTGAGGTGGTGCTCATGAGAGACTTCTGCACCTCCAGGATGACAGCCGTGAGAGCAGCTGAGCAGCAGCAGCTCCTGCAGCTGGTTTTTTGCTCTCAGCTCTTTGTCCACTTAGAAAACAGTTGAAATCAGCCAGCCTTGTCCCCCCTCTCTCAGCCCAGCAGCACTCAAAGAACATATAAGGAATAGGAAGAACAACAGTCAGGACAAGACCTTCAAGGGACATTCCATCCCTTCCAGCAGATCTGAAGGCAGAGAAAATAAATTTTGCAGAAGAATAGGGTTCTAATTTACTTTGTGCATTTGCATATTTTGGGTGGGGTTTTTGGTGGCTTTTGTGGAGGCTTTTTCAGTTTTGACCTTTTTTTGTTTGTTTGTTTTTTAAAAACAAGAAAACTATTGTTTCCCTTGAGCTTCATTTTCTATTAATTTTAAAATGAAAAAGGCATCAAATAAAAAAATATTAACTAGCACATACCAGCCATATACCCAGCTAAAAATAACTGCTAAGTTGACAGAATAGACGAAACACATCCACACTCACAGCAGCATTGCCAAGATCTCTGTCTTTAAGAGCAAATATGCAGGGAGTGTGAAGAGTGAGAAATCACAGTACTAAAGAAATTAGGGCAAAATAAGAAAAGCTGTTACTAGAAACAACTCAGTGATTACAGTAAACTCTTTTAGGTCATATTGCATGAAAATGAATTTGGATTAATTTAGATATTGATTAAAATGATTTTTTTTTTTTTTAAATGTAACACCAAATTCAATTTCCATTTGTTTTTCCTGCTGCAGCTTCAATCTACAGCCCTACATTGGGCTTGCCGGGGTGGGAACCTAGATATTGTGAAGTTCTTACTGGACAAAGGGATAAACAGAAATGCGAGAGACAAGGTATGTGCTTCTGTGAATGCAGCCTTTTAAATGAGAGATGAAAAACTGACCCTTACTCCATTTTTGGCTACCATTCTTGAAGTGGGGCTTAGCTGTTCCATGCCACTGACTGCTTCCTCCTCCCATCTCTCAGCTACTTAGCACCCCTTTGCACGTGGCTGTGAGAACAGGTCAGTATGACTGCGGGGAGCACCTCATTGCCTGTGAAGCAGACCTCAATGCCAGAGACAGAGTAAGTACCAACTTATCTGTCAGATATCAGGTAGCATCAAGCTGCCATCTGTCTGGACAGTTCCACTTGCCTGCAAAAATCCCTAGCTACCTGGCTGGGGCTGGATGGTGGGGCTGGACTGGTGGGACTGACGCTATGGTCCATGTCTTGCATCTGCAGGAAGGAGACACACCGATGCACGATGCTGTGAGGCTGAACCGCTACAAAATGATCAGGCTTCTGATTCTATATGGAGCAGATCTAACTATAAAGAACTGTGTAAGTAACAGGGGAAAAAAAAAAAAAAGAAAAAAAAAAGGCAATAATACAAAATGCTTTAGAATAAGTTTCCCTTCAGAGCAGGTTCATCAGTTTTAAGGCTGGGAGAGAGTTGTGAACAGACTTAAGATCATATTAAAGTTAATTAAAGGAGAGCTGACACAGGGAAAGTATAACTTGGGGGAGGTCAGGGAGAAGAGGAAAAACCAGTACCTCTTCTAAAACTGGAACCCATCAACCTGAATAAAATCATAGAAAGATGCAATGTTGATTACATGTCATATACTGAAAAGATAGGTACTTCCTCTCTGCGCAACTCCTGGGCTTCAACTACCCTGCAAAGAGCTTAGCTCATCAGAGAAATCTCCTTCCTGTTAAGCCCACAGCTGATGGCAAGCCCAAGCTCCTCATATTGGCTGATAACCGCACAGGCAACAAACCTCTATGCCTTAACCAAACTTCGGTTCAAGAAGCCCCACACCTGACTCTGCTCATAGCCAGGGCAGCAGCCACAGATGCATTGCTGGAGCTCTATGACTACTAGTTAAAACATAGCACATCACAGACCCTTTTTCCCAAACCAAGCAGCAGTAGGATGGACAGTGTGTTTTACCAATGCCAGTTGACATCTTTGATAATCAGTCAAAATTCAATCTGTACAGCAAAAGGAGTCTGATCTCAGGGAGGCAAGAGTAAGTCTGACAGGTGTTAACAGCAGGCAGATGCAGTGCACAAATACTTAAGGGAGAATGGACTCGGTAATCACTGGCTGAAATTAAATCTTGCTTCCTCTGCTTTTTTAACCAGCAAGGGAAAACTCCCATGGATCTTGTTCTTCAGTGGCAGAACGGCACCAAAGAGATATTCAACAGCCTAAAAGTTAATTCCTGTAAGAAGGGCCATCTTGGCAAGCTCTGAAGGGACAAATCTTTTTGCTACTTTTAAATGCTTCATATGATCCTGGAGAACAGCTGTGAACATAGTATTTTTATTGAAAATATTTATGGTACCAAATTGTTTGAGGTACCTTCACTGAGCACTGAAAAACAAACATGCAAAGAAATTACTTTAAAAAGTGTTAAAATTCCACTGGTTCTGAAAAACCTTTATTTATTACTATTTATTATTTATTTATTTCAAAAGTGATTTTTAATGATTCTCATCGTGTTTTTCCGAGCTTTTCATCCCAATGCAATCTTCAGCAGCAACATAAATCCTTTTGTCTTAGACAGCAGTATTTCCAACTCTATTAGCAAATTCCCTCAAGCCTTCCAATAGCTCTAAGTAGTGAATATTTGCAACTGTTGCCTTTTCTCTGCCAAATTCTTACTACTGAAATGTTAAATGAATGTTGATATGTGGAAGAGCAATGGAAGGTGTACTGAGGTGTCAAATGGGTTTGAAGAAGCAGTTGAGTACTTGGGTTTACATAGGGTTTGGCAGCGTGGTTGATAACTCAAGGACTGAGATCCAACCATCATGTAACCGCCCAGCGCAGGATTCAGATGTAATGTCATTAAAGTGAGTGGAGAGAGTATCAGGAATGTGAATTTTTTTAAGCTAGACTACAGTGAAGTCTGATTGAAGAATGCAAAACTGGATTATGTGTATTTGTACATTTGTACTACTTTTTCTGTACATTTTGTACTAATCTATTTCAGACTAAATAAACAGAGTGTTTCTTTTTATTTGCTGGAGCAGTTTGTGTAGTGATGGACGTGCACAGGGCAACTGTGTCTCTATGAAGAAAGTTCACGTCTCAGCCTCTGGAAAATTCTTTAAAACACAAAAAAAAAGTATCAGCTGCCTAGTTCAGGGAACTGGCTGGAGGGCCGAGCCCAGAGAGTGGTGGTGAATGGTGCCACATCCAGCTGGCAACCAGTCACTAGTGGTGTGCCCCAGGGATCAGTGCTGGGCCCTGTGCTCTTTAACATCTTTATTGATGATCTGGATGAGGGCATTGAGTCCATCATCAGTAAATTTGCTGACGACACCAAGCTGGGGGCAAGAGTTGATCTGCTGGAGGGTAGAGAGGCTCTGCAGAGAGACCTGGACAGGCTGGACAGATGGGCAGAATCCAACGGCATGAGATTTAACACATCCAAATGCCGGGTTCTGCACATTGGCCACAACAACCCCATGCAGTGCTACAGGCTGGGGTCAGAGTGGCTAGAGAGCAGCCAGGCAGAGAGGGATCTGGGGGTGCTGGTTGATGGTAGGCTTAACATGAGCCTGCAGTGTGCCCAGGCAGCCAAGAGGGCCAATGGCATCCTGGCCTGCATCAAGAACAGTGTGGCCAGCAGGAGCAGGGAGGTCATTCTGCCCCTGTACACTGCACTGGTTAGGCCACACCTCGAGTACTGTGTCCAGTTCTGGGCCCCTCAGTTTAGGAAGGAAGTTGACTTGCTGGAACGAGTCCAGAGAAGAGCAACAAAGTTAGTGAGGGGTTTGGAACACAAGCCCTATGAGGAGAGGCTGAGGGAGCTGGGGCTGCTTAGCCTGGAGAAGAGGAGACTTAGGGGTGACCTTATCACTCTCTACAACTACCTGAAGGGAGGTTGTAGACAGGCTGATGATGGTCTCTTCTCCCAGGCACCCAGTACCAGAACAAGAGGACACAGTCTCAAGCTGCGCCAGGGGAGGTTCAGGTTGGATGTTAGGAAGAAGTTCTATACAGAAAGAGTGATTGCGCTATGGAACGGGTTGCCCGGGGAGGTGGTGGAGTCGCCGTCATTGAAGGTGTTCAGAAGGAGACTTGACGGGGTGCTTGGTGCCATGGGTTAGCTGTTTGGGTGGGTTGGATTGGTTGATGGGTTGGACACGATGATCTTGAAGGTCTCTTCCAACCTGGTTTGGTTTATTCTAATAAAGGTTTATTTTTATTCTAATAAAGGGGTTGCTGGCTCCACCTCCCTGCCACTGTTCAACAAATGCCATCTCTTACTTTTGTTAAATGGAAATACATATACCAAACCAGAAAGACTGTACCTCAATGTAAAATGACCTTAGTTTCATTACTGAGTTGGATTTAAAAACTCAGTTTCTTAGCAAGTCAGTACTTACTGTGCAAAGCATGAGATAGCCTCAGTTATCCATGCCAAGGGAGAGTCCAGGTCCTGCCAGGCTATGCAGGCACCTCTTCTGTTGAAGCAGAACATCTTCACATGCTCAATCTCACTGGGACATACCACACTGCATTCAGCAAAAATCCCATGGTGTGGCCTCCCAGCAAAATAAGCCACAGGCTCCCACATACCTTCACCAATCTGTGCTGGCTGGCTTCTAGCCAACAGGCTTAACAGCTGGCCAAAGCAATGTCCTGGGCAACAAGGTAGGATCAGGAGGGGGCAGAAATGAATAGTTGTTACTGCAGTGCCAATTGTAGAGACTCAAGTGAATTTACAGACACTCCACAATGAAGCATGCAGAAGAAAACACCTATTCTGTCTGCAGCCAGCTATCCTAGACTGAGGCAAACAGCTTTAGACAAATGATACTTTTCTTACAGAGACACTGTAACTCCTGAGTGTCACCTTGCCAGCCACAAGCTTTATTTGTGAACACACTCTTCTCCATAAAAGTTATGGCACACCTCTGCTCATTGCCCTCTTCTGTAAGCCACTACTTCACTGTTTGTTTCTGCACAATTACCCAGACACTGGGAGCACGCCTTGCAGGAAACAGAAGTTACATCAGTGCTGGGTAACTCTGTTTATCATCCTAACCAAAAAAGCATTTCAATTTTTCACACAGCAAAGTGTCCAGAACAATGTGCTTCAGGAAGTCTGGGGAAAAGAAACTTTTCAGTTTCAGAAGTGTTGTATCTACTTAAAAGTGCAAAGAAGCAGGCTGTAAATCAAGCCAAACAAGTAACACAAATTATCTCTAGCATTCAAAAGCCTCTTCCCCTTTGCCAGTTACCAACAACTTCTGTCATGCTCAAGGTAGGTTATTCCCTGGTCAAGGCAAGATTGTAACTAGTGATAGGATGGGAAGAAATGGCCTCCAGTTGTGCCAGGAGAGGTATAGACAAGGAAAAGTTTCTTTAGTGACATTGGTCAGGCATTCAAATGAGCTGCCCAGAAGATGGTGGAGCCACCATCCCTGGAGGTGTTCACAGAACATGTAGATGTGGCACTTTGGGACATGGTTTAGTGGGCATGGTGGCGGTGGATTGATGGTTTGACTCGATGATCTCAAAGGTCTCTTCCAACCTTAATGATTCTGTGATACAGAAGATAGCACCAGATAAACACATTTTGCTGCTTCTCAGGCTAGAGCATCACTTTGAAGGTAAGGCCATAAATTACAAACTACTGTGTACATATATTTACCTGTACATCCCAATACCTGCAATAAAATAGACCTGAATCACAAAGACAATAAATATAACAACAATGTAAAGAGAAAATATTATTTCTCAAATGAAGAAAAAGCTGTCGTGATTTACACTGTTAAGTCTATTGAGAATTTCATCTAGTCTGATCAGTCTACAGACTGACCAGCTGCAAGATTTCTGCAGTATTTTACATGCTATAAATTCAACTTCTCACCTTGCTGTCAGATGCATATACAGAACTGGAATATCCACAGTAAAGCTGGCAGGAGAGTATCTTGACTACATTTATACTGGTTTAATAAAAAAGAAAACCACCAAAACTTCAGTCAACATTTGGAGGAACTCTGAAAATGCTCTGCTGATTATAATCTGTTAGGGTTGCCTTTTTGGCAGACAGACTAGGTTTACTGAAGCATTAACAGGAAGGAAAACAAAGGCAAGAGGCAGCAAAATGAACACAGTCTCGACTCTGCCAGACCTGGACACGAAGAAGGAAATGATGCTGTAAAAATGATGTGATGTGGAGACTGCTAAGGCCCAGGTGAGACAGCTGTTTTGCTGCAACTGCAACACACTAAGCACACAGTGTAACCTTGGGCTCTTCTTCTTTATCTGTGGTGACCATCTCATGTTACTGCTTGGTTTTAGGAGCTGCAGGACAGGGATGGCCTTTGAGATGTGTCTGGCAGTTCAGGTGAGTTTATCCTAATGGCACACAAATCCAAGATATCTCCTAGCAAGTGACAGATCCCAAGATCTCAAAAGAATGGGAAAACAGATTTTTAACTGTTTGTTTGGTTGTTTTTTTTTTTTTACTGTACAAGCTACCAGTGGTAAACATACACTGGACATCAGTTTAAAGGTTTAGTACAGATGTTCAGAACTTGAGAAACCATACGAGCTAGACTTTGGAGACATGTTCCTAGAAACAGTTTTAATAAAAAAGGAATGTACTTGTACAACTCAAGATTTCCATGTACTAAAAACTTTATGTTGAGTTTGCACCAACTCCAGAGGATGTAAAACATGGAGAGAGAGTTTCCTGACCTTGGTCAGAAGCCCATCATGTGGTGAACTAGCACTCAGTAGTCTCATTACCATAGCTCTCCTTACTTGGAACACCAAAAGAATAGTTCTTGTCCAGGCTAAATGTAGTAGTGAGGGAGGAACTGGGCTGGCTGGAGGATGGGGGAAGATTGAGCACTGGGTAGAGGTGGGATGTAGGCTCCTGTTGACAATCGGTTCAGTCATCAAGCTTGAGTTTTAGCTTTTTTGAAGGCTGGCAGTGTTGTTTCTTCCTCCTCAACCTTACGCGGCTTCTTCACTGTGTACACTATGCCACAGGCACTCTTCCGAGTTTCTGGAATATACAAACAGAAGATGCAGCATCTCAAATAAAATGACACTAAGGTATACTCATTTCAGGTGTCTGTGCCCCAAAGCACAGTTCAACGTGTTTAAAAGAAAAGATAACTGAGGTCCTGCAAGGGTTGAAAGGCTGCAGACACATAGAACCACAGAAAACCAGGTCTAATCAGTTCAGTAGTCATAGAAGGACACATTCTTGAAGCACTGTCAAAAGCAATTCTGCATTTCTGAGCAAAACATACTGTCCTTAAAAATCCCCACACAAATGTATTCACAAACCCCAGGATCCTTAAACAGACTATGCTGGCACAGCTAAGTTGGCAGAGGCTCCCCTACACATCACAAGGAAGTGGCTTTATATAATTTAAGGACACTTACAGAATCCTCAGCATTATCGTAAAATACTGCTGTGTGATGTTATCAAACTTCTCACAAATTTGTTTGCCACCCAACCTAGTGAGCCCAATCAAATTTCACAACTACTGGTGGGAGGCCTCTCTGCAAAATTTGAAGCAGAAGAGATTCCTTACAAATACTGTTAAGCAAAGAGGCTCTGCAAGAACTTTGCCAGAACGTATTGGCTTATTCTGGGCTAGTATCCTTTGGTGGCCAGGGAAATGACATCTGCTATTTAATTTCACACAGAAGATAGATGATGGTCTTGTGAAATTCCACATAAACTTGACAAATTCTTCCAACATGCTGTGTCTATGCAGATGAGTAGCAGGCTGAAGGACGACCCTGCTCATAGAAATGCCCTCTCCAAGAGATCAGCTACCTGCTGAGAATGACAGCAGGTTCAAGTTCCAATTTTACTGAAATAAGAGATGCAAACCAAATCCTTCTGTGCCTTTGAAACTTAAAGCGATCCAAATTGTTGGGAAGGTGACTAGAAATCATATCTACCCAACAAACCTTGCAGAAGCAGAAAGTAAGAGCTTGATGAGACTACTCAGTCACAAAGTTAAACTGCCATCAGAATAAGCAGCAGGAATCAAGAGACACAAAGAACCAATAAATAAGCACATGGAAGGGAGGGTAGAGATAGAGAAACTGGTGCTATGGTGGTGGTGTGAAACCATGGCCTAGCTAGCCATGGACAAGAAGCCAAGCTGATTTACCATGCTTTGGGACCAAGGTCACTTACAATCAGCAGGCATTTGTGTTAAATCCACGAAGATGGCCTACAGAAGGGCTGAGAGTCTCACAAAGATAAGATGGTCCTGTTTTGGCTAAAACTGATAAAGCAAGGCTCAAATTACAAACACCCAACTTCAAAGCAGCTTTTGAGGGTCAGGGTGCCCAAATACCTTTGACTAATTAACTGTAATATTAAAGTTGACACCCCTAAAGCGCTAATGAGGAAAAATTCAAGTGCATGCTAAACATATGACTAGGTTACTCAACATTACTTCCAAATCATGTTAAATATCACCTATAAGGCAGAGACAACATGGGCTGGGGTATAAAATCCATGAGAGGGACATGACAGTGCATGCTCCCTCTGTCATTGGGAAGCACACATGCCACTGATGCTGGTACCGGGGTAAGTCAAGGGGGTGTAGGGGGTGTAACGTGGGCCAGCATAAACACCCCTACCAGGCTGTGACCCTTTCCCTCCACCCACTATGGAGGCATCTTTTTTGGTGACAATTGCTTATTTAATACATGGCTGAATTTGTCTGGCATTACTGTTGATGCAAACCTTCACAGTGGCTCATCTGCGTTGGATGTTACCCAGGATTTGTTAACCCCAAGACCATCTTTGCTAACATTTCTATTGTGTTAGAGCTACAGCAAAGGTGTACATCTCTGGCTGTAAATGCAAAATATATGCATCCCTTGACTTTCCTGAAGTCAAAGATGTATTTTCTGCTGGTGTCACTGTGATCAGAATTAGACCCTTTCAGAAACATGAGATAGTTTCACTATGAAGCATGAACAGGCATGCTTTTTGGCTAAAAAGGTTATGACTCGTTAGTGGGGTTAAGCAAGTACTCCAATACAGAGAGTGCCATCAGTTCAGCCACTCATTTGCTAACATGGCAACAAGGGAAAATAGAACACCCTTGCCACTAAAGCTCCTCTTCATTCACTGGACAAGGGAGCTAAAACTTCAAGCTGACTTGCCCTGTAAGGTCTTGGACCTTTAGAAAAATATGCATTAACATGAACTTAGTTTAACAAATGTATGTGTTACCTAGATGAGCTTCTGTGTGCTTTTCACTTACCTCCGTGAAGTATGGTGGCTCTGCAGTTGGTAGACACAGCTGCCTTGGCTTCGCTTTCTGACAGGCCAAACAGCAAACCTCTGTCACCCTTTGTTCAGGATCAAAATGCACCAAACAGGGAAGTCTGTCTGCATGGTAAGTTTACTTACTCTAAAATAACTACAAATTAGCAAAGCTGTAACTCAAAGTGGCATTTTGAATAACATTAGCCAGAGAAACTGAGGCACCCATTTCCCCTAGCTGCAGTTCCTCAGCATTCCTCCTGGAAAGCTGCTGACAGCATTGTTTTTTGCCCAGACAAGAAGCTGCACTCTTGAAAAGAAAAGTCTGTCAACATAGGAACATATGCATAATCAAGCAAAAATAATTACTCAATTGAAAATTTCAGGTTTAGGGAAAGGACACTGATACAATCAGGGATGATACCAGATTAGGTATGTTAATTAGGATTGAGCCTGACTCCTTTGTTTAGAAGGAAAGAAAATACTGCACATAAAATCCTTCCAGGCTGCACACTCTCCCACACAGTTCTCACGACTCAGAGCATGCTCCTCCCCTCCAAGGGACAGTCCAGATACACACTTGTGGTGACGGGAGTGGGAACTAGCATCTGAATTCCTCAAAGGGGAAAAGCCACACTCCCCTTCATTTCTAGGCCACAACCACTTATTTAACAGCAGATACATAACTAAAGACTGGAAAATTCAGAACAGAAGTAACATCAATAAAGAGAAAGTGCCCGAGTGCTGGTAACTATGTAACTATGATTTTATAGCTTCTTCTACCAACGATGTGACACCTTAAGACCATGAGCAGTAATTTCTCATTTGGTTCACAGTGTTCATAGATATTTTTATGGTCTTTATTCCTCTCTCCACTTATATCCACACATAGTATCAATGCATATCACAGCAAAACATACCTGCAGCTGAACACAGATATTTACAGTGACTGCTCACACTGCTCCATGACCAAGACCTGTTGCTACTTCCACATCCACTCAGGGCCCTGATTCACTGAACTAGTCACCAACAAGCTGCGTAAAAGTTCAGGGAGCATGAAGCTGTATTTCAAAACCACTTGGACTTGGAAAAAGGATACAGATTAGCCACATCGTAAGGACCTCGTAGTTCTAAAGGCTAAAAACAAAACAAAGAAGGTTGGATTGTGCATGCATCCTCTTACAGCTGACAGAATGTGAACAGGCAAGGAAAGCAAGATTAAATGCTATGTAGTAGCAAACTGCTGAAGATGCACTAGGAAATATAGCAAATCCATCTGAGGAAAAAAAACTGTCATGGAAAATACCACAGCAGCAAAACTAACCACTCCACCCAAACAAACAAAATCCCCCCAAACCACACAATAAAATTTGGGAAACCAGGCTGATTAAATAAACCCGTAAGATGGCAAACATATACATTAAACACACAGAAATTGTATTTTTAAATAATTAAAGCTACAGTTTCAGACAGATAAATCCTCAAATGTTCTTAAAAGAGACCCCAACTACCTGGGACTTACCCTTTCAGCTGCACTAGATATTACAATGTTCTGCAAAACAAAAGAGAACAAACGTTCATCTGTTAGACAGCACGCAGAGATGAAGAAAATAAAAATAGAAGCCAGCAAGCAGCAAAGTCTGCATGAGCATTAACCAAATTCAGGCTCAGAACCCAATTAAACATCAGAGTATCTGATATCCCCAGATGAAGCAAGCCTGACAGTGGGGATCTTCATTTGGGGACATCAATAAATGGAGGTTATCTCCTTGTCCACTACAGAGGGGCACACAGACAAGCAGTCCCTTGAAGTTATAAACCTCTCACAGACAGATGTGTGTTGAATAAGCATTGCACCTTTTCACAGTATCACCAAGGTTGGAGGAGACCTTTCAGAGGCTAAACAGTATAAACAGCAGAATGATGGCATTAAAGCAAGCACCTATTGGCCTGTGTCTGTCATAGTGAACTTTAAAGGGACCTTAAAGGTAAAGAAGAAATACAGAGATGCATACGCTGTGTTAAAACATGTCCCATATATCTACACTAGCTGAAAGAGGCTCCATACAAATGACAACTCAGCCTAAGCTGTAAAAGACTTAGGAGTCCAGGATACCCTAGAAGGAGTTTAGACAGTTTGGTGCTCCCAAATTTTCAGCCTACTCTTTGTGTTGCAGTACAGCTTAGCCTTAACCTCAGCTTTCATGCTGGCTTTATTCAAACTCATGCTGGTTCAGGAAACTGAACTGCTGCAGCTAGGCAGTGGCTGCCAACTCATGCCATACACTTACTTCCCTCAGTACTGACACCCCCCATAAATTCACTAGACAGAGAGACATTCTTCTTCCTTCTCTCCCAAAGTGTTTCTGCAAAACAGGTATGTGACTGCTAGGGGGTTGGCAGATATCACAGCAAAACGGCCGGCGCTTTTCTGATGTAAATCTCCAAGGATGATCACAGGGGGGAGATTGTTCTGCACAGGCAGAAACTGCAGCAGCAAAAAATTCCTTTTGCCTTTTATTATACTGAATAAAAAGCTTTGGGAATTCCTGCTTGAGTGGGTGGGAATGGGAACTGTACTAAAGCAGTGAAGACTTTCTCTGACATCAGCACTATCAACACATCACACCACCTCCGCTTACAACGTCGGGTTTCTGATACTTTCCCCTCACTGCCTGGCTGTCCTGCCACCTCCTCAGCACTGGAAGACAATGCTCTGTGTGCAGCTGGAATTTAACACGTAAAAGAGTTATCTGCATGGAAATGACTGCACGTTCACACTGTGCCTAAGGTATCCTGATGCACCGAGGAAGAAAGGATGGGACAGACAACTCTCCCTTAGTGTAAGGAAAGCCTGAAGCAGAAGCAATACATACATCAGAGTGACTTAACAGTACACATCATCATTGAGTCCAGGACATTTCTTTCTGCATATTTCGCCTTTAAAATGACTGCACCATGGGTCCAAAGGGTGCTTTTGAGCTTCAGTGGCCCTGACTGCAAGGGTTTGCAAGTGTTTGCTTGGAAAAAATGAAGTCTCCTGCCCTGAAATGTAGCAGCCAATGCTTGTCTCCCAGACTCAGAGAAGCTCCTGGAGAAGCTGTGTGAGCCATCATGAATCAGTGCGAGGTCCTGGTTCACCACTGTGTATTAGATATACTCCTCCTGGCTGTAAGGCAACTGGCTTCCAGTTAGGGGTTGGTAAGATGGGAGAAGGCAGCAAGAGTAGACAAGAAAAGCACTGCTAGTGAGTGGAGAGGCAGGCAAAGGCAAATCCAAGGGAAGAACTCAAAGGCAAAACATTGTCTCCCCAAGTTAAGGGGACAGCAGCTTGTTTAGTACACTGCTCTAGGCACAGTACCTGCACTCAGTTACCAAAACATGGGAGGCGAAGGACTGTGGCTATGCACACCTGTCTGGAAGGGCAGGTGAATCCCTCCCTCATTCCCTGCACATTTTAACATGTTTTAAGGACTCTGCTCAACACCAGCAAATTTCTGGAAGTTCTTCTGCCTTACTACAATAGAGGAATAAATGGATCCAAAACCTGCAACATGTTCAGCAGCTATAGGCTAGAGAATACAAGAGCTGTGTGCCAGGTTCTAATGCAAGCAGGCTGTAGACCAGCCATCCCACATGTCATTTAAAAAAGGCCTTTGCACAACTGATAAAGAGAAACTGCCAGTGAGGGCTAATAACCATATTTGCTTGCTCACCACATACTGAGTCTGGAGACAAAAAATAAAGACATCCTATCACTCCTTTCCCAGCTTTTCCAGTGTCTAACAACTTGTCATGCTCAGCTCCATCTGATTTACCTTCCAGGCACAGGTGATGCACTACAATGACAGATGCAGAAACAAAGGGAACTGTGCACAGACTGAGTGTTCAAATGTCTCACTTCCTCTGTTAGTGACATCGACTGAGCTCAGGCTTACAAATCAATGACCCCATGAGAAGCACATCTTTAACTGCACAGAGGAAAGAGCAGCTCTGTAAAAAGGAATCCCCAGGTAAAGGAGGTTTTTTGTGTATGCACCTCATCACCAATCTGTATTTTGTGCAGTTGCTTCCCAGAGCTGGACTTCTCAGGAAAGGCCACACAAATATTCACTTTCTTGTGTTAGCACCAATGGAATTATCTGTCTGACCCCACTGTGACATAAACTGCCATGCCAGAGGGACACTGAGGTAGCAATGGATCTGATTTTAATTGGCCTTCCAAGCTGTACATCTCACTTCAGACTACAATTGTTTTTAACTTGGGTATGTATGACAATATGCTTCTCTAATAAAAAAACCCCAAACAACTAATAAGCAGCACATGCCCTGAAAGGATCCAGCATGACAAGCAGCTTAGCCTTGTAGCATGGGAGGAGGAGGCAAGGTATGAAAGCAATGGATTACAGGCATCTCAGCTGTAAGCATTACTTTTCCCTTGGGTTTCAGTAGGAGGTAAGAATGAAGTTGATCTGACTGCAGCAAAGCCCTGATTGATAGGCAGCTGGCTGCTGTGTCTGTTTCATACACTGGGATTACTAACAATTTAATAAAACAAGATTTCTGCCTTTTTCTTATTATTTTTCAGCCCCTCATATTGAAGGTATACTATTAAAGAAGAGCTTTGGGTCAATCAGAAATGTTAAATAGGTGATTTTAAAGACATGCATGGACTTCACTTCTAGCACAACCCTTCGATCTCTAGCACTTTTCTCCACTCCCCTTCTTGTTTTGGGTATTGCATACCATAACAACAGATAGATCCTTTTTTCAGAACAATCTTAACAGTTTGACAACTTCAGAAGAAAGCATGCAGTGGTATGCGAGATGGAATAGTTGTGCCCTTTTATTAGCAGAAAAAGATGCAGTCACAGCTTCAGAAACCCCAGCATCAAACTAATTTAAAATGGCTCACTGTGTAACTCCAGAAGAATGTGAACTGAAGAATTTGGACTGAATTAATTAGCTGGCTTTCACTTTGAGAGCTTACCTTCCCTTTGCAGATCTGCATCAGGCTGAGTGCATTTGAAACTGTGTATCTTCTCATTGTGGAGTCTTTGATGGCAGGCGTGTAAAGAAGTTCAAAGTAAATGCCTCGATCTATTGCCTTCATGAAAAAAAGGGAGTGATCAAAAATCAAAGAGAGGAGCACAACAATCTAACAACTGCTGTCTATTACTGATGTAGCTTATTCTCAGTTTAACTGTATTACACAGGAAAACAAAAAAAAAAGAACTGTTCCAGCAAGAGCAGAGAACAGCACAGAAGTAGCAGTGGGGAAGACTGCAGTGTACACCAGATGTGCACTTGAATCTTGGGATGATGGATAAATGAGACTTAAAAGAAAAAACAGCCACTTATTAATTTTAATAGGCTTTCCACTAGCACAGAGTTGAGGAGACAGGAAACCAATGCTGGTCAGAAACAAAGTTTGATACTTTGAGGACTCTTCTTCAGCCCCACAGGCTGCTCTTAGGAAGACTGCCCATTCCCACAGCACCCATATCTTCCAGATTAGGTATTTGCCCCTATATGATAGCAGCAATGATGAGGACCCTCCTCTCTTGTTTTACAGGGTACTTTGATACTTTGTGGCAATGTTAAACAACAGTGAGTCATAGGAGAGGTTCCAGATAATAATACTTAAGGTATTTTCAGCTGCATTAAAATCCTTGGCTATCTGTCAAAGTTCCGCAAACACTCAGAGACAGGTTAAGCAACTTGCTGTAAGACACTGAGTTAGTGACAAAGGCATAACTGGAAGCTAGGAGTTCTCTGTTCAATTGCCTATGGTACATTTGCCTGAAATGTTACTCTATGCTTTGTATTCATATTATTAAAAAAATGCTGTAGTGTTGATGCTGTAAGAATTCAGTAACTAAATACAGATGGAGCTAGTCCAGATCCCACCCATGCAAGAGCAACAGAAGCTATGTATACATCAAATGTTTTACACAGAACTGGTCCAACATCTGCAAACAAGAAAAGAAGCCTGAATTTATCCAAACTGAAACAGGTGATGGCAACGTACCAAGCTCCCTTCAGGCAGATTTTTAACTTCATCTCTACCACTTCAGCTGCCTGCCAATCTGTCTGTCTGGCATAACCGCCAAAGCTGAGTGCCCCAGGATGCACAAAACCAGTCTGACAGACAGGGTGCAGTGTAGAAGTTCAGAAGTAGCTTGTAAGGAAAATTCCTCCAAATGAAGGGCTCAAAGAGTCACACAGCTCCTCATCAGAGTCAACTGCTGGAGTATTAGGCATGGGGTCTGTGTTCATGGGGTCTGTGTTGATAGGTTGGACTCGATGATCCTTGAGGTCATTTCCAACCTTAGTTATGCTGTGATACTGTGGGGTACTACGAAACACTTCACAAAGTTGTTACTTCAAGTGGAGTGTTGAAATTCCCAGTCCATAAAAAAATACCAAAGTAGTACTTTTGTTCTGTTTCAGGATTGATTCTAGTTATTTTAAAATTCTTATTCTAGGTCAAACTTTCTGTAGAAGAGGAATTAAGATTTCTAGTCAATTCCAAATTTAAATGTTTAAGCACCTCATCAGTCAAGAATACTCCTGTGTAATGAACCTTGATATGTAGTCACAGAAAAAAAAAAAGAGATCACCTAAAGGCATCTTCAGATTAAGCTTTCTGGCAAACCACCAATATCAGTCAGAATTCTATTACCAAAATATTGTTTATCCATGCTGATAGGCATCTTGATTCCCAATGCAGATATTTAGCAATTCCATATTTGGCTCACTTGCCAAGACATTCCTTTGTCTGAGTATGGATTTAATACAGTTGTCTTCCAAATAACTGGCATGACACCCTTCTCCCAAACTGAAAATGTCTTTCATATTCTTTGGTCTTTTAAATCACAAAATCAAAGTATCATTTTTATTGAAAAAGACCTCTAAGATCATAGAGTCAAACCATTATTTAACTCTACCAAGTCTGCTACTACACCATGTCCCTTAGCACCACACCTATGCATCTTTGAAACATCTCCAGGAATGGGGATTCAGCCATTTCCCTGGGGAACTTATTCCAGTGTTTGATAACCCTTTCAGTGAAGGCATTTCTTCTAATATCCTCCCCTGGTGCAACTTGAGGCCACTTCCTCTCATCTTGCTATTAGGGAGAAGAGAACAACATCCACCTCACCACAACCTCCTTTCAGGTAGCTGTAGAGAGCAGTAAGGTTTTTCTCCAGATTAAATAACCCCTGTCCCCTGAGCTGCTCCTCATAAGAATTGTTCTCCAGACCCTTCACCAGCTTTGTGGCCCTTCTCCAGACCTGCTCCAGCACATCAATGTCTTTGTTGTAGTGAGGGCCCCAAAATTGAACACAGCATTCCAGATGTGGCCTCATCAGTGCTGACTACAATCACTTCCCTGGTTCTGCTTGTCACATTATTCCTGATGTAGCCAAGGATGCTGTTGGCCTTCTTGACCCCTTGAGCATAGTGCTGGCTCAGGTTTGCTTGACTATTGATCAATACCCCCAGGTCTTTCTCTACTGGGAAGCTTTTCTGCCACTCTTCCCAAGTGTGGGATGTGGCACTTAGCCTTGTTAAACCTCATACAATTGACCTTGGTCCATCAGTCCAGCCTATCCAGGTTCCTCTGCAAAGCCTGCTTACACTCATGCAGATCAACACTCCTTCCCAGCCTGGCGTCATTCGCAACCTTTCTGAGAGTGCATTCGATCCTCTTGTCGTGAAAATTAGTAAAGTGCCATGTAATGCATCTACCCTGCTCTCATGCAATCTTCTGAGAAGACTAAAGTATGGTTAAAATAATTTAAATTCAGATTTTGCTTTAATAGTGTTGCTCTTTTGTTCTCTGCATTAATGTAGTTTTGAAAAGTCATCACAGTCTGCATTTCATGGCACACTTTCCTTTAAAATGTCCAGTTTGCCAGGGCTGCTTATCTGTTATGACACAGATGTACCAGCTCTGGTTTGGGAAGCATTTTAGTCAGCAATTACACTGCATCTCACTGCTTAGCAAACAGTGGCCTTAAGGCTCTGTTTCTACTGCTTGGGAACACCACTCCTCTCTTAAGTGGGGGACAGGAAGGAGAAAAAAATAACTTACATCATTGTTTATTAAATGCTGCAGTGGAGGCCTTGAAGTTAAGGGCATCTGAAACAACACTATACATTATGAAATAAAACAAAAGAACCACCTAGATGGGAATGGTGGGAGGGAAATGGTAGGGAATTCAACTCAGACTGACATTAAATACAGAATTTAACAGCAAGAAAACAATTTAGATGTAAATTTACCATATTCACAGGGGGCCTTCGGAAGTAGAACGGCAGCTTTTCTGTCACATTTATGCACACCAGGTCCACATCTAGAGTTGTGCAAGCAATCTGCAGCAAAGAAACAGGAACAGATTATTAGATATGCCAGAAAATGCATAACCATCTTCAGATGCACTCATAGTCTCCTTAATTTCTGAATAGAATAGACCAGTCCAACCCATCACCCAACACTATCTAATCAACTAAACCATGGCACCAAGCACCCCATCAAGTCTCCAACAAATGCCTCTCAAGGGGGAGTTCAGTTTCAAAATTAAGAAGTACTACACCTTGCATGTATGTCGGTAAACAGCAGGGTTGCAGGTGCACAGCTTGAGCATTTCAGGCACAAAACTCAAGCCTTCTCCTACTTCTAGAACTACCTTTCCTATAAAATAATGACCAACTCAAAGGCAAGACTTACTGATTTATTTTTATCTGACATAGGACATGCAGAAGCAATGCTGGCTTTTGGTAAAAAACAAAACTTTGCAGCTAATGAAGGGCAACCCATGTTTACAAAGGGACCAGTCCAGAAATTGCCCCATGCCCCATCACTCCAATTCCAGCCTAGAAACTGTCTGGTTTCACAATTAATTATTTTTACCAGAAGCAACTGAGGAAAGACCGAAGAAAAGCAGAATGTTAGACACTTTCTGGTTGTGCCACAGTGATTGAGGCCAAAGGGTCTCACTTTCCTGGCTGGGTAGGAATATGCAGCCCTTCCTGAAAGCCATGTCTCTGGACAAGTCTGGAGATGGTATGAAAGATTATAGTTTAAAGGCTTATCTTTGAGCTTACATCACAATTTACAGCCTGTGTCGAATGGTGGGGGGAAAAAAAATGAACAAAAGGGTAGAGAATCTCCACAGTGAAGTGCACATGAAAGGGAGCCAGCCCTTGATTTACATATAATCTCATGCACACAAGACATGGGAATTATATATGCCAGCCCCATAAAGATGATTACACAGGGCCAGATTAATGTCTCTAAACAGTGCTGTAACAAAAAAAAAAAAAAAGACAAAATAGGCTGAAGAAATTGAAAAGGAATTTTCTATGCATAGGGGAACTCTCTGCATTCAGAAACTTGCCAGCAGCTGCTCCAAATACACCTGGGCCACATGCCAACCATTCATCCCTCCTTACACCAACATGAAAGTGGTAGGGGTTGTGGGGAGTTCCAGGGATGGGCTGCTCTAACTCAGGGCAGGCTACTGCTTTGCAAACTAGTCTTCTACCAGTGTATCTACATGGAATGTGGATGGTGACAAGAGCAGAGGCTCAGCTCCAGGCATGTGTGTTCCTTACCTAGAGATAGTACTCCCTCCTATACAGGAGAGCCACAGCATACATGGAAACAAAAAATTCAGCAGACCACCAGGTTTTTTTTTATCTTAACATGTCTCACCAGACCATTGAGACTAAACTTTATCTTTATGCCCTACCTTCACCAACTTAGTTAGGCAGGTCACAGTTGGAATGCATTGCATAAACCTAAACTCATGTACATCATACTACGGCCAGCTTTACTCCTTTGCTTATGTGGAGCACAAACTGCCATCCAGACAGGCAATTTATAGGAATGTGGACAGAGCAAATAGCTCTGAATTGTGTCCCAGAAAACATCAGTGAGGCTGTCAGAAACTCAGGAGGAGAGAAAGATGAAATTGCCCTATGTGGTGAGAAAACAAACCTTCCTTATCAGCTCCAGAAACACTGGAGAACTCTTTTCTATTTTGGAAATTAAGCAAAGTGGGATAGGGAAGTGACCCAGGTGTCAGGATATCTATATGATTCCCATGACAAGAACAATTCTGAAAACACCACCAAGGCAAAACAAAATTAAGAGGCGTCTTTCTCCATAAGGCAGAATTCCTGCACTGCATGGAAAGATGGAAAGGAAATTTCTCCAAACATGCCAATATTCAGCCTAGCTTTGGCTGCCGCACAGGTCACACTGGCAAGCAAGTTAAGGTTACCCCGCCTACTGAAAGGATCTGAGGCGTAAAGTCTTTACAGAGAAAACGATACGCAGCAGTTGCGCAGCCCAGCACCTGCCCAGTCTCACCGCAGGCAAGAGCCCCATCTGCTGGCAAACTCCTGCCAGCCAGAAATAAACAAGACACTGCCTGGATGGCTTGAAGAAAGCTTCAGAGAGTAGTTTAGGAATAAACACTGAAATCTGGCTTTGCGCTACATCCTCTCACTTATGTGAGCAAGTGTTTTTAGATGTTTTTCAGATGATATGCTAATTGCTTTCAAACAGCAAGCACAACTAATACTATTAAACCAGTCAGAAATGAAAAGCAAAAGGTTTTGCAAAGCAACAGACAGACACCTCATTATTGGCATGGAGTGGGCATTCCTAGTGCAGCCCAAAACAATCCTCTAGGGAGACTTAAAGCAGCGGCCTGTTGTACAATTATCTTGGCAAACACAGCTTTCTCATACCCCTGAAGATATGATTTTTATATTTTTTATAACAATTCAAGCATGTATTTCAATACATTTCAGTGCCACACTCGGGCACAGACTGGTTTGGGGATGTGCCACAATTAGAGCACATCTCCATCACTCATCTATTTCTTTCACAAAAACATAAAATAATCCAAGTGCAAAATTGCTGATGAGAAAGATGATGGTCTCAAGGTAATGATGAGTTACCAACAGCCACTTTTGAAATATGAAGTGAATTTGTGGTCCAAGATCCATTCTAGAAGGCATTATCCTTAACAGTGAAACATCTGTAAGAGCCAGAGCTAAATGCTGAAACTGCATGCTGAACATCAGTTGCATCAGGTTTCCTGTTCCTCTAAAAAATTGACCCATCTCTCCAGAGAGTTAGAAAACCTAAAAACTTTAAACAAAAGACAAACATAAATCTGCCCTCAATGTGAACATGAAAGCATGAAGTCTTTCACCTCACATGGTTTGCAAGAAACATGCTTGGGTTCCCTCCCCAGCTCAATGTGCTTCCAGCATGGAAGCAATGAAGATGGTCTCCTTGACAGCCTTGCAGTCTTCCTATCTGTCCATCACCTGCAGGGTGTCAGCTCAAACAGCTGCTCTCTGCATTAGCCTGCCCAAAGCCTAGCCATCCTCTCTGTGCCAGAACAACTATCTGTGTGGCTGGGAAACTCGATCTGCCTGCAAAATAACCAGCAGAAACATATTCCTCAAACCAAACTGCCATGCACCTAAACAAGCAGCTTCAACAGACCTGCAGAAATGAGTGGCTGTTCAAGTCAGCTTAGATACTGCCACAGCTGGATGCCCAACTGCAGGAGAACTCATTATATGTGTAAAAATAAAAAATATCCATGCTTAAGTGAAAGAGTGAGCCCCTTTCCACCATAACCAGTGTAGCATGTCCCTGCTGATTACCTGGCTTAGGGTGCTTGTTTAAACTGATTGAGTTCTGTTGCCAGAAAACAAAAGAAAGAGGTGGAAAGTGGCCCTCAAAGTGTTTAAAAAACTACTTACCTGTCTCACGCCCTCAAGTCTTGCAATGAAAATAAAAACAGTCAGAAATTAGTTTTACTAAGCTGTAACTGTTCTGATTAATGCTGGAATTCTTCTGCTGAAAGATTCTTTGAAGTTCACCTTCCACAGCCTTTTGCATTATACCTTATTTGGACAAGTTCTCAAAAAGAAGGGTAAAAATTTAGAATAAAATTATATTCTTCTATTATTTTTTGAATTGTGTCAAAACAAGTACTCAACAGTGCTACAAAGTAGCTTCAACTTACTAAAAAAAACCCCAAAGAACAAACAAACCAAAAACCAAAACAAAGGTCTCAAAAATCCCAAACAAATCAACGAAAAACCCCTGAACAAACAAAACACCCAACCAGCCAAACCCCAAACAAAAACCATACTCAATTTTACACTGACAAGAATGCTTTGAAAATAAATTCTGGCACTCTTTCAAAGAGATTCATGTTTGCTTTTGGTGTCCCCAAACATTCTTCACACTACTTTAAACTGCATGCCTACTTGCTGACTGCAAGACTAACAGAGACAGGACACCTCCACCTACTCTGCCAGTTCAGAGTTAGTGTTATTTATGAGCTTGCAACAGGTCAGCCATCAAAATTTCAGTTTTTTGTAAGAGAAACATGATGAGAAAAAGATAACTTGCTTCCAGTTACTCCACTTGATGACAACACTCAAATCAGCTGTTCCCAAGTCATTAAAAATAAGAGACTGAAATAACAAACCTCTATCATTCACCAAGACAAGCTGAGATCATTCTGCTTTGGAGGGCATTTAACAGCTAAGAATTTTCTGGTAGGAAGAGTCTATTCAAGATCTAGCAGCTATGGATAAAAGTTGGGAGACAATATGCTGCTCGGTGCTGTTAGTAATGACTGAAGAACTATTGAACATTGCTGTATTCAGGTATGGCTTCTAAATAATAAATGTCTTTGTCAGTCAAACACCAGAAATGGACCAAACCACTTCATGGTCAAAGACATTTGAAACACTTTGCTTTTCTATGAACACAGAAATAACACAAGAATTGGTGGTTCTGTTCAAAATATTTGCATTTCTACTAGCATAAACAGCACTGGGCTAAAGTCAAACTAGGCCTAAGGAAGTAAAACATTTTAAAAGTTATTCAGCCCCCCTATTTTCTCTCACTAATACTGCTGGAGTACTACAACTGCTACAGATGTCAGCATCTGTTCAGTAACAATGATACGGAAACTCAAGTTTTGTGAGTTTGTCACCTGCAAGTTTTCTCTGAACAACCAGAACACAATCTGACTAAGAAAATGACTCTCTGCCCTTCAAGTATTTCCCCAGAGGCTTTTGTACAGCCTCAATGGTTTCTTGGCAGGTGAAGTAACAAACATATCATAAAGTCATAGGAGTAAAGCTTCTCTCACTTGAGCATTCAAACCACTCTTAACAAAACCAAACCAGAAATCTCAGTCTGGTAATGAAGCTAGGGCCATTATGTTGAATCAGGCATGCCTACTTTTGGAGATGTTCATAAGATGCTATGACAACCAGAACTAATTCTGCCTCAAACTCCTGCTCCTATTTTGATTTTAAATAAATAAATAAAGGGGAAGTCTAAAGGAATCAGCTATTCCTTTGAAAGAAGTTCCAAGAGAAGATCTAAGACTAAAAGGAAGAAGGTAACTCTCAGAACCACATTAGTGAGACTTTAAAATCTTTCCACTTTCCCTGGCATTTCAGAGACCAGGAACAAATAGTGCTAACAGAAGATAGCGAAGGCGTTTTGTGGAAGCTTCCACTTTGAGAAATTGAAGTTCAAGACAGAAGTTTTATACACAATGGTAGCATATATATACATAGATAAGGGAAAAAAGAAGGATGTTTTCTCTACTCACTCCAGAGGAATACTCAGTAGAATACAATAAACCACGTTGGAAGAGACCTTCAAGATCATCACGTCCAACCTATT
Source organism: Melanerpes formicivorus (assembly GCF_026170545.1). Classification (NCBI taxonomy): domain Eukaryota; kingdom Metazoa; phylum Chordata; class Aves; order Piciformes; family Picidae; genus Melanerpes; species Melanerpes formicivorus. The sequence goes on from NW_027142358.1 coordinate 11,668,624, forward strand.
ATCCAACACCACCTGATCAACTAAACCATGGCACCAAGCACCCTATCAAGTCTCCTCCTAAACACCTCCAATGATGGTGACTCCACCACCTCCCGGGGCAGCCCATTCCAATGGGCAGTCACTCTCTCTGTGTAGAATTCCTTCCTAACATCCAGCCTAAACCTCCCCCGGCACAGCTTGAGACTGTGTCCTCTTGTTCTGGTGCTGGTTGCCTGGGAGAAGAGACCAACCTCTGCCTGTCCACAACCTCCCTTCAGGTAGCTGTACAGAGCAATAAGGTCTTCCCTGAGCCTCCTCCTCTCCAGGCTAAGCAACCCCAGCTCACTCAGGCTCTCCTCATAGGGCTTGTGTTCCAAGCCCCTCCCCAACCTTGTTGCCCTCCTCTGCACACGTTCCAGCGAAGTTTAAGACACACAGGAAAACGAGTGCAGGGGGCATACAAGCCTGTTCATCAGGTAAACATTTCAGGCTTTAACCAGTCACCTTAAGGCCTTGCAGCCTCCTGCAATCCCTCCCAATCTTATCAGTCTATCAATGGAGAAGGTGGCCTATATTGCTCAGTTAGCTCCATTATATGCAGGCCTGTATAAATGGAAATTTTTTTTTTTAAATATGTAAAAAAAAAAAAAAAATGTGTCAAAACAAAGCATATACTCAAACTAGCCTGGCACCTGAAGTTTCTGAACAGGCATTATTAATTAGATGACTGTACTTACATGGAACAGTTTCTCAGTCTTTGGAAATACCGCTATGATGTCAAATAACCTTGTATTTGCAGACGTTGACCTCTGCAAAAGGAGGAAACAAACACTACCTTGAATTCTGGCAGATGCCAAAGCTATGCATGATCATGAATAACAAAATAATGACAAGAAAAAGATCCTTTTCATTTTCAAGTAGTAAAACAAGGCCAAACCCAATAATCACCCAATTGCATATCAGACCTTCACTGCGAGCCATACTGTGAAGTCATTCATTCTCATTCTGAGCCTTGTCACCCCTCTGGTAAGACACTTAGATCTTTTGTTCCAATCATGTAGTACTACTGCATAAGCAGACACTGGTTTACACAAAGAATTCCAGAAAACAAAACAAAAAAAATAATCCAGAACTGTTGTCCCATCTTAAATAATCAATGGAAGCCATATCTAGTCTTCTAAATCTGCATCTCCTCATGATTTGCTGAAGATGCAATCTGAGACATCACTGCTGAGTGTCCTATAAGATCTTCAAAGTTCTCCCCATACAATTTCCAAAGTTTCATCATTCATTCATTGAGAAAATAAAATACAAATTGGAAAATCAATACACTAAATATACTTACCAAGATATTGCAGTGGGAAGGATCAGAAACAACAAGTGTTAGCCGGGTTAATACTTTAATTCTCTTAGATGTCCCCTACAAAAATGAAATAGTACAACAGACTTTAAAAGCTCCAAAGCAAAAATGGTATGGTGATTTTTTTCACCCTGTATGCTATAAAAGAAAATAGTGCCTTGCCTACACTAATTTTCTAAAGCCTGTAGTTACATTTCTGAATCTATCTAGAAGGGGCAAGAGGGCTCTAGCACTAGACTTGTCAGGGCTCATTGGGAGGGCTTTAAACTAGGTTTGAAGGGGGTGAGTGTTGAAACCAGTCTCTCTGGAGAAGAGAGTGAGAGACATAAACTAGAGTTAGATGAGAAATCAGCAGCCCAGCTGAAATGCATGTACACCAACACATGCAGTATGGGTAACAAACAAGAGGAACTGGAAGTCTTTCTTAGTTCACCAGGAAAACTATGATATAATTGCCATGACAGAAACATGGTGGGATGATTCACACAATTGGAGTACTGCACTGGATGGTTACAAGCTCTTTAGGCGAGAGAGAAGAGAAGGAGGAGTGGCTCTATATATTAGGGAATCTCTTGATGCCACAGAACTTGAGGTTGAGGATGAAAGAATTGAGTGCCTGTGGGTTAAAATCAGAGGGAGGGCTAACAAAACTGACATCCTGGTTGTAATCTGTTATAGACCACCCAAACAGAATGAAGAGGTTGATGAAATATTCTAGAAGCAACTGGAGGCTGTCTCAAGATCATCAGACCTTGTGGGCGACTTTAACCTGCCAGACATCTGCTGGGAACTTAACTTACCAAAGGGGAGGCAGTCCAGAAGGTTCTTAGAACATATGGAAGACAGCTTCTTGATGCAGCTGTTAAGTGAGCCTACCAGGGGTCAGGCCCTGCTTGACTTGCTGTTCTCAAATGGAGAAGGGCTGGTGGGAAATGTGATGGTAGGTGGCCATCTAGGGTGCAGTGACCATGAGACAGTGGAGTTCTCAATATGCAGGGAAATAAGGAGGAGCAGTAACAGAACCCTTACTTTGGCCTTCCAGAGGGCAGATTTCAGCTTATTTTAGCAAGTAATTCAGAGAGTACACTGGGTAGCAGCCCTTAAGAACCAAGGGGTCCAGGATGGTTGGACCTACTTCAAACAGGAGCTCTGGAAGGCACAGGAACAGGCTGTGCCCATGAGCCGAAAGATGAGCCAGCAGGGAAGGTAGCTCCCCAGCCAGGCCACAACTACAAACATTAACATGTGCCAATGATTTCAAACACAGACATGTTTCATTATATCCAAATTTTGGTCTGTCAAAACCAAAGAGATATTTCCAAAACTCAAATCTCAAGAATTATACTGCAATTATTCAACTACAAGAAGATTAAAAATTGACAGCAAGCAATTATTTTATTGATTCTATAACGAACAGCGCAAGTCTATTTCTTCCAATGCTTGGAGTTTAAACAATCAAGCAGTGGACAAATTTCTCTCTTTCTTATTAATGTGTAACACACAAAAATCACATACACAAACCCATCAATTGAAAAATCATAACTCAGACTGGAGCTAGACTTACTTGTACAATAGGCAAAGATGGAAACAACTCCGAAAGAGATACTGGCTTGATAATTTCCTTAAAAGGGACCAAAACAAAGTTATTCAAAATGCCATGGGTTAAATCTATAATGTAAACAAAAGCTGGGTTCTAATCATAAAAAGAAATTTGCCATACTAACAAAACTATTTCTCAGGGATGGAGACCATATTAAATGTTAACCCCAGAGGAATTATACAACAGGAGTAATGGAATGAATGAAGACATTTGGACTTGCATCTAAAGCTATTTGGGAACATGTAATAATAAGGCATATAAAACCACATCAAGAACAATTAACCCCCGCAAAAAAATTACCTGTTTCTTTTCTTTAAAATCGATGACATGATTAAGAGCAACTGCAGAATATCCCACTGGAAAGGCAAACACATAGTAAGAACATTTTGTACACTGAACAAATGGAAACAAATCCGAACAGAAACCCGTTAAAACACTCAGCACGGGTCTCAGACTTTGTAGCCACACACATATTTACCTTTCACTTTTTTTTTTTTGAAGACTAATTTACAAAACAATAGTGCCCTAAAATAATTTAAAAAACAAAAAAAAAAATCTGTTAGCTTTTTAATGTACCCCAGCTCTGACAACGCTTACTCAGTGACAAAGCTTTACGAACATGAATATTTACGGTTAGGATTCCCAAAGATTTTGCCCCGGTTTGGGCCCGTTGATGGCTTTCTTTAGGGAAAACGGTTAATAACATTCAGGATAGTTGTTAAAAATTACAGACAGCACAGTGCTGCGAGAGAAACAGCTAGAGATGGCAGCAAGGTGAGCAGTTTAATCGATGCTCACAAATTCGTTTCAAAGATCTCCTTTAGCAGGGGTGAGAGGAAGATGGTACACATGCCAAAGATAAATCACCCCCAAATACTGGCCAGGCAGCATCCGGCCGTACAATAGTTCTGCAGAACCCCCCCCATATTTAGGCCATAAGAAACTGCAGACAAAAAAACCCGTATCCACGCTGGGAAAAGAACAACTGGGATCCAGAGGCAATGGCAGAGCCAGCGCCTGCAAGACACAACATAAGTTTTCCTCGCACTAGGCACCACAGAGACCTTGTCACCTCAGAGGCAGAAACCTGCAGGCAGAGGAAGAACGAAGAGGAACGAGGGGAAACCGAACAGGGAAGAGGATGGCGAGAGTTAGGCTACAAGAAGGGAAAACACATCCGAGAGAACCACGCTGCTCACACCAGCCTGGTGGAGCTGCCGCCCGCGTCCTGCTGCCCCCCCGGCGAGGCCCAGCCCTCCCCAGCTCAGGCCCGTTGACTCCGCACCGGGACCCTAGCCCCAGGTCGGTCCTGCCGCCCTTCCCTCTCCCGCCGCGCCGTGCCCGGAGTACTGACTCACAGTGCGCTGCGGCGTCTAGCAAGCTCTGCAGGGACTTCTTGTCCAGCCCCTGCGGGAGGTTCAGATCGGCAAAGCCAGCCATGCTGTGCGCGGCGCCGGGCGTGCCACGCACGACACCGCCCCAAGACGGCCAGCGGCAGCCTGGGCTTTGTAGTTCCCTTCTTGTCCCGGGAAGGCAGCGCCCCCAGCCCGGCAGCACTGGTAACAGCCCGGGCGATTCGCCAACTGCAGAACCGCAGCAGCAAAGGAAGGCGACGTGCTCATGGCGGATGCTCTTCGTCCGCAGGTGCTGCACCAAATGCTGTAATAATCCAGCAGAAAGCCTGTGTGGTGAATTTCTCAGCTCTCAGGCAGGACTCTGAAGAAGATCAAACCTGTCCCTGAGGCTGATCAAATCTGGTTCTTTGCCACTCTGTCTCGCCGAAGCAGAGCAGACCGAGGCCCACGCTCTCCTCGGAGGCCTGCCGGTTCCCACCAGGTGGAGCAGTAACCTTGCTCCTCGACTCAAATACTGCCAGTTAAACTTGCTGAGCTCCACCTGAACGCTGTCAATTAAAAAATAAAAATAATAATAATAAAAAAATCCTTGCTAGTTATTGAAAGGTTTCTCTTCCCTATGTTAACTTTTTTTTTTTTTTAAAAAAAAAAAAAAGTGAAACAAAACCCCAAGCTGCCGTGTCAAGAGATATCCCCTAACGTGCAAAGGGGCTGAGGAACTATAATAAACCAATATGCAAATTCACATTCACTCTGCCACACTATCACAAAAAGCACAAATTATCGTTCTACCACTGATAAATAGTACAGAATATGTAAAATACAGGTGTCCTTTTCTTTGTTTGGGGTTTTTCTATGAAGACTTAGAGTAGCTGTGAGGACAGCAGGTCTCCATTTCCCATCCAATTTTAGGTGGCACTTCAGGACCTTGGTCTGGATGGGAGTCCTCACCTCCTTCTTTCTTCAAACTGGGCTAAATATTCCTTTAGAGAAGTGTTTGGGATATCTGGAGATCTGAATTCTTAATAAGGCAAAAACGCTTCTAACCAAGGCCAAGCTGTCAATGCCACCAGCTTCTAGTATGTCCCTGCCATGCCAGGGGTCTTATGGATTATTTCTAACAGAGATCACATGGTTTACAATGAATGGCTGAGACACATAGTGGCTTCTTGACACATTTCTGGCATTGCGGTTTGATGAGTTACAAAGACCTGGGTTAGTGGTAGCTGAGGAGTTACTTGTAGGTTGGAGAGGCTGGACGAGGAGCTCAGGGTTGGTAAACTGCCTGCCACATCTCTGTGACAAGGCAAAGAGACCTCATTCTGAAAGGGAAAAAAACCAGCTAGTACAGTCTTTCTTACCACATCTATGGCAGCATTTTGTTCTTTAAAACACTGGGTCAAACATTAGAGTAAAGGAGCCCTGTTTAGGCCTATATCCACCTGTAAGGTGCCATTCTATTACATTAGATCACTCACTACTGCTACTCTATCAGCCATTCAAACAAGCAGCATAGCCTGAATGGTATTGTCAAAGCTTTTCTTTGACGTGTGCGTGAAAATGGAGGAGGTCAAGATATTATTCCAGCTTTTCTTTGACTGAGCATATGATGGAATTTGATTTGTCCTAGTGAACATAAGAAGCAATCCATAAACATTTATCAACTGTTTTGGAATGCCCCTGCTATAGCAGTGTTCTAACAGGATTAAGCATCTTTTGTGTCTGGCAGTATTCAAACAACACAAGCCTTTCCTTGAGGCACTTTAAATAGAGAACATTTAAACAGATCTTCATGCAGTAAGATCTGCGGAACCCTATTTGCTGTAATGCTTTAAGAAGCACTTTCAGCATCAGGTATCATGAATCATGTACTTAAACCAGTGTATAACCTTATTTACTACATTAATTACTTAGTTCTTACAACTTTTATTTACGCCGGCCCCTACTTAAAATAACTTTGTGGTCCTCACAAACTTCTAAGGTGTTTTGTTTCACTGATGTTCTAAAGTCCTCTCGGTGGAGATAGATCTCCTCCCTCCAGGTATTTTCTTTCTCAACAACTTAGATCTCAAGACAGTCCTTCCAGTACACTTTTACACAGAAACCCTAGTATGTTTTCAATAGGAAGCCTATAGTAACAACTGTTAGATTTTTGGGGTTTTTTGCTTTACTTCTGTGTGCAACATTTTTAGGGAGATAAGATGGCACTATCTCAGCAACTCAGTAGCATGAATGTCACAGTCACTTTTATCACTTCATAACCTCCTTCATAAAGGTGCAGACTAAATTTTCAGGGATTTAAGCAATAAAGAATTTTGGCATAAATTCCATCTTTTTTGTTTTCTTTTCAGATGACTGTTGTATTTGCTGATTCTTTTCAGCTTACTGTTTTATTTGCTGATTCCAAAAAGGGAAGATATCATTTCACATTTCAGTTGCACAGATGCAAGTATTTATTTTGACAATGATAAGAAATGCCAAAGATGAGAATGGTTACCTCTCTGTTTTACTGCCCCAGAGTGGTGATGATTTATTTTCACAAAGACAAGAAAAGACAGAAAGGAAAACTGCAGCTGCAGCATAAGAAGTAGGACAAAAATGTTATTTGCTAGATGTACATGCTGGGAATAAAAATTGAGGTTTCAGTAATATTTGTCCACGAAGCTCTAACCAGTCTCTGACAAAATGTTCTCAACATTTTGATAACATATTTTCCCCAAGGCCAAAGAAACATATACCTATACTTTATTTATTATTCCAAATAGCAAGTCTTCACCAGACTTATCTTGGTGTTCAAGAAAAGAAGATGAAAATGAAAGCAAAGAAAAAACAATGTACAACAGACAAATTAAAACAATGGCTTATAGACTGTCACAGGCAAGGAAGGGTAAAAAAGAGGACGATGAAAAAGGGAAGAAGCGCAAGAAAAAAAATATTCTATGTATTTATTGCGTTGCATACTCATATTGAGTTACCTTTCTGTCATGCATCCAAAACTGAATTGTTTAAGAAGGGGAATGAAGTGGTGCCTTTAAGCTTTTATGCTGACTACAGCTGTTCTTTTCTAGAGGTGGCTGTATGGAGGAAAGAGTTGGTTTTCCACACTTTCTGCTCCAAGGCTGAAGTTGTTGTCTTGCACTCCTTGACTCATTTCAGTCAGGGTGCTCCAAGTTAGCAAAGACCTACTGCATCAACAGACACTGCAAGAATTAAGTCCTCCAGGGAGAGACTAGAATCCAGGATTTAGTGCAAGTTCTTTCTATACAAATGCTTTGATTAGATAGATCTGGGCTTTCTTCACTGAGAGAGTCGTTAGCCATTGGAATGGACTGCCTAGGGAGGTGGTGGAGTCACCATCCCTGGAGGTGTTCAAGAGGGGATTGGATGTGGCACTTGGTGCCATGGTTTAGTCATGAGGTCTGTGGTGACAGGTTGGACTTGATGATCTTTGAGGTCTCTTCCAACCTTGGTGATTCTGTGAACATGTGCTAGGGAAACTGGATTTCCTTAGCTAGTTCTGATGATGCCTTTCTTATCTTACCTCACTAACATAAGAGTAAAAAACTGATACCAATAGCCAGTGCTGTATTATACAATTAGCATGACTCACAAATGGAGATGTTATGTGATTAATACTATCTCTGGAGGAGGGGGTAAAAAGTAGAAGAAAAATAATAATTTTCTTCCCCCCCCCTAATAATGGGGAACCAAATGTAAATATCACAGATGAGATTTACAAATAAAATACATTATCATGTGTGAATAAAATAATTCAACTTCAATAAATGCAGGAAGAATGAGGAAAAAGGGCCATAGCACAGAGTTAGAAGTATACAGAAATAAGAAGTGTATAAAAATACACAGAGAGCCTAAATTACCCAGAGGACAGGATGTTATTAAACTCAGCCAGAAAACTGTTTTTGTTATATTTATGGGAGCCTAATGGCAGATAAAAAAGTTATATTTTGAGGGGAACAAATGCCAGCTTGTTATCCTTGACACCCAATCATTTATGTACACCCTCTGGAGAAGCATGGTAGAATATGTAGATAGGGTGCTGAAGACAAAAGTACACTTGGAAGGATCAACACCTACCTTCAGGTACCATTATTTTAAATATATAAAATAGATGTAGTCCCATACACTGGAGATGTGAAACCCTGTAAAGCCCTCCAGGAAAGTACCTCACCAGATTCAGCCCAGCCCTAAAAACTGGCATGTTATTCTGGATGTGTCCTAGTGAAAGGCTTTTAAGGAAGATATTTTAGAGAGGTGTCATCTGCTTCATCTTGCTGAAGTTTCCCATTTTCTCTGCAATAGCATGTAAACCCCTTCCTTCAAAAATAAGATTATGAGAGTAAATACAAAGGATGGTGACATGAGACCTTTGAGAAGTAAGAAAACCAAGTGATTAACTTCTAATGAACTCTATGGGAATTTAAGGTACAGAACAAAAGATGAAGCTAAAATCCTCCTTTCAGGCTGGAGTGGGTAAGAGTAACACAAAAATAATCCAGCATATCATCCACTGAGTTCACTTAGGGTGTCACGTTCCAGAAATGCCTTGAAAGGCTGTCAAGAAAAGTGACTGATTTAAAGAACTGTGTCAACACATTTGCAGGAAGCACCATATTATAATTTGCTTTGCCTTAGTGACATTTTGAGCAACTAAAAAATTGCTTTTACAGTGAGTATTAAACTGTACAGCATTATCAGCTTTTAAGATACAAATTTATTTTGAACAAATTTTTCCCAGTTCCTGTCTCTATAGCTGTACTTCAGATACTATTCTTAAAAAAAAAAAAAAGAAGTACTCACACAGTGAGGAAATAGTCTCCTTTCTCCTTAATGCTTTAACTTACTTTGAATTACCCTTGCCATTTCTAAAGATATTTTTCTTCCTGATATTTGCTTAGCTGGGAAGGAGGGACAAAAGGACTTGCTTTTATCACCCTGGAGGAGTAAGTCACCTGAAGCTCAAGGCCCGTGAACACATTCTTCATGGTTAAACAGGGAAAGTATTTATTGTGAGTGGACATAGTGAGGCAAAGTGTAGAACAATATCTGGCTGAATAGAAAAACACTTTCAGATTGATAATGGCAAAAGGCTGCCCAACTAGACCTCATCCTTGTCATGTGAAACTTGCTTATTTTATTGTATTTATCAAATCAAGATGTTGGGGTGAAAGGGAAGGCAAGCAACTGAACTCCCAAACCCTGCTCTCTGCTGGCTGCTTTTCTGACTGCAGGAGACTGCCTGCACTCAGATTGTGTCAGGCACATTTTACCCCAGTCCCTCAGTCTCATGAAGGTTCATGGAGGAGCTGGGCCTCATTCATGGTGGAAAAATCTGTTTTCAAAATAGGTGATGCTGACATTTCATCAAAACTAAGAATTATTTTTTTCCTTATAGTTGAATGCTTGTTAGTTCTTTCTTCAAAGACCTTCAAAGATTTTAATGTCTGTATGATGTGATCTCAAACTGCAGCGTGTCCTACTGTTAGGACACACAAACAGTTCTTCCCTCTTGTCTGTTGCATATGTATATAAAACTTGCTAATAGTGTGTCTGCCTGCAAGACCAGTGACATTGCTCCAAGGCTACTGCTCCATCTGGTCATTTCATTTCCTCTCTTTCCCTTGTTCATCTGCCTTCTGTCTCTTGTTGGACATGCAAGGAGACACTGAAGAGCATGTGTTTCCTGTTTTTAATCCTCACTGTCTAGCATGTTACTATACCAAAAGGTGTAATCTGCTGGCTTCCCATAGGTGACTGACAACTCAGATAGTTTTCACCCCACTTGGAGGCATGAGTATGACTCAAAGAATAGAAAAAGCTGGTAAGTCCCAGAAATAGGCTAGTATCCAAGAGAGCAAGGGATCTGCAGGAAAATCATCTAATTCAAAGCAATGCAATTTTGTTGTTGTTTTAACTTTGCCTGAAGGATAACACACGAAACAGGGCATAAACTGAAAATAATGATATATAAATATTAAGAAGAGAGAAAATACAGGTAATGGGATTCACATTAATTTAGTAGGAAGGAGGATCTATAAGCCTGCGGATACAAAGAAATACTTCAGAGATGACCGTGTTGATGGAGTAGATCTTACAAGAGTAGCCACTATCAACTCTCTCAGCAGGAGCTAGCGTCCAGTGGGACCCCTGTACATTTCGACAGCGGAGGCAGCGGCACAGGGCTGTATCGGAGCAAGCACGCCGGAGGACTGTCACCCTTCTCCGACCGGAGCAGCTCATTCTGCGGTCGCTTCTACTCGAAGCGCGTCCACCGGGTTGCAGCTTCTCGGGTGCCGTATGCATATATATGTAGAGGGGCTCCCGAAGCGAGCCCCGCTTGGAGCGGCGGCGAAACCGTGGCCCGAGGCGGCAGCGCGAAGGGGCTGCGGTGAAGGGGCGCTCCTCCAACCTGCCGGGAGGAGGCAGCGGGAGGGGCGGAGCGGCTCCCACCGCGTCCCCCGCCGCCGGCGTTGGAAAGCAACCGTGGGTGGTGGGCAGGGAGGGACCACCCTCCCGCCCGCCCCTCTCCTGGTGGGCAGGGGGCCCTGACGCCGTGTCCACAGCTCGCCCGCCCGGGGAGCACCGTGGGCGATCCCGGCTGCTCCGGGAGAAGTTGAAGGCTGGGCCCCAGAGCCGGCTGCGAGGGGGCGGCCGACACCGGGTGTCCAAGGAGGAGCCCGAGCATCCCGGCTGGCGGGGAGAGCGGGCGGCCGGGCTTCATGGACAGCTCACGCCAACATGGTCCTCGCCCTCAACGGCAGTCACCTCTACGGTAACCTCCGGCCCACGGTCTTGGAGGACCCGCGGGCGCTGAGCGGCGGCAGGATGATCGCCGGCTCCTGGCAGCCGCGCAGCCTGGCGAAGCTCGGCCCGTCGCCTCCCGCGTCGGCTCTGCCCACGACGAGCCCCCTCCCAGCCAACGACTCCCAGTGCGGTGAGCAGATCCTTAGCTACGGCAACGTGGAGAAAGTTATCATCGGGGCTGTCCTCTCTCTCATCACCCTGCTGACCATCGCCGGCAACTGCCTGGTGGTCATCTCCGTCTGCTTCGTGAAGAAGCTCCGGCAGCCCTCCAACTATCTCATCGTCTCGCTGGCCCTGGCTGACCTCTCGGTGGCCTTGGCCGTCATGCCCTTCGTCAGCGTGACCGACCTCATCGGCGGGGAGTGGATCTTCGGGCGCCTCTTTTGCAACGTCTTCATTGCCATGGATGTCATGTGCTGCACGGCCTCTATCATGACCCTCTGCGTGATCAGTATCGACAGGTGAGACACCCGGCGACCCGCCCTGCCCTCCCGCTGCTCCTCGTACTCCCGGCAGGACCCGGACCAGCAGTACCGGCACTGGCTGCGGCACTGCGCCCATGCCCGCCTCCCGAGGGTGGCCGCTGGCCTTGGGGACCTGCTATGAGCCAGGGGCCTCTGGAAATTACCTGTAGGCATGCTAAAAGCGCGGAGAGAGGCGAGCCTTGCAGCCTCTCCCGTGCGAAGGAGCCCGCCGGAGCAGCCCGTGCTGCCTCCCGCTGTCCCAGCCTAGATGCTCTTTTATCCCCCTGGGTAATGTCCCTGCTACCAGTGCAGTCAAAGTGTCAGAACAAATCTGGTGATAAACTGTATACGTTTACTGTGGCCCTGTACAAGTAACGCGGCATTTGCAGTCAGCCGCTTTAGAATTTACAACATACGTCTTTAAACTGCCTTACACCACAACTAGATTTGAATTGATTCTTCTGAAGCTGTGACAGTGTAACATTGTTGAGTTCAGTGGAGTTTTACCAGATCAGTGTTTATTAAGGGTTTATTTTACAACTCAAGAATATCTTCACTTCAAGTAACAGAACCATTTTTTGACAAATAACATTGTATTTGAAAGAAAAATTGCTTTCAAAGATTTGTATCTTCAAACATTTTTTCTGCCCTCTTAAAACCCAAGCTATGGTCATTAGGAATTTAGCTTCCAAAAGATACAGGCACAAGAGCCATATGGAGGTGTATACAGACTGCAGAAGAGGATCTTAGGCATTTATATCTCATGTTAAGACCATACCTAAATCTCACATTTACTCATGTCTAGGCTCTTTTCTGTAACTAAGACTAAAACAGATTCCCTTATTTCATGTAGGTTCCATTCTAAAATAAAATTCAGATTGTAAATTCCTTCTTCCACATCTTAAATCCTATGCCAAGAATTTTAGCATCTAGAGGAGGACTGTTTTCATTACAACTCAAGGCAATTAGCAGAAATTGAAGAACTTCTTAAGTAGACTGTAGAAGTAATTTATCAAGTCCAATATCCAACAGTTGCCTTGGCTGTCTACTTCAAAAAGTTTCTGGAGAGGGCTGTGCATTAACTTTCTGCAAAGAAATACTCTTTTAAAAGAATTTCCCACAGTAACTGAGGGTTGTTTCCTGCCAGGGAGCATCATGGTTTATATTACTTGTGAAACTTTAATTTCTGTGTGAACATCCCCTGCATTGATCATCGATACTCTTTATTTTGTGACTGAATACTTGAAAGCATCTTGAAGCAGTGAAGTGGGGTGGGGTGTGGTTTTTTGTGTGTGTGGTGTTTTTTTTTTTTTTAATGTGTTTGGTTTTGTTTGTGAGTATTTTGTTTGGTTGGTTTTCTGTTTGGTTTTTTTTTGGGGGGTGGTGGTGGTAGTGGTGACCTGTTGGATTTTGGTGTGTGGATTTTTTTGTTGTTTCGGGTTTTCTTTGTTTTCTTTGGTTTGGTTTTCGGTTGCCTTGAAATTTGTTGTCTTTTAACTCCAGCACTGTAAGAAAATATGAACAGGCTTGTCTACCTTCCTAAGGTATATTATTCTGTTTTTCTAACCTATTCTAAGACAGGTGATTTAATTTTTCCTCTTTGCATAAAGCATTTCCATCTATCTCTGTGTTCTCTGCCTCCATTTCTAATATTTTTGAAGGCATTTTAACAGAATTAAGCCTTCTTACCCAAGTAGGTCTGCATGACTGATTTACACAGTTCAGCTATATGCTGAACAGGGGCTTTGACTGAACCAGTCACAGCGACTACTTAATCTCTTGCTGTCTGCTTTCCATTCTCATTCCACTTCCCTTTCCCCCAAAAATACTAACAAGAGATACAGCTGTGTATTTAGAACAGAATATAACTTACTATGAATGTCTGATTTTCATGAACAAGTGCTAGTTTAAACCAGAATTATTCTCCTCTTGTCCTCAATTCTATCACTGGATGTTTATTGAACATGTTTTCTTCATAATTCATTATACTGTTGTCTGCTCCCTACTTGAAATCAAAATTGTGTGAATCATGGTGCTTTAACCTATGTCACCTAAATCCATGATATAGTTAAGAAGGGTGATGCCACAAATAGAAGGAAACAAGCCAGCAGTTCATTAGCAAAATGTCTCTGCCACTTGGCAAAAAAGAATTAAGAAGTCTCCATGATTTGTAATCCTATTTAAAAAAAAAATAAAATCATCTTATACTATTGTAACACTGCTTGGTCAGGCCAAAGACTAGCTTGGGATGTTAACTGATTTTTGAACAGTGAATATGTACAGAATATGCAAACCAGGGAGAAATGATGAACATGAAATGTGAATGATTAGATGTTGCCAGTGTAGCATTGATTTTAATGATACTATCTTACAGGCAGTTGTTCTTACACTTAAAAAGTTAGGAAAGTTTTGGTTGATCAATGAGAGAGATTTATCTCTGAAAGAATAAGTACCTCCAGATAAAGAATTGTATATAGTATAGGAGTTTGCACATCACCGCATGTACAACACATTGGAGTGTCAGACCACTTCCATGAGGACATTTTTCTCATGGTTTTGATGGAAACACTTGCACACTGATATTATCTAGAAGATCACCAGTGATCAGTCCTCATTATCTCACTTCAAAGTATACAAATATGATATGAATCAAGAAATCCAAAACCAGAGGAGTGAATGAAATTCTTGGTCCTTTAACTTGGCTCATATCCATAGTGCTGTTTAGACACACTTAAACATTTTAACACAGGTAGGTGTCCCAGGGGCACATGGAATACATTTGTTTAGGGAGAAGGGTTAAGATATGGTAAAAAGGAACAATTTTGAAGAGTAGTTATGAATTGCACTGCCACCTGGCACTTTAGGACGGTTTAGGAAGCCTTTGTTGTGATTCGGTAAAGTCTTTTCTGAAGAGAATGTTGAGGCTGTAGCAGTCAGTGCAGAGACAGCAAGTAAGTATGGTGTTTTAAAATGTTCATCATTAAACATCTGGATTCTTCCTGAAGTAGATAAGAGACTCAGTTGAAGGTAAATAGCTAAGAGAATGTTACTATTGACTTAATCTTAAAACAACAACAACATAAAAGAAGTTTGTTAGAAACAGGCAAGATTTGTAAGGAGAGGTATTAACTTTTATCAGACACCAAAATTATAGCTGGTAAAAAGGGGCTTCAAGACCCTTCTAAAGAGGATAAAATGAGTAAATTAAAGAGGTTTTTTGATTTGTTTCCCTTGTGTAAATATGTGCTGCTCAGCTAATGCCACAGAGAACCATGAAATGCCAGCAGCTGGCAAACCCATTGCACACAGAGGTTATTTTGCTGCACTTAGGGGTGGATGTATTTTTCAGCTGAATTTATCAGCCGGAAAGCTCTGAAAGATGCAGATTAGCATGAAGTCTATGAATGGACTGGTTTCATACTGCTGGAAAAGGAAAAACAGCAGTAATATTTCCCTAGTCAGACACATGAAGCCCTGCTCATGCTTTTGAAGTAGCTTCTACACTAAATTGTGTAAAAATGGAGACTGGTTGGTGTTTGTGTGCCATTATGAGCATGCACAAGAAAGAAGCTAGTCTGAAAAGGTAATTTTATTTTCCACAAGGAAGAAAATCTGTGGAAATCATGAGATAATGTCAGTAAGCACCAGAACAAGAGGACACAGTCTCAAGCTGCACCAGGGGAGGTTAAGGCTGGATGTTAGGTAGAAGTTCTTCACAGAAAGAGTGATTGGCCATTGGAATGGGCTGCCCAGGGAGGTGGTGGAGTCACCATCACTGGAGGTGTTTGGGAAGAGACTGGATGGGGTGCTTGGTGCCATGGTTTAGTTGATTAGATAATGTTGGATGATAGGTTGGGCTCAATGATCTCAAAGGTCTCTTCTGATGTGGTCCATTCCGTTCCATTCCATTCCATTCCATTCCATTCCATTCCATTCCATTCCATTCCATTCCATTCCATTCCATTCCATTCCATTCCATTCCATTCCATTCCATGATACCAAGATTTGGACTGTTATGCTATTCTTCAGATCATATCTTTCCTATTATCTCACAACATGAAAACTTCCACAGATCTTTAGTCAGGGTGACCTGAGATAAGCATGTTATTTTTGAGGCATCTCTATCTTACTTAAGCCCCCTCTTCGGAAGAAGGCTTATCTGTTTAGAGGCTAGTCTGTCATACCTAAAACAGAGGTGACAGAGAGATAAGAGTATTTCTGCATTTTCACATTTGTTAAAAGATTAAACACGCAAGACAGTTTGATATCCAGACAATCATTATTACCTTCACTATAATCACCATCCATGATAGCTCTGGAGAGAGGTGGGAGTTACACAGACTTTGGCAGGATAATTGTGCCTCAGTGACTAGTAGTCTCCTTTCGGTATTTCTTATTAGTGTGCTTGCTTTTTTTTTTCCTTGTAAGGGTCCCCTTTTTCTGCTTCTGAATTAAATTATATCACATTAAGATTACTTTTCATTTAAGAGTGAGGAAACATTGGGAGGGAATTACAAGGAACAGATGCAAACTGTATCTTTGTGGGTGAATGAACTTATACAGGGAATGAATTTAATTTAAACTGGTGGTGTTTGTATGCTGATTCATCATGTTTTGGAGAGTATCCACTGGATAACTGCATAAGTAGCAATTTTAAATTCAGTTCAAGAATAGCTCTTTGGCTTAGAAAGTGATAAAGTAACATAACTACTCAGATAGAGTTGATGAATTATAACACTTTCCCCACACAAGTAATGAAACACTTTTGGGGAACTTTCCCAGTCTGCATTTTAGCCAACAATTCATGAGTATTCCAGAGTTCCATTAAATTGATGAGAATTTACAATGTGCATGGAAATGACACCAAAGTGTGCCTTTCTGTTGAGCATGAGATTTTTATATGCAATGATTGCTTCTCTCTCTCTCCCTGTTTGGTACCTTTTGCCATACTCCAAGTAAGTACAAGTACTTATGCTTCACTTCAGAATATGTCAGTCCTTAAAAACTCATCCATTTCCAGTGTCCTTGATGCATGCCTGGGAACTGAGGTGTCTCAGTGTGCCTCACAGGAAGAACTTGGGATTAAATTTAATTAAAAATTTAAGCACATTAAAAACAATCCAGGTGTCTAGATTCTGCCTACATCCAAATCTGATAATGTGATATGAAAACTCTGTCAGTGATTTTGTAAGCATAATGGTAACTTAAGAACCCTGCATAGCTTCCCGCTCAATACTACCTTCAGGCCATGGGCAGAAACAGCTGTGGTCTGTTCTGCTAGTCCTGTTTAGTTCCTTCAGAAAATGCATGTAGAAAAATTTGTCCTATCTGTAAGACAGAAACGACAAAATCCATTTTGCATCTAGAATAAATGTAGGCAGCAGAATAAATATAGGCACCAGCAGTACCCACTGTGGCAATTTGTTCAGTATAGGTATTGACACAGAAATTAATGAGGAATCAGGAAAAACCTAAAAGGAACTATAGGAAAACTGTGTGATGGAGTTATTGCATTTAAGGTGTATACTGCAGAAGAAAGTTTTAGGATCAATATAACAGCTAATTCCTAACTACCACCACCATCACAAAACCCTTCTTCTCATTGTTCATCCCAAACCCCAACTGTATTCTGATCCTAAGTCTGTAAATAACTTGTCTAGCTTATGAAAGATACAGGCAGCATTGATACACTACAGTGGAAAACAACCCAGTTTTATTTTTGTTCCTTTTCATGTAGTTCTTCCAATTTAATCCAATTAACATTCTTCAAATTACTGTAGTTTCTTTTTTTACAAGGATTTTCTTACTGAGCAGTCCTGCAATTACTGTTTTATTATTTACATTGAAAAGAGGTACAACATAAAGTTTTGCTCCCAAATTCTAAGATTAAAGGAATTGGAAGTTGGATACATTTAGTATAAGGCAGTGCGATGTGTATCTCTCACTCAGAGCTAGCTTCAAAAGTGTACATGAAGACAAGGTGTTTTTCTGTACTAACTGATCACACTTTGAGCACCTTTCTGTGACATTCTTAGGCATCTTTTCCCATGTCATGTAGGCAGCCTGCAAGAGGTGAAGTTGCTTGTGCTGTAACCTAGTCTTGCCCATAGGAATTACTTTGTTATGACTTTGTGGAGACATTATGCTCTATGACCAGACTGCCAGATACACAATAAATAAGATGGGAGGTTGCAATATTTTATCAAATACTGATAATTCTGTCAACACTTAACAACTCAGGAGAAAGGTGGGGGGTTTTACCATCAAAATGAGTGGAAGTTTTGTCCTTCTCTTGTGGCATAAAATCTGTAGTGTGGTAGATGTGTCCCATGGCTGCACAGTAGGGGCTGACAAAGTTTAGGAAGCTAGAAGATGCCATAGAAAAAAGTCTGTAGACTGATTATTGCTGCTATATACTGGCTGCATTGATGTGGTGTTAATGAAAGGGAGTCATGAAGTGTGGAGATGCAAACGAAGCTGTGAAAAGGTGACTGCAATTGGTAATGTTCCAAGGTATGCATGAATGGGGAATTATAGTTAAGTCAGTACCAGGAGACATGCAATTAGATCACATTTTTGTGAATGCCTTCTCTTGAAATTGGATGTTGCATTTCCCCCCCACGTTTGAAACTATCTTCTGTTTGCTCCTACCAGGGTTTAACACTGAATGAGTTTTGAGAAGTGATTTTGGGGTCTCTAATTCTTGGGGGTTCATCCAGACATTTCAAAGGAGCCTGGTAGTCAGAGGTAAGGGAACATTAATTCACATTTTTGCCAAGCAGGGCATTCTGGAGACATTACAAAAATTATTTTCTTCCTGTCAAGTTCATAAATATACTTTCCCTAAATGAGGTTGGATTTGCTTGAAGATTCATAGCAAAAATACAATTCTAGAAACACTTCTCTTTGTTTTTGAAGGGAGAAAGCAGTTTTCAGAACTGTCTCCTAATACAAACCACAAAAATGCAAACACATATCATACTGGCGTGATGGTGTAGTGTAACCTAGGTACACTGGTATCAAACTATATTTTCCTAGAGTGTTTTCTTGAACTGAATGAGTATAGTAGAATGAAACATCAAAGCATTTGTAGTCATATTGTGTTTGAAGCAAGACTACTGTGTCGTTGGTAGCATGCTCCCACAACCTCCTAGAGGAAGAGAAATTAACCAAGGAGTGTTATTTGAATTTTCTGGAATAATTTTATCTGAAGCTTATTTATAACAATCCTTGTAAATTATATAAGGGTAATATCTCACTTCTTTAAGAAATCCAGCATTATTTTTAATACTGTTTTTTAATTTGAAGGAGTTCATTGAAAACATTTGTGGCAACTTTTAAAACAGAACATCCCACTTTATCTGCAGGTGATATTGTCCTGCCTGTCTTTTGGTAACAAGTATCTATTTTTACTTCTTTGTCAGTATTTCACACAAAGATCTGGTCCTTCCTCTGTGGACTAGGAAATCTGAAGAAAGCCAGCTGTTGTAGGTCTTGTGTGAACCTGAAAGAGCTTGAGAAACACTTGAATCTGCCAAGATGCAGTTGTGCAATAAAGAATGGGGAGTAAAACTACAAATTCTTATATCTGAGTATACAAAGCATAAGCATCATGAGGCAATTCTCAGTGCAGTTCTGTCCTAAGAGTCACTATTACATGTGAGGCAGGATAATTTCTTTCAGCTGGAAAGCTGCAAGTTTTAGACTTTTTGTGCTATACTGAATAGCCAACTGTTTCTAAAGGATTGATTCATGGTCTATCCTTAACTATCCTGAGCATAGCAAAAAAAACAGGTGACTTTTTTTAGCAAACTCTTACTACAAAGATGAAGCTTTCCTTTCCAAAATACTCCTGTAATTAAATATGGCATAGGGATGTTTTTTTTTTTTCTTAATATAACAAAACTAAAGAATACAGAAGCTTTGATTTTCTTCTTGCTGATTCATCAGAAGCCTTTATACAAGGACATCTAGCTTATCTGATGTATCCGGGTGGTTCTAAATTTATTAGCATGTATGCAACTCAAGAAGTGATTCACCTGTGACAGTAAACAAATTTTTGGGGGGTAATGTATGGAAAAGAATGAAATTTCTAATAGTTACTGCTGTTCTAATAACATGCAGAATTGAGATGTGCAGTGAAATCAAGTCAGTACTATATTCTTTCTGTCTTTACACTGGCCTCTGCTGTTAAATTGTGACCTAGCCCAGGAAACCTCTGAGAAGGGGTAACATCATCGTGGATGGCTATTTCATTGCAAAACGGTTCCTGAGTGTTTAAAAAACACCCAACCCAAACCACAAAAACATGAAGGGACATTACAGAAATAACCTTTTCTTTTCTTTTCTCTTTTTCTTTTTTTTTTTTTTTTTTTTTTGAGGAGAAACCAGGGCAAAGTCTATTCTTAGAGGTACATTGTGTCTTGCTGAAAAAGCTGGCAGCAAAGTTTTTTCCTGAGATATATCAAGGAAATGGGCATTTTTTTGGTACTGTCAAAACCTGAAACCATTTTTTTTTTTTAGCTCGTGGAACTTTATAAGCAAAAGGAAAATTAGTTATGCATTTTTGTTTATGGTGTCTTATGTTCCTTTAGGGAGACTATGAGAAGCGGAAGTAGAACCATATGAAAAGTAACACTTTTCTCATATTAGGAGCTATTTGTCCTGCAGGCTGTAGCAGATTGAGGAGTAAGCATGTTTGCCATCTATTAACAGTGGTGGAAAAACTGCTCAGGGATGAAAGGGAGACTGGACAGGATTTGTTGTATCTCAGACATCAGAAATATGGCCTATTGGTGCTGCTAGTTAAATTGAGCCACAGATACAGAGCTTTCTTTCAGTACATTATTTATAAACTGTTCACTAGGGACAATGTATTTCAACATATGATTTGCAGATCTCCAGAGAAGGCGACAAAAAGTAGGTGCAAAAACATCCATCTGTTGTCAGTAGTGTGTTTACTAGCTATGACTATTCCCATACTAGAAAAAGCAGGGAATTTTGAATCATAGTATCCTAGACAATTTATTCTGCTAACAGGTATTTAGAAATTGGTAACAGGCATAAAAATTAGAAAGGGGAAATGGAAGGCATGAGCACAGGTAGCAGAAGTATGTGATGCTATCTAAACTTACTGTAGAATTTGTGCCACAATTGTCATCATGAATACAAATCAGGAAAACATGTTGTGATTGTCAAGAAATATTTCACATACACAGTACCATTTGCCAGAATAATTTTCTGTAAGCAGTTCTCCATGTGGGTTGTTAAATTTTGTTTATTTGCTCTAGAAGTTGACATTTAACAAACAGCTGAAGTATGAAATCCATGAACAAAGTCAGAGTGTGTTGTCTGACCATAAATTGCCTGAAAATATTTATACCCATGACCCAAAACAGCTGCTGACAAGATGCAAAGCTTTTCTTTAACGGTTTAACAAGATGTTTTGATGCTAAAGATAGTACAGCTTTGGCTCTAAAGACTTCCTCCCCCTCCCCCCTCCCCCCCCATTGTTATTTACTACATTTTCACTTCTACCTTAAGAGTCTGCACTGGCAGACCTACTTCTTAACACAAGTAGTTTTAGCAAGAACACCAAATATAGTCTCTCAGGAATGTATTGTCCCATATTAAAAAGCTGGTTTTGCTAAATGAGTTTGGTCATTAGCAGAACACAGTCTTCATTTCTAAAAATAACTGAAATTAAAATAGCATAGTAGACTGTTTGCCTGTGAATTAAACAATGCAAGAAGGAACTTAAACATTTCCAAAGCCTGTTACTTAACATGAAGCTTCTGCACTGCTGCCTAAGTGCTGAAGTGAAGGGAGCATGTGATCAAGTATCCCAAGTAATTGCAGTTTGCAGTGAGCTTCCTGCAAAGTCTATAGGCTAGCTGTGGTGATTTGTCCCACACTGATGTCGCAGTTCTGTTCCTAATTTCAAACCCACTTTTGAAGTTTTCAGCACGGTAAAAAGAACTTATATTACTGGAAGCTTTAGGCACCACAATAACCCTTAGGTATTTTAGTCTTTATCCACACAAGGTGGATGCAACCGTGTCACAAAAGAACCTTAGGGTTGCCAACTTGCTGCTGAGAAAAGGAAAGGCAAGGCATACTCAATGAGAGACGGAAAGAATGGCTTCTTTCTGCTGGTCCCACATATTTCAGTGCCTTCATGTGTGGTGTAGCATCTGTAAAACAAATAGAGAAGTCTGGGATCCTTGCTGATCTCCAGATCATTCTATCTTTAAAGACTTTGGAGGAGATGATCTGTTATTGGCTGTGTCTATTTTTGGTCCAGCATCAAGGTATTCTAAATTCTGGAGAACTTGAGAAGGTACTGTAAAATAAATGTGATCCCCACATAGAGTGAGCTGGATAAGTGGTTGCTTGTGGTTAACCAGTGGGTGAATCCAAGCTTAAATTTTATCATTCTGTACATAAATCCCAAAAGAGAGCCAGAAAGTTCTTTCTGGAGAGGAAAAAAGTAAAAGGTTTTCTGTAGATTGGATGTACTCTTTTTGCATACCTGTGAAGTTTGTGGTAGCAGTTTGTTTTGTGTTGAAATTTGTTCTATATTTTAAAAATATTTAGTGTTGCAGATTCTGCAAGATTTTGAAATGGAGGAAAATGATGACAGACATTCCTGAAGGAAAAGAATAGACTATAGTGAAAGCTCATTTTGGGTAGGCCCTCGCTCAACAAGACAAAAAGGACACATTATCCTGGGTAATTTTCTTTTTCAGGTTTCCTGTATAGAGATCTCAAAGCTTACTTGGAGCTGCTTTTGGAAAAGCAGAACTAGTGACGTCTGAAATGCAGAGTGTGGACTCCTGGATTTGGATTTAAATTTACTGAAGCAGCAAGCTGGAAAAAGGCAGTCACACAGAACCACAACATGGCAGGGCCGAGCAAGACTCAGGAGGTTCGAAGTTCATGAGAGTGGAAGACTGGTTAGCTAGAAAGAAGTAGTGTCCATTTAGCCATTAATTTCTTCATTCCCAAATATGCTAGTAAAAATTAATAAATATTGTGACACATTAGCTATTAAATATTGTGTTTGTAAGGGTCTGAATGTATAATTTTACCCACAAGAGTTTAGGGTTTCCTGAAGTTATTTCTTATCACCAGATGTTTATCCCCTTCAACTTTCTTCTTCAGTTAAAGAGCACCTGGAGCTGTGTATTTGAGAATAGAATAGAATAGAATAGAATAGAATAGAATAGAATAGAATAGAATAGAATAGAATAGAATAGAATAGAATAGAATAGAATAGAATAGAATAGTCCAGGTTGAAAGAGACCTTTGAGATCATTGAGTCCAACTTATCACCCAACACTATCTAATGAACTAAAGCATGGCAACAAGCGCCCCATCCAGTCTCTTCCTAAACACCTCCAGTGATGATGACTCCACCACCTCCCTGGGCAGCCCATTCCAATGGCCAATCACTCTTTCTGTGAAGAACTTCTTCCTAACAGCCAGCATAATCCTCCCCTGGCACAGCTTGAGACTGTGTCCTCTTGTTCTGGTACTGGTTGTCTGGGAGAAGAGACCAACCCCCACATGGCTACAACCTCCCTTCAGGTAGTTGTAGAGAGCAGTAAGGTCTCCCCTGAACTTCCTCTTCTCCAGGCTAAGCAACCCCAGCTCCCTCAGCCTCTCCTCATAGGGCTTGAGCTCCAAACCCCTCCCCAGCTTTGTTGCCCTTCTCTGGACACATTCCAGCAAGTCAAAATCTTTCCTAAACTGAGGAGCCCAGAACTGGACACAGTACTCAAGGTGTGGCCTAACCAGTGCTGAGTACAGGGACAGAATGACCTCCCTGCTCCTGCTGGCCACACTGTTCATGATACAGGCCAGAATGCCAATCCTTGAGGATTCCCAAAATACATGTAAAGTAATATTACATTTATACAATTTGTCTATTCCCAGTTTATAGAGGAGAGCTCAATCTGACAAATTTATTTACTGACATTAAATTCCAAGACATCAGTGAATGAGGCCTTTTCCGAGGTAAATGACATCAGGCAGGGGGTTTACATGTGAAGGGAGAACTGAGGATCTGGTGTATAAGCATGCTGTAAATAAATATGTTAGATAAAACGCTAAGTGTTTAAGAAAATAAATGACATATGGTTGAGAGATGTGGCAGCTAGAGCAGAGCTCACATTAACTGACACAAAAGATGATGAGACATGATAATCTTATTCTGTACCACATACTGAGCAAAAATATACTGCTAAAAATCAATAAATGGCAAATAAATAACTACCTGTATAAGTTAGGGAAGGAATCACATTATTATCTTCTAGTAAGTCCCCATTCCAGAATTTTCTGTTGGAAAGGACTGGTTTCTAAAAACTTTGAATTGCAGATACACAATGTGATCTAATATCCTGCCTCCCCTCCTTGATACCTTCCTCTCCTGCTGTGTTCCAACCCACTGCCTCCCTTTCCAAACCAGGTTACGATTTCTTCCTATGATAGGACCTATTCATAATAGGAAGTGGAGACATGCTTTTACTACTGTAAAGAACAAGCAAGCCCAGAGTCTGCATCTTTAAAAATCTACAGGTATTGTAGGCAAGCAGAATGGGATGTTCTATTATAAAAGTGTTCTATGCAATTGAGACAATTTTCCTGGATTTTATTTTGTTAGAGCAATACAATTAGAATTATTTTCTGGCAGTGTCCTCTTTTGATACTTCAGAACAAGATGGTTCTGTTCATTTGCTTGTATGTGAGCAGCAAGGTCCAGTGCACCATTGTGTTTCAAACTGCTCAATCAGGATAAAAATCCTGTATATATTTCAGAATGAAGGCCAATTGTAAAGCTTTACTGGAACACAGCATGGCTCTCTTCATTCTTCACAAAGCGCTGCTAGATACTTGTCTGGATGTGACTTTGAGCAGAGATAACTAATTCTTCTAGTGCTTAGACTAGAGTTGTATTTAGAGTTGTATTTAGTTACTCATACACTGGAAATTTATCACTAGCTGCCTACCTCCTGTTTTGGGTAGTTTGGTTGTTTGCCTTCCACCCCCTCCACTGCCATTGACCCTGTCTTACAAAAATTCTTTGCTTTGCTGCTATTCTCAAGTAAAGCATCACTGATCTAAGTTAGTCAGCTAAAGATACAGTATAGTTTTTAATCTCAGACTTTGTTATGAAACAGAAATACTTTGATTCTTTGGCTGCTTCAGTGCATCAGTTACAATCCCAAAGTTTGCCATTTCTCACTTTGCCATTTCTGTTAGTGGGTTCGCTTATTACTTTCAGACATATTTGCATTGAGAGTTCCTTTGTGAGGGGATTACATTAGTGAAAAGTATTTTACACTGAACTGCAATTAAAATATTTTTCAGGAAAGGAGTGAAATTAAAACCCACAGTGCCTAGTTTCTAGGAACAGTAGGTAGCTCTGGATGACATTTCCACATTATAGAGACCTAGACTCTGTACAGACTCAAAGTTTTAGAAATAAGACTTGTAATTGAACTTGCTTTAGACTCAGATTTTCCTGTGTAACTAACACATTTTATCGATATATTGTTTGTTTTGGTTTGTTTGTGGTTTTGGTTTTTTTCCTGCTGAACTGGGGCAGAAAATATAAAACTTGGGGCAAAAATTTACAGTTCTTACATACCAGATCCAGAGGAACCTAACAAATTCTTTGCGTGATTTTTGACAAGTTCAGACCTGCCCTCAGGCCAGGCCAGCTAGGGACAAAGCCCAAACAGTCCAAGTAGAGTAGTTCTGTATTGGGATTCCACCATACGACTATATAGGTTATCCTTAGGGCTCTACTGTGGAGAAGCAAAGAGGAGAATTTGGACCAGGTCCTTCTAGAACTCTTTCTGTCTAGAGAGAGGAAGAGAAAGAAGGGGGAAGTGGGAAGTAATCTGTAAGGAATTCTTTCTTAAGTGCTTCATCTGGAGATACGTTTGTATTCAAGGAAGGAAGAGAGAGGACATAAATATCAGCACATTTTAATAGATATTCCCTGAAGACTCTTTGTTTTAATACAGTGGTATTAAATACTTTGTTTTAATACAGTGGTTCATCGGGCTGTGATTTTTCATTTCATTCATCACTTATGCTGTGGAAGTTTCTGAAATGCTTCACTTAATTGTACTGAGACATCAGTCATGATTTTCTAGTTAAGGTTGTAGGAGGCTTTCATTTTGAAACACCATTATAACTTTCAAAATAATTCCTTTTAAGCTGACGCTTAGTGTCAATCCAAGCATGACTCATGTAGTGAGGCTGGAAAAAAAATCACCTTAGCCATTTCTACTTTATGGGAATCTGATGAGGCTTTTCGTTTTAAAAAAAGATGATTTTTCCTAGCTCTAAAATCAAGCCCAAACACATTTTAGTTGAAGGTGTCTGTTAGCTCACCTCAAGAAACACAACCCCCACCCCTGTTTTTCAGGTTCTCAGAGCATTGAGGGGTTCTCCAGTGAAAAGCAAGGGGTACAGGACATCTGGGTCTTATGCCAATATGGTGTCAGGGAATGGACATAGCACTCAGGTGGGCACAGGAACTTAGCAGACCTGCATTTTTGTGTTACTGAGCAGCACATCTCTGTACTGTTTTGACAACCTCTTCTTTCTGAGAACTGTTTAAAGGCCTGGTGTCCCATTCCCAGTCTGAGACTCCACCCCTCCCCCTGAGAAACTCTCCAGGCTGCCTCAGCTGCATCCACATAGGCACCCTCTGATGTGCATCTGCTAGCCAAAATACAGGCACAGGTCCTGTGGGCTATAATCTGCCTCTGCTCAGCTAAGAGGTGTTTGTTCTGGTGCCTGACAGAGTACAGAACTGAGGCAAAACATGCTGCAATTTCTATTACAGCTTACTTGAACGCTTGCACAGAACAGGATGGACCCAAGACTGAGGCATATCTGGTGGTTGTGTTCTGGCACATCTCCTCTGGCCTGAATGAAGCTGGCAGGCTGGCCTGTAATCATGAGTGCTTGTCTTTGCCACAGGACAGCAGCAGTCAGGATATGGGAGAGTAAGAAACCTGAACTCTGTTAGGAAGTTGGGAGTCTGAGAACTAAAACTGTCTCTGAAGGCAATAAAGGGAAAACCAAAAATGTTAGAAGCACTGTAAACTGACAGAACCCTGAAATCTTCATTGGCTTTGGCAATATCCTGAGTGTGAGGAACAAAAGAATTAGAGGAAAATAGGGAATTTCCAGTTCCTAATCTGCAAAATGGATTATTTTCCATTCCTCTGTTTTGTTTAGCTATGAACTGCCTCTTTTTAAGAGAGTAGGCATTTGATCTCAGCTGGTGCTTCAAGAACCCACATCTTTGCTTAAAGTTACTCTCCTTCACAGCAAAGGCAAAGCAACAAATAAACCTTTTATAGTGGCAAATATCAACTCTGTGGAGTGCTTCTGCCTATCAGCTGGGCAGCTTGGGCTATCCTGATGATAACCAACTCTCATTTTTCTATAACGCTTAGCCCATAGGATCAAATTAAGTTCAGTGCCTTGAGCCTTATATTCAGTTGTATAGGTGGTTCAAGTCAATGAGCAAATGAATCATCTAAGGCTTCAAATCCTGTAAACATGTAGGCATTTAGCAAAAGATCATCGTTAACGTCTGTCTTCTGACAGACTGCAGTTGCCAAAAGGACAGTGAGATTTATTGTGCAGGAGGTAAAAGAGCTTGGGAGTAAGGATCAGAACATGAAGCTAAGGAGCTAAGGCCTGAAGTAAAAGAAGGAAAAATAAGAAAAATATGAAGCTGTAAAGTTATGCAATAAGAGAGGAAGAAAGTCCCTAAAGTACAGAGAAAATGAGAGGAATGTAATAGTGGAGAACATAATCTTCTACTATGCAAATTACATTCCTTTAGATATTTAATTTTGATTGACTTAATCCTCCCCCTCTACCAGGAAAGCCTACAGTTCTTGATTTCCATAAAAAATAACCTCCTAAAATGTGTTTTTGTTTTTTTTTTTTTTTAATGAAAAATCAAGTCAGAACATTTACCATGCACAATAAAAATATAGTACTGTATTCCATACATACCCTAACAGTAGGACTGAATTTCTTCTTCTTGTAAAGTGAATTTAAGGAAATAGGTTTAATTAAGAGCAAGATGAGGAATAGTGGGGAGTGTTAATCTTGCTGAAAGCAAAACAAGTATTTAATTCTCATTCTTCCAAGTATAAAAATCAAAGTATCGCTGTTTCAATAATAAAAATGATGCTGAAATTGTATGAAGCATGAACCATAAACATCTGAAACAATAGATACCAACCCATACATTTGAGATTGTTCACACATTACTGCATTCACTAGCTACTAAAAAGGATGAAGGAGAGCTTTAACCATTTCTAGCAAATGCAGTCAAGATGTGGGAGCTGTGATAAGACTTTTTATAAACAATGTAGTAATTCATTACATAGAAAAGATGCAACATTTAACTAGATGGAGCACAGGACTGTTGAACAAAGTCTTTTTTTTTCTCTCCACTGAATAATGGTTTGATTTTGTTAGTTCTGCTGTCTCAGTCTGACATTGCACAGTATTAAATATTTAGGCTTTAAAGTGATCTAATTCATATTCTGAAGGCTGTTCTATATGCAATTAAATCAGTAATTTTGTTCTCTGCTGGGAAGGAGAGAAGTATTTTACTGCCTCTGAAATATCTTCCTCTTCACAGCCAATAAACTCATGGTTACCATAATGTGATTATGAGGCCAGCCTGTACTGCAGAAAGCCAGGTATTAATGCTGCCATACAGTAATTAACAAGGTTATTTTTCACATTATAACACCTTAGTCATGCTCTGCAATGCTCATGTCTCGGTACTTAAGTATTTTTACATTTCTATCCCTTTACTTCCATCTCAATTAAATATGCAATGGGAATAGTATTTCCCTGAGCAGTTTGTATACCTCATTCTATTTAAAACCAGGTCTATGGGACAGAACATCTCTTGCTTAGTGTAAACACAATATCTTTGAAAAGAACAATTTCTGTTAGGTGGTTTGACACAGCCATAATAGAAATAATGGATTTGATCATTGCTGCAACTTGTTGTATTTACATTTACTGCTTAGTCTATCAAAGGAAAAAAAAAAGGGGTGGGGTGGGGTGGTGAATCTAGATTGATCCTTACACTAGGGAGAATACTTTTGAGTGCTGGGTAGCTTTTAGGAATGCACCTACTCCTATTCTTGTGAAGCATCTCTTGATGTTGCACTGAGTTAAACAGAAAAAATATGAAAGATCATGAGAGAATCACAACCACCAAAGGAAGAGCAGTAGATCAGCATCATTCTTCTGAATAAATTATTACTGGAGGCAAATTGTTAGAGAGAATTCTATAGCCGTGGGTTGGCAAAGAAACTGATACAAGGAGATATGGGAAGGTGCTTTACTAGAAAACGCACAGAAGGAAGCAAGTAAGCATTTTTGTGTCTTTGAAATAAAATAATTTTATGACTCTGTTAAAACAAAAAAAATAGGAAGAACTGAAAGAACCTCAGTTTAAGCACAATTCCTAGTCAGATGGTAAGTGATAACAAAACAATATGTCAAGATAGCTGGTAGAAATAGCTAGAATACACGTCTCTATCTTTTCCAGTTCAGTGCTTCAAATTCTGTTCCATACTAACCCAATCTGCTTTGTTAAGTCAAACAGTGAAGGATGTTAATCTGACTCTGGAATAATCAGTTAGATGAAGTCAGTGAATTCTGAGAATCAAATGTGGACTAATTAGAATGGAATTCTATCTGCTTATGAAGTACACGGAGACCAGGCACAACGGAATTAAATGTGTGTGCTTCAAAAGCAGTAGTCATCATGCTGATGTCATGGCACATTCAATTTATTACTGTATTGGGCAGGAGGCTTTGAAACAGTTTCCATGCTTTTGGCTGTTCAGTTTTCTGTTACTCTGTGACTTTGCTCACAGTGAGAAGCAAGTCCTTTTCCTTTTTATTCCCCCCCCCCCCCCCCCCCCCCCCCATTTATCTTTTAGCCATATAACAGAAGTAATAAAGAAAGATTTTGGACACAGGATCCCAAATTGGACCATCCTTTTAGTATTTTCTTTCTGTTGTTGAAGTTGGTGTAGCTGTTAAACCTCAGTTTGCTTTCTTGATATTTGAAAAAAAAAAAAAAAGAAAAAAAAGATGACCCATCACAAAGTTTCTACTATAGCTATGAAAAAGATCACCATTTTTTCAGCTTTAATATTTCAGCTATGTTTACTTTTCTCAGGAAAAAAAAAAAAAACCACAAACACGCAAAGAAAAGGAAATGAACTTTTCTGTTGCTGATAAGAGAAAAAAAATCAGCTTCACACTCACAAAAGTTATACCTGGATAATATGAAATGCTACCATACCTGACACTGCTGATGCTGTTTTCTTACAGGAAAAAATGCTCTCTTCTACATCTACAGAATTACTAATCAATTCAACCACAAACAGAGATTTATTCATGTGAATGACAAATAGATGGCTATGTTAACTCACTCCATAGTAGCGCAGATAAATCAAACTACTTTTCACAATTTCTGGGATTAGGGAATGAAATGCAAGTATTTAGAAGAAAATAAACCACATTGAGCTTTTCACATTTTTAACTATAATAACAACTAGTGGGACACACAGTGGTGTGGTCCAGTTTCCAGTTTGATAATCACTGTGCAAGCAATTAAGTATGACAGCCATCACAACAAGCAAGCAGCTAAGAAAAACACAAACAGAAAGAGGGAATACAAAGAGTCACAGAGAGATAAAATGGTGTACCAAAACCAGGGTCTGTGGGTGCCTCTTCCCTTTGCCATGTACCATGTAATGGTCCATATACATTACATTTCAACGCTTGCTATAACATTCAATATATTGAGCACACTGTAATAAGAAATTCCCTGTAAGAGCTACAGTTCAAGTGATAATTGAGGCTTTTTTTAGCCCTGTAGGATAAAAACTATTTTGTGTGGCTGTTGTAATGCAGCAGTATTAAAAAAAACCCTGGAATGAAAAAACCCACATACTGAATGATCTCAGGTGCAGTCCTATATAGTTATAATGGTTTTCCATTAAATTGTCTGTAACAATTGCCTTCTATTAAATGGTGACAATTTAAAGGTACCAGGAAAGAATACTGGAACTCAGGGAGTCAATTTTAATTTTTTTTAAGCAAAAGGAAAGAAAGGACTTACTCATTTACCTTTTCCATTGCTGGTGTTCATTGAGTGAATGTATGTGGTGGTTTTAGGCTTCAACCCACCACAATGTGTCAAATGGCTATTGTATACAACAGCCAGCAATATCACCCCATGAAGGAGGGACTCCGTTACCTACCACCTACATTTGAGCAGAGTTCCAGAAAGAGCAGGGCAAGAGATCATTTTTCTACCCTAGAGCTGGGCACCCTGAGTGTGTCTCATACCTGAATCATAGAATCTTAGAATAGAATAGAATAGAATTAACCAGGTTGGAAAAGACCTTCGAGATCATCAAGTCCAACCTATCACTCAACACCATCTAATCAACTAAACCATGGCATCAAGTGCCTCATCCAATCTCCTCTTAAACACGTCCAGTGACGGTGACTCCACCACCTCCCTGGGCAGCCCACTCCAATGGCCAATCACTCTTTCTGTGAAGAACTTCTTCCTAACATCCAGCCTAAACCTCCCCTGGTGCAGCTTGAGACTGTCCTCTTGTTCTGGGGCTGGTTGCCTGGGAGAAGAGACCAACCCCCCACATGTCAACAACCTCCCTTCAGGTAGTTGTAGAGAGCAAGGAGGTCTCCCCTGAGCCTCTTCTCCAGGCTAAGCAACTCCAGCTCCCTCAGCCTCTCCTCATAGGGCTTGAGCTCCAAACTCCTCCCCAGCTTTGTTGCCCTTCTCTGGACACATTCCAGCAAGTTAACATCTTTCCTAAACTGAGGGGCCCAGAACTGGACACAGTACTCAAGGTGTGGCCTAACCAGTGCTGAGTACAGGGGAGGAATGACCTCGCTGCTCCTGCTGGCCACACTATTCCTGAAACAGGGCAGGATGCCATTGGCCTTCTTGGCTCTCTGTGCACAGTGCTGGCTCATGTTCAACCTACTATCAACCAGTACCCCCCAGGTCCCTTTCTGCCTGGCTGCTCTCCAGCCACTCTGACCCCAGCCTGTAGCACTGCATGGGGTTGTTGTGGCCAATATGCAGAACCCAGCACTTCTGTAAGTGCTGTGTGATTGCACTCAAGATGACCTGTTCCATAACCTTGCCTGGCACTGAAGTCAGGCTGACAGGTCTGTAATTTCCTGGCTCATCCAACCGGCCCTCCTTGTGGATGGGCGTCATGTTGGCCAGTTTCCAGTCATCTGGGACCTCTCCAGTGAGCCAGGACTGTTGAAAAAGGATGGAGAGCAGTTTGGACAGCTCATCTGCCAGCTCTCTCAACACCCTGTTAAGAGAGCCAGCTGTTAAGAGAGCCTACCAGGGGACAGGCTCTGCTTGACCTGCTGTTCTGCAATAGGGAAGGGCTGGTGGGAGACGTGATCGTGGGAGGCTGCCTAGGGTGCAGTGACCACAAGATAGTGAAGCTTTCAATATGCAGGGAGATAGGGAGGAGCACCAACAGAACCTTCACCTTGGACTTCCGAAGGGCGAACTTCAGCCTATTTAAGAAACTTGTCTGCAAAGTCTCCTGGGTACCAGCCCTCATGAACCAAGGGGTTCAGGAGGGTTGGACCTACTTCAAACAGGAGCTCTTGAAGGCACAGGAATTGGCGGTTCCCACGTGCCGGAAGGCAAGCCGGCAGGGAAGGCGACCGGGCTGGATGAGCAAGCAGCTCCTGGAGGATTTAAGGGGGAAGAAGAGGCTGTATCATCTTTGGAAGGAGGGGAAGGCTTCTCGAGGTGTGTTCAAGGAAGCTGTTAGATTATGTAGGAATAAAATTAGGGAGGCTAAGGCCCAGCTGGAACTGAAGCTGGCCACCTCAGTCAAAGACAATAGAAAGCATTTTTATAAATATATTAACAATAAGAAGAAGGGCAGGAAGAACCTGCACTCCCTGGTGGACCTGGAGGGGAACACGGTGACTGAAGATGAGGAGAAAGGTGAGGTCCTGAACACCTTCTTTGCCTCAATTTTTAACAGCAAGGCAGGAGTTCAGGACGAGTGGCCTCCAGAGCTGGGTGATGGGGTCGGGGAGCAGTGTAGTGCCCCGGTAATCCATGAGGAATTAGTTCGGGACCTGCTGAGCCACTTGGATATTCACAAGTCCATGGGACCGGATGGGATCCATCCTAGGGTGCTGAGAGAGCTGGCGGATGTGCTAGCCAGGCCACTCTCCATCATTTTCCTCCAGTCCTGGCTCACAGGTGAGGTCCCAGATGACTGGAAACTGGCCAACGTGGTCCCCATCCATAAGAAAGGTCAGATGGAGGAACCTGGAAACTACAGGCCAGTCAGCCTGATCTCAGCCAGGGAAAGTGATGGAGCAGATTATCCTGGTGGCAATAATTGCGCACCTGAAGGATGGCCAAGGGCTCAGGTCCAGCCAACATGGATTTAGGAAGGGCAGATCCTGCCTCTCCAACCTGATCTCTTTCTATGATCAGGTGACCCGTCTGGTGGATGTGGGGAGGCCTGTGGATGTGGTCTACCTGGACTTCAGCAAGGCCTTTGACACCGTCCCCCACAGCAAACTGCTGGATAAGCTGTCAGCCTGTGGATTGGACCATTACACTCTGTGCTGGGTTGGGAACTGGCTGGAGGGCCGGGCCCAGAGAGTGGTAGTGAATGGTGCCACATCCAGCTGGAGGCCAGTCACCAGTGGTGTCCCCCAGGGATCAGTGCTGGGCCCTGTCCTCTTCAACATCTTCATCGATGATCTGGATGAAGGGGTAGAGTCAGTCACCAGCAAGTTTGCAGATGACACAAAGTTAGGGGCAGATGTTAGTCAGTTAGAGGGTAGAAAGGCTCTGCAGAGGGACCTCGACCGACTGGACAGATGGGCAGAGTCCAATGGGATGGCATTCAACAAGTCCAAGTGCCGAGTGCTGCACTTTGGCTACGGCAATCCCATGCAGAGCTATAGGCTGGGGTCGGAGTGGCTGGAGAGCTCCCAAACAGAGAGGGACCTGGGTGTGCTGATCGACAGCCACCTGAATATGAGCCAACAGTGTGCCCAGGTGGCCAGGAGGGCCAATAGCATCCTGGCCTGCATTAGGAATAGTGTGGCCAGCAGGAGCAGGGAGGTCATAGTGCCCCTGTACTCTGCTTTCGTTAGGCTGCACCTTGAGTACTGTGTCCAGTTCTGGGCCTCTCAGTTTAAGAAGGACATCGAAACACTTGATCGTGTCCAGAGAAGGGCAACAAGGCTGGTGAGAGGCCTTGAACACAAGCCCTATGAGGAGAGGCTGAGGGAGCTGGGATTGTTTAGCCTGGAGAAGAGGAGGCTCAGGGGTGACCTCATTGCCCTCTACAACTACCTGAAAGGTGGTTGTAGCCAGGAAGGGGTTGGCCTCTTCTCCCAGGCAACCAGCACCAGAACAAGAGGACACGGTCTCAAGCTGCACCAGGGGAGGTTTAGACTCGAGGTGAGGAGGAAGTTCTTCACCGAGCGAGTCATTCGTCATTGGAACGGGTTGCCCAGGGAGGTGGTTGAGTCATCGACCCTGGAGGCGTTCAAGGGGAGATTGGACGTGGCACTTGGTGCCATGGTCTAGGCATGGGGTCTGTGTTGATAGGTTGGACTCGATGATCCTCGAGGTCCTTTCCAACCTAAGTGATACTGTGATACTCTGATACCCTAGGGTGTATCCCATCCAGTACCATGGATTTGTGGGGATCCAAGTGGCTAAGCAGGTCTCTAATTACTTCCTCCTGGATTACAGGAGAACTATACTGCTCCCTGCCTCCATAGTAGGAGTTGGGAGGAGCTTCTGGAGATCATCTAGTCCACCCCCTGAGCCAAAGAAGGATCACCTAGGGCAGATCATACAGGAGCACCTCCAGGCAGGTTTTTAAAGTCTCTAGAGGAGATGCTACAATCTTTCTGGACAGCAGCACAGGAGGCAGTTTCTGATCCTGCAGTGTTGAAGAGGAGGCACTGAAAAAATTGTAAGAGACTAATTACACACCTTCCTTTTAAAAGAAATGTACTCTTTGCCTTCCTTTTTGTCTACAATTTCTGCTCTGATTTTGAGCTCTTCAACATGGGGCTGTTTTTTAGATTCTAGTGTGTAGTACAAAGAAAAGTTCCTGCAATTTTTTTTTTTTTTTTTTCTTATGCACCCTCTAGACATCAGTGACAAGTTCTCCCTTCTCATTTTTCTCCACTCACTCAGCAACCTTTCTTCTTGGAATGACAGCAGGACTATAGTTGGAGTGTGCTTCTCATAGTGTTGCCTAACAGTTGTTTGCTGTAGCATCCTGCACTTCAGCATTCTGCAGACAGCATCAGTCAATACTGAGTGAGAAAATGCCATTGCCAGGTTATCAGAAACAAGGGCCTTGCATCTGTGATGCTGTGCTTTTGGGTAGTAACCTAGATATAGTCCTCACTGTGCAATATGGATAGATGCCCTGTCTGGCAGAACCATGTAATCAAGAAACTCAGAGAGGGAAGAATGGGAAATAGCATTGCCCTTCTGTTACAAGAAAGAACTGAGGAACGGTTTCTTCCCCACCAAGATCAAAAGGAACATCTGTGGCATGTAAAAGATACAAATCTCAAAATAACAAATCTGAGACATTTCTTTCTTGTGGGAGATAGCTGTGATACACGAAATGAGCTTTTTTAGGGAAACTGCATTCTTTCTTTTCCAGCAGCAAGCCTCAAGGTGTTACATATTTTTTGAATTTTATGTCCTTTAAGGTTTGTTGTTTGGTTTGGTTTTGGTTTGTTGTTGTTCTTGGGGATGTTGTTCATTTCTTTTGGGGTTTGGTGTTGGGTTTTTTTGTTGTTGGTTGGTCGGTTTTGGTGGTTTTGTTGCTGTTGTTTGCTTGTGGGGGCTTTTGGGGAAGGCAGTAATTACAGATTCAGCATTACAAAGCATATATTTTGCCATGAATTTGACACAATGCTTTTGAAGTTTATGAATCTATTAAGTCTTGGACACTCTCTAGTGTATTGGACAACAGCAGAGATTTAGATTATTTTGAAGTTGCAAGGAAGTTTTCAAGGATAATAGATTTAAATGGAGAGACAAAAAGGCAACATTCCTTCATTTATGCTTGCTGACTTCTTTTCCCTATCATATTTCATTTAGCAAAATGGATAAGGCAGAAAGGATGCTGGTGTATTTTTATGTTAATTAACATATTTTAATTTCAAATCACATTTTTGGAGCTCAGATAGCTTCCAAAAGAGTGGTGCCAGGGCAAAACTAATGAATTTTAATTTTTTTTTCCAGTATACTTCTGCTTTCATGAATTCTTTTTGTTATATTCTGATGCATGAGAATGCATCAGTAGGCATTCAGAGCATACAACCCACAGATCTGATTTTTACAGAAATCCACTTTAGCTTTTTTAGCTACATAATAAAGCTCACCTCCTAAGTGTGCTATTTTTAATGACCAATTGGGTAACAGGTAAAAAAAGTACTTTGGAAGGTTAGTCAACTTTTAAAAGAGTTTTTCAACACCATACATTTGAAGTGTTAAGTAATCTTTCTGCACAAAGGATG
Source organism: Melanerpes formicivorus (assembly GCF_026170545.1). Classification (NCBI taxonomy): domain Eukaryota; kingdom Metazoa; phylum Chordata; class Aves; order Piciformes; family Picidae; genus Melanerpes; species Melanerpes formicivorus. Next base: position 11,704,882 of record NW_027142358.1, read on the forward strand.
TATTTAACTGTTTTGTAGCAAAATCATGCTATTCTCAGACAAATTTTAAGGGGGTGCAACTCTTGTCCCAGGATGACTCCAGCTAATAAGCTTGCTGCAGCTACATTACTGAAAGCAGTACAATGTATTCTTTAGGCAAATAACTATGAAAATCGACTACGTTAACCCTGCTCTTCAACATCTTGGAGTGCTTCAGAAAATTCTCAGCATCTTGGCTATGCAAAGAATTTTGGCTGATATGCTGTCAACCAGAAACCTCCATGGGCTACAGAGTTTGGCCACGGCCACCAGAGCTGGTCCAGTGCCTATATTCTAGTGCTAACAGAGAGGGGTGCATCAAACAGCCTTTTGTTTCATAAAAGTTATAAATGTTATACCATGGTCCATGTATTGCAATGCTCTGATCCTGGACAATTTTACTAACTGTTCTATCTCATGGCTCCACCAGGCACAGCCTTACTGGTTAAACACTGGCCTGCTCTAGTTTTTATTTTGCATGTTGTGAAGAATAGGGCATAACCCCCCCCAATTCTTTCCTTTGTGTAACACTTGCCACAGCAGTAATATAAAATCAATGACACTGTTAAAAGTAAATGTTGGTACTCATCAGGACAGATCATGAAAAGATGTTTCTTTTTACTACTAGAACTGTAACCTACATGGGTGTTTGTGTAAAGCAGCAGCACTGCCCATGATTTACTGCATTGCAGTAAAATCAACAATCCAGCATTCTGCTGAGCCTGGCAAATACTCATTTAATTTGCTAGGTGAACAGAGAGATCAAAAAATGCTCCCCCAAAAATATTTCTAATCGTGTTACTGTGTTTTTTGTTTGTAATGCTCCAAAAAGCTCCTTGTGTAACTAAACACTACTACCACTTGAAACCAAAATGCTGGTTGGAAACCCGATTTGAAACCATGTCTTTTAAAACTAACAAAGTGAATCACAGTGATTTTTCTCAGTATTTCCTTTGGGAGGAGGAAAGAAAAGAGCAATTTGAGAAGTTAACAGTAACTCATAGGTAAGTTCCAGCTGAGCAGAAAATAAATTTCTATGTCCATGTTAGGTGTGGGAAAAAAAGCATCTAATTGTATTTAACTTCCCAAAGCTAGAGAGGAAATAAAGTAAGCTGAGAGTAAATATAAACCTAGGATACTTCTGTCCAACTATAGGGACATTGAAATTTTGTAATTATATTTTTTTTTAGCTAGAAAAAAACCCCATAGTTTTAAATATCACAGCCTACAAAACATAGACATTGACAACAGTCAAGACACATTTTTTCATGTTTGTTTACAAGTCACCACCATAAACTTAGCTTTTTATAAAACTATTTCCCCCTCCCCTGCCCAGGTTTTCTTGAGCTGTCACTGTAAGAGATTGTTATTTTGTTCAGTAAAATGTGAACACTGAATAAACCCATGGATTTTATAATAATTACATGATGATAGAAAACTGTTGTAGAACTGAAATCATCTACTCAACCTAAGTTTGTAGTTTGTTGTACCCTTCTGAAAAATAGAGGTAAGAGAGAGAACTCATCATATCAGTTTAGTGGCAGGGATCTTCGTAACTGTTGAATATGTAAGAAGAATGAAGATGAATGAATGCTTGTTTTAACTCAACCCAAAGAGACTTAAGCTTTGTGGAGTCATCTATATTCTAAGATTTGATAAGCTAGCCAAATAGAATGTAGGTTTCAGAATTTCCCTGAAAGCCAAAAAATGGAGACTGTACAAATTCATTAAAATCACAGTCCATTATGGCCCCTGGGTGATTACCTACTAGAATAAAAGACCTGTTATACAGAATATCAACAACATGGATTTTAGCATGAAAGACACAGGCAAAGAGAGGATTGAAAAAGGAAAAATAAAATCTTAGCCAAAGATGTTTTGGTTTAGGGCAGATTATGTGAATAACTTTTATTGTTTAACCTCTGTAGTAACTCTACATTATTGTTCTAGGTACCTGGGAATAACACGACCTCTCACCTACCCTGTAAGGCAGAATGGGAAGTGTATGGCCAAGATGATTCTGTGTGTATGGCTCTTATCTGCCTCTATCACTATACCCCCACTCTTTGGCTGGGCCCAAAATGTAAATGATGAAAAAGTTTGTTTGATTAGTCAGGACTTTGGCTACACCATCTACTCCACAGCAGTTGCATTTTATATTCCGATGTCGGTGATGCTTTTCATGTACTATCAGATTTACAAAGCTGCCAAGAGGAGTGCTGCTAAACACAAGTTTGCTGGTTTTCCCCGTCCAGAAGAAGTGGATGGGGTTTCTATGAATGGAGTTGTAAAACTGTACAAGGAATCTGAAGAATGTACTAACTTTTCTCGACTCCTAAAGAATGACAAGAAAAACATTTCAATCTTTAAAAGAGAACAGAAAGCTGCCACCACACTTGGGATTATCGTTGGGGCTTTTACTATCTGCTGGCTGCCCTTCTTCCTCCTCTCCACTGCCAGACCCTTCATCTGTGGTACAGCATGCAGCTGTATCCCACTGTGGGTTGAGAGAACATTTCTATGGTTGGGTTATGCAAACTCTCTCATTAACCCTTTTATATATGCCTTCTTCAATCGGGACCTGAGGACAACTTATCGCAACCTCCTGCAATGCCGATATAGGAACATCAACCGGAAACTATCAGCTGCAGGGATGCATGAGGCTCTGAAGCTTGCAGAAAAGCCAGAATTTGTTCTGTAAGGTCATTCATCCTTTACTTGATAATTTGATGTTTTATTATATTAACTTTTTCCTCACAGATTTGATAGACAAGGAGTTAAGGAAAGAACCAGATTTCTTGAGTACAGTTAATGCAGTGTTCAAGAAACAGAAAGGTAGCAAGGTTAATTCTTGTACAGCCCACCATCTCTAGTGAGCCTGGAGAAACAAGAACACCATCTAAAGAATTCAGGTGTTAGAGGAGCACCAGTCAGGGGAGAGATAAAAAGGTGTTGCAAAATGTTTGAGTTGCTGGAAAGGAAAGAGCAAAGTTGGCCTAACCCATTTGTTTGGTCTTTGGCTTCAAAATCTTTCAGTAGGTGTGAATGCTGGATGCATCTTTTATCCCAGCCATTTTTTTTTTTCTGTAATAAAGATTTAAGAATGAAGAAAAGTTCCATATAATTCATTGCTTTCCACTTTGTTATTATAAAAATAAATCATTTAAGAAGGAGCTGGGTCAGAGAATTTATATTGCTTAGAAATACCCTTTATTAACAACAACAAACAAAAGCCCACAATGTTAATTTACTAGATTGCTTGGAAACAAAGTGCTTTATGAAATGTAATGATGCCTTTGAACAGTAACTATAGCACAGAAAGCTCAAGTTACACTTCCAATGTGAATATAAGAGTTTGAGAAAAGCCACATGGAGCAATGTCTGTAGCTGCAGTCATGCAGCACAATTAGGCCAGTGCTGCTATGCCAATTACACCAGGTAAAGATCTTGCCCTGTATTTCTAGTATAACAAATATGTCTGATTACAGTTTATTTCAGGAGCTGTTTGGTCTTGGTTTGTCCTTTCTTTCTTTAAATCTCTTGGCTTTATCAGTTGGGCCTTTCTCTAACCTAGATTGAGAGCCTGTCTGTGCTCAAGCTTTTTCTGTTGATGTATGGCTAGTCCTTATTCCACTTCAGCAGTTAATTTATTGTCTATTTGAAAGGTCTTTTATCTTCTTGGGATTTCTTTCCTTGCTGAAGTCAGTAAGAAAAAAAACAAATGTAAGACTTTATGACATTCAGAGAAATTTGGACTTTAACTGATTTTGGTCATCTTTTCTGTTTGAAGTGGTTTATAGCCTTGAGTTTTGTAAGGATCACAACAATTTAACATCTCTTCTTCTGGTTGTTTCCCTCACCACTGCAGCTCATCCAAGTATGTGATTCTGTTTCTCTTGACTTTGGTAACAAAGCTCTTTCCTCAATAGAGCAGGGCCAAATATTATAATATTTGTATTTAATAATAATGCATTAATTATATTAATATATGAATAGCAATGTATTAATATAAAATGCACTGATTATGTAATATATTACTATAATAACCAATAATAAACTACTTTTTTATTTATTTTTAATGTGTATTTTCTATGTTTTTATGTTTCACATTTTAATCACAATAAATACATTTATTTATTATGATTAAAACAACACATAACAACAAGATGCTTTTTTGGGGACCGAGTTTGCACTGCACACCGTGCTCCAGATGAAGCACAATATGTATAAGTGAAGGAAGACTAGAAGACTATTTCAGAGCTTGATCTACTTTTTCAGATACAGGGACATCAATGAGGAGACACCATGTTCATTATCAAAATGCCTTAGCAGTATATCAGAATTCTAACTGAAAGAGGCTTAGATAAGAAACATAAGGGGTAGCAAATGAATGAGTAAACGAGAAGTCTATATCAACACATGTGCAGCCTGACATGTGCTAGTATCAAGCCCTATCACTCCTGCTCTGTGCTTCCTTTTACACATTTCTAGGGGAAAGAAAGGTGGGTGAATCAGGTAGATGTGACTGGAAAAGAAAAGATAATAAAACCCCTCCCAGAACAAGTTAGGACATAGAGAGACCAGCATGACACTACCTGAATGGAGACAAAGAAAGGCAAGATATCAGAACCAAGGCACAGATGCTGTTCTGAGTTTCAGACTTATGGCAGGATAGTTACTTTTGGGAAAATAAGCACAAAATTATAGAGGCAACAGAGATATATATCCTAGATGCTGAAGATAAAGATACAAACCTCTCCACACCAGTCTTTCCTTTTAAAGAATCACTGCATGTTGGATAAATCCACAAACTTTAGTCACAGAAAGAGGAAGATAATGGTGACAGCTAACTCTGTAACACCACTCCTGGGAGATTTGGAAGATGTCAGCTATCTCATCCTTGTGTCACAGTCTGAGATGTGAGAAGTCCCATGTTAAATATAGATTTTGAATGGCTTGTAACATTGGAATATCTCAGCTTTTCTATGAAGGTAGCTACCACTTTGTTTAATAAGTGTTTGACAAGAAAGATAGAGTTGGTACTTAGGTGCACAGGGCAGCACAGTTTGGAAAACAAGAAAGTATGAAAAAGATTATCCTGGAGAATAGGATCTCTCATTAACTGCAGTGCAGAACTGGCCTCACCCTAGCTGGATTTTTGTTGAAGAAAGTCAGTGCAGCATTTGTTATTGGCTACAGTGCACACATACACTATTTCTGATTATAAAGCTTAGTCATAGCACCATAGAATCAAAGGATCATTTCAATTGCAAAAGACCTTTAAGATCAGCCAGCAGATGAGGAAACTGGGGAGCAGCTGTGCAGCTGCTGACAATATCTAGATCACCTTTTCATCCAGCACAAGCAACCACTTAGTCAGTATTTGGCTGCAGCCTGAAATCTTCAATAGGTGCCAGAATTATCTAGACACCACCATATGGAGATGCCTGTCAAACCTTTTTTTATTTTGTACATCTCTTTGTTCACCTCTGAGGTGTATGTAAGAATCCTCAAGATCATCCAATGACTGAAACAGTTCTCTAAAAGGAGTTTTAGTCATGGCTATGCCAGAGATCCTTCCCTAAGCCCACCTCTCGGCATCACAAACATATTTTACCCAAGATAAAGACCAGCTGTGGCCAAAATAAAAGCCACAGATCAAAACCAGGAAAAGGGAACAAAATCCCCCAACCTCTTCTGCAACTCATTATATGGTATTAGCAATACCCTGTCTATAATTGATAGACAAAACTAGGACTAGATCTCAATGGATCCCAGGTGAGGGAGTCTTGGATTAGCCTCCTTTACTTGAAACAGTCTTTCTATAGTGTGTCTTATGCCAGTAATATAGCAGCCGATGTGTAAGTTGTACTTTACTAGGAAGTCACTTGCATCCTTCAAGTCTCATCCTGCTCAGATACAGCACAGCTTACCATAAAGGATCTAGATGAACAAAGAGATGGAACAATTCTCCTCAGGGTAAGCAATACTCTTGAAGCAGAATTTGAGATAGTGTTTATTTTGAAGAGCTTTGATTGGCTAGTTTTGCAGCCTTGCCTGTCCACCTCGCACCCGCCCATCTCTGTTTCTTTCTATTGAGTTAATTATCCAGAATCAAATCAGGAGCCATGCCACAAATTGTCATCTTTCTTCATTGCCATTCTTGCTGACAGCTTTTCCACAAACATTCTCCTAGCCTCAAATAGAATAGAATAGAATAGAATAGAATAGAACAGAATAGAATAGAATAGACCAGACCAGACCAGACCAGACCAGATTGGAAAAGACCTTCAAGATCATCAAGACCAACCTATCACCCAACACCATCTAAACAACTAAACCATGGCAACAAGTGCCTCATCCAGTGTCCTCTTAGACACCTCCAGTGACAGTGACTCCACCACCTCCCTGGGCAGCCCATTCCAATGGCCAATCACTCTTTCTGTGAAGAACTTCTTCCTGACATCCAACCTAAACCTCCCCTGGTGCAGCTTGAGACTGTGTCCTCTTGTTCTATAGACCATTTTCCTTTCTCAATAGCTCTTAATCTGCAGTACAACCAGGCAGTAACAACATACAGCATTCTCCATGGTGTATTTCCTCCATGTTCAAATAAAACTCAAGGTTTTGATGTAGTAGCAATAACATTGTGAAAACTGTACTCCCTTCATTCACTTAGTACTGCTTTTTTGAGGGAGTCTGTCTGTGGTTGAAGCCTCATCCCTAATATTTTCTCCCAGCTGTAGCGTAGTTTTAGTACTTAACAAACTCCTCTATTTAGCAAGAGTCTTACTGGGTAATAATAGAATGAACAAAGTAGTAAACCATGAATTTATACAATATCTCATTATTATATGTCTATTGCTTCCCAGCTCAGTTTCACAGGAAGGGAAGCAATGTTTTCATGCTCTGTTTACATGATTTATTAGCTAGCACCACCTGCAGAAAGATATGCCAAACAATGAGAAATAAATCTATTACAATGATAGTGGGAAAAAAAATCTACTACAATGGACATAGAGAAAAGAAATTATTGTTTCTCAAATTAATACTATAAATAATGCAGACAGAATGCATTCACTCCTTTCTACCTGCTTCACAGAAGGAAAATGGATTTCCAGACAGCCCCTGCTCCAGACAATGGGGTCAGTGCAGGACCATTACAATACAATTAAGTTTTGGGATTGCTGACCAAGCTGCTACAGGTATAGAACTGGAAGGTGTTTGGATGCAATGCTGTTTGCTCTATTGCTTTCCCTTAGCTATCAGCTTAGCTTTCATTATTATTTTTCTTATCGTTCAGGAAAAACTATTCAAAGTATAATATTCTCAGAAAATGAGAAATGCATCATCAAACCTGATCACATCTTGCTTAAGAATCAGTTCTGGTCTTTTAAAACAGTGTTACTCAGGAAGATGCAGGGAGTGAGAAGGGAGAAAATTCAGAGAGATAGGGAATAGTTTTAATGTGCAAAGCTATTAACAGCACGACACAGAAGACACCACTTATTTTAAAGGCTGAAGAGGTAGGAATGGTGAGAACTGGACTTTTTAAATTGTGGGGGTTTTGTTGTTGTAGGGTTTTTTTAGTGTTTGGTGTTGTGTTTTTATTTTTTCCTGGGATTTTTTGTTTGGTTGGTTTTTAAAGGAGGGCTCAGGTAAATAGCCTAAGATATCCCTCATTGTAGAGCAATCTTTGCACCTTGCAAGAAATATAAACTTATAACCCTCTTTACCAATTCTAATATCTTAGGTAGTTATTGACACTGAAGAGTGGGTTCAGCATGAGTTTGAAGTGAATGAATACTGTTTCTATACCTGCTTTCTAAACAGTATTCAAGGTAGGCCTGTTGTACCCCATGCTTGCAATTCTGGGCCCCCTTTCAGCTGTCCTGTGCATTACCAAACCATTCTTCGTGTAGCAGTACATCTAATAAGGCAAATTTGTTTTACTCACTGAAAACTGGAAGATGATTATGATTCCTGGATTAATTTTCTCTGCTGCAACAAAACACCCCAACCTCCACCGAGGTGTTGTGTTTTTTAAAAGATATTACTATGTGGTTAGTGCAAAGGAAAGTGTTTTGATGGTTTGTAACTTTGTGACTCTACTGATAGTGCGTATCAAAGTTTCCAAAAGAGACTAATGCATTTTTATAAACCAATGTACCAGATTGAATAAATATTTGGCTTTTAGTTTTCTGTCTGCTCAGTCAAAATCAACAATATTTCATTAATTCAGTAGTTGTGTGGTCTTGCTGGTTCCAGAAAATTGTGTTTATAGTATACTTTCACTTTCTGTGAGAGAAGAGAAAGAAAGCCACTGTAGTATACTCAATTCAGCCCTTCTGCAGAATCTGTTTTAAAGTACAAGAAAATATAGCAGAACACATCTGGATGAACTCACCAATGTCTCAATAAACTTCACATCTTTGTCTAATTGAACCAAGATTTCAGCAGGTCTGTGATAAAACAGCAACAGTTCTTCAGTCAGATATATCATCCTGAAGGAAGAAAAGGAAAAGATACAATTTGGCAAATTAAATGAATGTTTACCTCCCAATAATAGCTGCAAACATGAAACAACCCAACCCAGTAAGTTAAAACAATGATGAAGTTTTTAAAATCTCAATACTTAAACAGCATAATGACAAAATATTACAAGATGTTTCATAGAAATACAAAAATTAATACCTTAATGGCATGTGTTTCCAAACTGAGTGAGAGCTACTTTTGTTTCTTGCATATTTAATTAATGGAGATTTTCACTAAGGAATGTTGGAGCAAGCTGCTGTGGTTTTGAGGTCTAGTAAAATAATTTTACTTTAGCAGGTATTTGCTATAAGGACAATGCACAGCTCCTGTATGCAGATGTACTACTGAGGACCTGTTCAAGGTACACACTGCATCTCCAAGCTAAGGACATTAAAGAGATCTAAATATTTGTCCTGAGAGACAAGAAATAGCAGCAATAGTTAACAACTAACATAGGAACCAAACAAATTCAGAGAAGCTGAAATCTGTATGTTTTATTGCAAGCATAGAGAAATCCTGTCCCTTACAGAATACTCTGAGTTTTTCTTATCTTACACATAGTAAGTACTGTTGACAAATCCATAAATTCTGTTTCTCTCTTCAAACAAAACAGTAAATGCAGCAACTGAAAATGATGCTACAGACCTTTAACTTGCAATAACAAAACCAAACCGACCAATCAACCACCACACACAGCCCCAAACCAGACGTTGAATTACAACAGTTACTGCTGTAAAATAAATGACTTTTTAAAGATTAGTCTTCTCTTTCAAAAATAATCTCCTCTCAGCCCAGAAAACAACAAATATTTCCAACAACAAATTGGTTTGGTATTACAAAGATTTATAAAAACAAAATTTTAGCCATAATAATTAAATAGCTACAATGAAAATTGTTCTAATGAATGCAATACATTACCAGAAAATAGAATAGAGTAGAGTAGAGTAGAGTAGACTAGACTAGACAGTATTTCCTAGGGGAAATGATGTAAAGTCCAGGATTTTATTCTGACTTTTAAAAGTGCCCACAATTAGCTAAAACATAACTTGAAAAAGATTCCTTGTTTTCCTTTATAATTTATTTTGAACTTGAATGTAATTACCTGTCCAATTCTCCAAAGTTTCTGCCAATTTGCCTGCCTTTAATTTGGATCCATTTTTGCTGGATTGTGGTTTTGGTTAATTAAATATTTGAAATTATCAAGAATGCAGGTTTGTGTGTAAAAATGTCTTCTCCTGATATATTTACCAATGTGAATCATTCAATGACTTCAATAGGCACACAAAAGACTACCTTGCTACACATTATAGCCAGGCAGAACTGGAGTTAGGATGCTCTGAAAAGCTTGTAATCTCGCAGGTGTTTCTGTTATAACATTTCAGCCTGGCTACTGTAGCAGCTTGGTTCTTTCCTTCAACAAAGTTGAGACTAGAGGCAGGAACTTGCCATAATTATGATTAGAGTAATGGTGTTATAGGTAGGATAAAATACGCCATGGTAGCAGCTATGATGTGTATTCTGTGGAAAGTTTTTCTCTTGCACGTGTGAGGTCTCCATGAACAGTCACACATTGGCTTGTGCTGCTGCAAGAGGCTGGAAGGTTGGGCCAGAAGTGGGGCTCTGAGTAAAACCAGCTACATTTTCAGAAGTAATTTTGGGCTTCTGCCGTAGAATTGTGTAAAATGGAGTTCGAACTTCCTCAGTTCTCACAGTAACTCAGAATGCAATAAGCACAAGAGACTTGGAAACCACTAGAATCATCTGCTTTCCCCTGCCTTCCTCCTTTGCATGGGACCTTTGAGAATGAACTCATTAGCCATGATCTAACTGACTCTTAAGAAAAGTTTCTGTTTATTTCCTGATCATGTCTTTTAGTTGCTCTAGAACATTTCTCATCTAATGTGTCCACTTTTTTTAAAAACAGGAGAAGTCCTGATTTCTCCAGGGAAAAAGAATCATGACCAAATGTGCATCAAAGCATTCAGGAAAAGTCAAACCAGAACTGGAAGAAGAAAAATGAAGAATGGGGTAGATACATGAAACGTACTTCATCTTCTTTTGATGAGAATGTGCTAAACCTACTCAATGAGCTCAATACATTCCATTAACTATATTTTTATTGGAAGTAGTCACATCTTGTTTGTTATGGGGCAAAGTGCTGTTACATACAAGTAAAAATAGCTTTCTGCCTGAGAAAGCCAAATAATTTCAGCAATAAGAGTTTGGAACACTGAGTGGGGGGAAAAAAAAGTGCAGAGAGCATTCATTTATGTTTACCACGTTAGTATTTTGCCACATTGACACTAATATTCAGGGATCATCAATCATACTGAATGTATTTTGTTACACTACAAAAGGAGGTTTTCAAGAGGTAGAGATCTCCATAGGAGATACCTTTCTAGTTCTGTAACCAGACCTGGTCTGGGATGTGATAGTGGGCAGACTGCATTTTCACAGAGCTGCCTTATCACTCTACCATTGTCAATTTTAATAAAAATTAAACTAATTTGCCCATATTTTTGCAAAAGCTTTGATCTTTCATTATGCACAGTAGTCTGTTTTGTTCTCCATGTGTATTTTTGGGATCAAAAGCTGAGGTATCTTCTGGGCCAATCTACTATACCTTTATTATAACTCTCCTGCCCTTCCCTCCTCATCTGTCTTATGTTCTTTACAAACTTAAAGCCTTTTCATAGTGTTCCTTTGATTCTAGCATAAAATTCTTGCTAAATTAACCAATTTTATTCATGTGACAAAGTGATTAATTTTCCTCAGACCTGGGCAAAACAGAAATACAATGATCTTATCACAAGATGCACCAATGTAAAAGTTATGTGAAAGTATGAAAAAAACATATCTATATACAATATGAAAAGCCAGATGTTCTGGATAATTTTAAGAGATAAAATTGAATTTTATATATATATATATATATACACTCACAAAATTTCAGTCAGATGAGGTTTTTAGTATGCAAAAGCCACTAGAGAATGGAGTTTAAACTCTATGTTTTAAGTCATATATTTTCCCTTGATGATATCCAGTTAAAGGTGAAGATGGTTAACATGAGAGACTACTTCCCATGAACAGCTTACCAGGAAACATAAACACAGGGAAATTAAGCTCTTTAAGTTGTAAGTGGTGTGCACTGAAAATGTTGAGTATCTTTGGTTCCAATATGATTCTTATTTGTAAAATAAACAATTGCTGCCATTTAACTTGCAAATTACTAAGATTTACACAGTAGACTAATTCAGTAGAAAAGAAAATAGGGGTCTTCTGTATTAGGTACTGAGATATATTATTCTTTTAAAATTTGTATGTCCTCAGACATATTATAATGTTAATTTGGATAGTATTTAAGAGGTAATTACTTTTGTAAAATAAAATAGTAAGTCTACTGAATACTGTGCCTGTGTCATATGCTTTCTTTGAACTAATGTTACAGAAGTCAGGGAATCCATTTGTTTAAGTGATTTTAATTTAGATTCATGGAAGACATTCTCATCTACAAAAATGTGTCTTTTTTTTTTTTTTTTCCAGCTTGACTACTTTAAAATACTTACTGTATGAAAATTAATTTTAAAGAAAGTTACCTACACTTGTTGGATAGCACTGAACAAGAAGAGTGAGAGATGGGAAATATCAGTCACTCTCCTGATGAAGGGGTGGTTTGGTTTGTTCAGCACAAGCATTGCTATAATGAACACTGGCTCAGGTCAAGATTGATGACTCCTAAGCAAAAGGTGATTTCATCTATTCAAGCCTTTTAAGGGAAGAGCAAAGTAGGGAAAATAGGGAGCTTCAGGGAGGTTTTGAAAGAAAAGAGCATAAATATCCGTCTTTAGGAATGAACCCAAAAAATAGCAGGCATATCTGAGTTCCAGAAAGCAGTTCCAGGTATAACTCAGAGTATTATACTGGCTACTTGAAGGCAGTTTTATTTCTCCCAAATCCCACTGTGAGGCTCCCAGCCCATTCTCAGACACCACAGTAGAAGCCTATACTCCTAACACAGACATTGGCATTTCATTTTGGGCATCAGGAGCCTAAGAAGTTAAACTTTACATTAGATTTGATAAAATCATATTCAAAGTATGCTGGCACAAACATGTGGATGAAGTAATGGATATTATATTACCAGCTTTAATTAACTAAAAGAAAACATATGCTGTTCTCTAAGGACTGACTAAGATGTAATGAAAATTACTAAGTCCATAGAGCCACTATGCAGCTAGCACAGGGATAAAAACGTTATTTTACAGTGAATGATTATATTCATTAATATAGCTTGCCAGAGAGGGACCTAAACTTTCATTGGCAGCTTTTCATTTTTGTGCATTTCAATACATTTTTCTGTTAGCAACAGTACTCATTCCTTTGTTATGATCCATTGTGGAGCTATGACAAATAAGAAAGAAAAAAAAAAGCAGCCAGTATCACTGGTAATTTGCATATAGATAGTTAAATTCTGTAAGATGAAAACCAAAACCAACCAATACATAAATTAAGGTAATTTATGTAAAGCCTTTAATTCTATGTTCATCTTGCTGCTTGAATTACTAGTTCGTATTTACCTTTCAAAGGCTGTACATACACTAGCTCCTCATACTAAATACTCAGTGGATACAGAAGTGTTGATCCATTACAGATATTTTGATCCATTATTGATTATCAATGTAAAAACAGAAAAAAAATATTTATTCAAAACTGTGCTGAGATAATCAGCAGCTACTTGTTGCTACACAGATTACTCTATCTCAAAGCATTCCAACAGAAGATAATAAGTGCCTTTCCTCATGTAATTTCCTCCTATGTGGATGCACATATTCCACTCAGAAAACTGACTGCCTCAACAGGTCATTTCTTCATAATGTTTCTGGATGTGTTTTGCAAGGTTATTTCCTAACCTGGTAAAATACTGATGCTGTTTAGAGAGTTTCCTACCTTTCAGGATTCTCCCAGAAACCCTTTATCTAAATATATTGATGCATTACTTCTAAGTTCTCATTATACCTTCAAGGTCCTCTCTTCTGGACCAACGCAAATACCCAGTCCAGTATTGCCACCATAAAGCCAAAGCCTATAAGCTTGGACATCTTCTGCATCTCAAACACTGTGTTTGACCTTGATCAGCAGTTGACATTTGCCACACAAAAGTAACCACACACTTATTTTAAAGTTGATTATACTTAAGATTATTTAGAAATTTAGTTTTACCACAGCAAGACTAGGATCTCATAAACACTTTAATAAAAACACAAAGCAGCTGATGTCACATTCAAAAAGGCAGAGTGGGAAGTGAATTTTTCTGTAGCAAGGTCTGCAAAGAGGAAGGCAGGCCAGATAAATCCAAGGAGGGAGTGCAGGGGGGAAGCGCCATTTACAGAGGGCTGACACACTGTGCTCTGGTGGTTGGTGCTGCGTTAGTCTGTGCTCCAGTTTACAAATAACTTCTCAAAATACAAAAATGAAGTTCCCTAACATCTAAATGATGTTTTCACAAGACTTCAGTAAGAAATTTCACAAGACTTTAGTAAGAAAGCACTGATATTTTTCCAATTAATGAAAAGCTGAGCAGGTGCTGGGAATATGCATTAAGTACTGTATGAAAAGTATAACTTACAGGGAGGGCTTTAGACTGGAGGCATTTATTCAGCCATTATATAAATACTGATGTGCTATTCGTCACTGAGGTCATGCAAATAACATTCTTCATCTCAATGACCAGAATTTGGAACTCATAACAGAAATTGGTCAAGCTCTGTTATTTGGATTTGGCACAGTAATCCTAGGTAATAGCTCCAAAAGTATAAAAATACAATATTGAAAACTTCAGAATTGACAGCAGCTTTTACATTGTGCAGCCTCTTCTTCTCCAGTCTGACTTTTCTGGGTGAATGATAACAGATTCATAGAATCATGGAAAGGTCTGTGTTGGAAGGGACCTCACAGGGTCATCTAGTCCAACCCCCTCTGCTGTAAGCAGGAGCATCCTTGACTAGATCAGGCTGCCCAGAGCCCTATTGAGCCGCACTTTGGATATCTCCATGGATGTGGCCCCAACTACCTCCCTTGTCAACCTGTTCCAGTGTTCCACCACCTTCATAGTAAAGAACTTGTTCCTAAAATGATCTTCAGACTATCAAGCATAAAAGCTTTTGTATCAAAGCAAGTTTTAAAATGTCATTTAAAATTATTCTATTGCCACAAAGGAACACTACAGCCTTTAAAATGACCCATTTAGATCTGTCCTAGATAACTGACAGGGTGAAAGAACCTTTTTTTTTTTTTTTTTTTTAATTTTAACATAGAATAAACTGTAAATATATAAAATTTCCTCCATTTTCATGAACTAGCCCACTTAATTAGCTAGTGAAATATTGAGAGGTTACAAAATGCATGTTTAGAAGAAAAGTAACCTGAATGTGCTCTACAAAATATATTTGTCTTCTTTTGGCATAATTCCATAAACTGCAACTCACACAGACACAAATTTTTTTCCATTTTGACCTCAAACTCTTATCTGCAAGTCACAGTCTGCAGAGTTTAAACTGTGAGTCAGTGAAAAAAGCAGTAGCTAAGACTGGCAAGTTCTGATAAAACACAGGGAAAGATCACAGTATCACAGTATCACTGAGGTTGGAAGAGACCTCAAAGATCATTGACTCCAACCTGTCACCACAGACCTCATGGCTAGACCATAGCACCAAGTGCCATGTCCAATCCCCTCTTGAACACCTCCAGGGATGAAGCCTTTATTCGAGAGCATGATCCTGAGATCACTTGGGATACAAACTCATATAGGTATTTCTGTCCTCCAACTGACATTTGATAAATATTTCAGTCTTTTACATTTATAGTACAGAATTTTACTTCTTGGCTAGCAAAGGCTTTAAAAGAAACTGGAGCACATCAACTCTTTGTGGATTGCACTGGAAACAGCTGTGTCTTTTGCTGGTGCCACATGAGTACATCTGCTGCCTAGGTAATTCAAACCCATGAGAACCCATGAAGCAAACTTGTTCCAGTTGTTTACTACTTTTATAGGAAGAGGCATCGTATAAGTAGCCCAAAAGGATAGACCTGTGATTTGTAAAATATGCAGTGTGTTGCATGGTTGATTCTGGGTGTGATTCTCTGCAATCCTATGTACTATGTTAGCAGCTAATGGTAAGTTTTAGTTTATGTTAACTATGCAAGGTCACAAAGAATCAAATTGCAGAAAATTATCTCCTGCTACACTTCCTTTGAGCTGTTGATCGTCATCGTCTGATGATGATTCAGCACAAAAATTATTTATGCTTTCAGAAGTTCCCTTTCTCTTTAAAACTATTCAAAAAATTGACAGCTAAACCAATTTTTTGTGGTTGTGTACTAATGTTAAACTGCAATTCTTAAACTACCCTTTTACTTAGGATTTAAACCAGCAAGCAAAAAACCCAACTTGGATTATAAGACCAGGTTTAGCCTTTGCATTTGCAATTTCAGCTGTCTTTCAAAAAGAGTAATTAAGTCCCATGAATCAAAAATTATTGACATGTACAGATGAATTTGCAGATGAATGGAGCCTTTGCTTAAAACTTGGTATTTGCCTTTGCTGACCAAGAGGTTATGATGCACAAGGAATTTTACAGTTGAATATATACATATGTGTGTGTGTGTGTGTGTAGAATCTTAAAATTTCTCCTTGGCAGCAGGTGAATGGCATTTCTATTTAAAGATTAACAGATCTGAGCAAGAGATTAAAGCTCTTACACGTGGTGTTATATGTCTAATCAGTTTAGAATGGAAACTTAACTTTAATGAATTTGAATAAAATATAATTTTATAATTGATCCATTCCATAACACATCAGAGAAAGGATAAGTGTTCTGCACTTCAAAAACTTACCAATTTATTAACCCATTGAAAGGGGATCTATTTAGTGAGATGAACTAATAGTTTCCTGGAGCCTCTGCCCTTTGGTGTTTCAGAACTCACAGGTAACAATTACTAGCACACTTTATCCATGGATTTAAACAGAAGACTTCCTGGTACTAGAGTGAATTAAATTGAGAACACTCAAAATGAGGCATCTTGACTGAGATCATATTTACCAAAAGCTGTCCTGGCAGTTAAAAACACTGCAGTGTCAGATTTGTAGTTTGAGACTTCAGCTGACTCAATAATATTACTCCTTGTAATGCAAAGTGGCACAGCTTGTCACTAATAAAACTGTAATTTCTCACACTTTAAAGGAACATCTTAACTAATGTGTGTTCTAGATAACACTTTAGGTTTCAGACAAAATATTAGTTCCAAGATCATTCTTTCATTTCAACCATTGTTATGCACGTTATAGTATCAGAACAAATTCTTCATAGCCTGTTGAGGCTGGTGGATAGATTACCTGAGTGTTTTTTTCCATAGAGCTACCATAACATAGTGTTATCTATTTAACAGAGTCATACTATATATTGCAATCTAAGCTCTGTTGTCTGCATAAAATGTCTCCTGCAGGCAAAAACATTGCACATTTATTATAGCAGGGAAAATATGGATTATGTACATAACTCAATAGAATTCAGAGACAAATCAAAACTTGCCTTGGTAATGCACTGAAAGGAAAATACAGAGTGATATAGACTGATAAGACCATGTTCCAGAGCTTTCTGCACTACTGAAATGAAGGGTTCTGTGTCTTTATGCCTAAGCTAACATATGTCTGAAATAAAGCAGGATCTTCACTGTAGACATGTAATAATAGCATCAGTTACTTTGAAGGATGACATCAAATTGAATTTTCTACAAGCTACTTAATTATTTCTCTCGGGAATGAATGGCATTCTGGAAAAGCAGTTTTTGAAAAGGTTCATCTGTTAACACATATTTGATGTTTTCTTAACTCCACTTTGTTTTATATCACATTATGAAAACACTTTGCAATAAAGGGTAGTTATTTGTGCAGGAGGGTGCAGGAAGTAACATTAATAACTGGTACTTTGGTTTCCAGTCAGCATAGATAATTTAACATCTACAGGTTAATCATCAACCCTCTTGCTTGTCCAAGCATAATTATAAGGTCTTTTTCCCCCCCTACAGTCAGAGAGAGCTCTCTTAGATCAAAACTGTGATTACATCAAATGCATTTTTAGCACATTTTCACAAAACCAAGTCCTCATTAACCTTCTCTTTTATTGCGCTTGATGTTTCTTTGGCTGTTAGTACTCCATCTTAACACATTCTTGGGCTTTTTGTGGTGAAAATCCTAGATTCAAACCTCACTTCTAGCTCAAAGGCAATTCATCCTGACTGGCTCAATGTATAGAATGGGTCAGGCCCGTTAAACAGGTAAAGGTAGAGATTGCAAACTGTAAATGCATCATGTAGTTTGTAGAAAAGCTTTTCCTTATGAAAGTCCAATTGAAATCAAATTGTATCAGTGGGAAGATGCTTACGATACTCAGCACTGAGCAATTACAGCTCAAACATGACATTGCTATGTGGCAAGACATGTACTAACATTACAATAAAGCCATACCAGAGTGATCATCCACCACTGCAGCACAAGCAAGTGCTCTTCCTGGACAGCTTCAGCGTTCCTTTCTACTGAGTTGTAGCATGTAGCTGCTTGGGAGTTACAAATAGCATAGCACAGCACAGCACAGCATAGCATAGCATTAACAGGTTGGAAAAGACCTTAGAGATCATCAAGTCCAACCTATCATCCAACACCATCTAATCAACTAAACCATGGCACCAAGCACACCATCAAGTCTCTTCTTAAACACTTCCACTTCCATGGTGACTCCACCACCTCCCTGGACAGCCCATTCCAATGGCCAGTCATGCTTTCTGTGAAGACCTTCTTCCTAACATCCAGCCTAAACCTCCACTGGTGCAGCTTGAGTCTGTGTCCTCTTGTTCTGGTGCTGCTTGCCTGGGAGAAGAAGCCAACGCCCACCTCGCTACAACATCCCTTTCTGCTGTGTCCACAATGACATAATCTGACTAAAACAGATCCTTTGGATTACTTAACTATGAAACACCTGGAGTAAAATGGAACATGAGAATGTGGCATAAACAGAATGTTAAATTTACTTCCTTAATCCAGCAAATAGCATAGACTACAAGGTATAATAAATAATTTAAATTATTTCTATAGGCCCTACAGATGGCTATATGTATGCTACAGCTTGCACTTGCAGTACCATCTATGATTGATCAATGGGATAAACTAAGCAAGACATGAAATTAAAGAACATGCACAGAAGAGTATAATTCATGATGGAAGCAAGGAAGCAAATGCAGGCTGAACTAAAAAGAAACCAGAAACTAAAAGATGAATGGATGGCTGAAAAATAGGAGCATATGGTGAAAACGGATATCAAAATTAAAGATGTAAAAGGTAAAGGGATTGATGCAGAGGACCAGGAACTTGGAGATTTAAAGGTGAGAGAAGAACTAAAATAAAATTGCAGTCCTTCCCAAAACAGAGACAGAAGACTTGACGAAGAACTCTACTACATTTTCTCAGGATTACTGAATACCTTTAGGGATCGGGCATCAAATAAACTAATCTGAAGATGAGGTGAGATCTCGTTACCACATCAAATATGGTAAAATTTTGCACCACTATTCTTATCCCTTCCACTTGCCACAAAATCTAGGCAACGAGAGAACTCACTGTATTTTGATTTTTTTTATCTAGTATTGCTGTTTGGCATGACTGAGAAAGGAAGATGAAATTGTCCTTTCTGGAGGGTTTGGCATGCAGCCCTTACATGGTGCAAAGATCCATCCTGTAAAGGTCTGGTGAGGTACAACTCCAGTCCTGAGAGAGTTTAGCTCTGAAAAAAGTTCTGAATGCATTTATTGCTCTGCTGGCTGGGCACACAAGTGGCATTATGCATGTATATGTTCATATATCTGCCTGTATCTGTAGATATGAATATATATACACACACTCCAATATTTAAAAGGCAAGCAAAGAAATTGCTTTGCTTCAGTGAACTATTTAAACATACATTTAATTCCCTCATTAGTGAGCAAGGCATACAAGTATGTCATTCTCATTGAAATCAGTAAGACTGAGTAAAGATCAAATGGTCTGATGAATGTAGCCCCATTAGGTAAAAGTGAGGAAAGAGAGGGGAATTAATACGGCCATATTTAAGAGATCTTCTGTTTGTTTGGTATTTTCTTTGAGCTTATTTCAAAGGCATAAATAAATACAAAAGCATTTATGAGTGACCATAACTGTCAGGAAGCGCTTCTGGTATCTAGAGTGTCTGTAATGGGGATATTGATGGGAGATGGGAAAATAACGTGACCTCCACTTCAGTGGTACACTTTGAGCTTTGATCAATGGATTTTTAGGAAGCAAGTTTGAAAAAAAAAAAATTGCTTTTTGTTGTTGTGGGTTTTTATAATGTTCTTTTTTTTTTTCTTTCTCTGGTTGTTTGGTTGGTTTTGGTTTTGTTTTGTTTGTGGGTCTGGGTTTTTTTTCCACACATGTTGGTTCAGCCTAGAAAAGCTTCCTTTTGTAACTGACATTGTTCAGTTACTCAGGTTTTCCATTTAGCCTGTGATGTTACACTCATGTACACAGTTTAATCACCAGCTAAATTATTTTTAAGGTAACTTAAATAAATTATAACATTAAAAAAAATCCCAACTTAGTCACATACATGAATCCAAACAGCATAACTACAATAAAGGTGATATTCTTAAATATTTTTTTGAGTATCTGAGAATAATGGATATACAAACAAGAAGCTGTAAAGGAAGTAATTAAAAGAAAAGAAGACCAAATGTCATTTATCTACTCAGGCAGGAATCACCTCACCATCAAGTGACAAAACTTTCTCTGATAGTGCTAGATGTCAGTACTTATGCATTTCTCCTAGGAGAGCTTTTCTGTAGAGAAATAATTTCTAACCAAGGTGACAAGATGATGCGTTACTACTGTCACATTCCTGAAATTGTTTCACAATTAGGTGTGTTTGAATTGAATTTGCATGTATTGATATTAAATAGCCTCAGATAAAGTTTTTCAGAAAAGCTACTTTGTGTTTGATTTTGTAGCCTACAAGATACAGTCTGCTCTTCTCACAGCAGAAATATCATTAAGAAATGATATTTCACTGGTAAGTGATTAGTTCAGGTAACTGACATTTAGGTCTTCAAAAACTTCATTTATATATATCACGAATACAGATTTAAGCAAAAAAGTCTTCTGGTAATGAAACAACATGTCATGAATGATCAGCTCTGGGCATTTTTGTGACCCAACTGCAGCAGTTTGGATGAAGAAAATCTCACTGTTGCCACAAATATTTTATAATAGACATGGAATTTTGAAATTACTCCCCCCTTAAGTCATAACTTCAAGAATCCCTCTCTACACTTTTCAGCTCTTTCCAGATTTTGTTCATTTTCTTTACCCATGTACCTTGAAGGACTCATCATTCTTTCTGTCATTACACCCACATCTCCAAGATCTCAACATATTATGCTTAAACTTCCCTTTCTTAAAGCTTGACTCTAGCAACATTTTTCTCTGTATTCAATGCACTGTTACTGAAACAAGCGTTGTAGACCCTCCACCACTCCATTTAATCCCTGTGCTGGTTTCCCTTTTGTCCATTCAAGCTTTCTTGCCTATTAAGTCCCTGTATCATTTAATCCATTCAAATAATAACCAAATATCCCATTGTGACAGTCATCTCTAACATTGTCATGCCAGCATTTTTCATCTTTATTTACCATCCAGGCTGGATGAGGCTCTGGCCAGCCTGATCTAGTGTGGGGTGTCCCTGCCCATGGCAGGGGGGTTGGAACTAGATGATCCTTGTGGTCCCTTTCAACCCTGAATGGTACTATGATACTATGAACCCTCAGCTTCTCTCCCAGGAGAAACTTCATGATTTTTCTCCTGATGCTTTTTTCCTGTCTGAAAAGAGCTTCATCTAAAACATTCTTGATGGTCTCTGATACTCAGCTCACCCACACACATTGTAGAGCTGAAACCCTATCATTTACTACTTAAAAAGAAGATTAGGTTGTTATATTTGTCTCCTGTGGGAATGCAAGGAGCAGCTTAGAGCACAACCATGTAAGATGAAAACTGTAAATTTTCTTCCTCCAGGGACACTGTGTCCACTTGTGAAGAAATAGCTCTGATACTCCCTTAAACATCAGAAATTGGGTGCTAAAACACTCATCATGATGCCCCAGTGCAGAGGTTGAACTGGTGGCCTTTAAACTGGAGTGATAATATAATCACGGAGCAGCCCATCTTGCATCCTAGGGAGGAGATTAGAGCGCCAGCAAGGAGGTAGGAAAACAATTTTAGTGTGACAGAAGAAAATAATTGAAGAAAGAGCAAAGCTGTTAATCTTCATTAGCTCTCTTTTTGTCAATTTGTACCTCAGATTTTCTACCTGAATGAGTCTAATTATATAGGATATTAGTTTCTATTTTCAATAAATCAGACTCTCAGCATACTAAGTAGACGTCTGAGAGAATGATCTCCTACATAATCAACACACTTTCTCAAACTGTGCTTCTGGGCATTAGTGTTTTACCCACTCTGGATTAATCCTATTGATAAAAACTGACATATCCAGGAAACTGTGGGTGTTCTCTAACACACACTAATATTCTTTAAGTGAACCATTGGTAAGCAACATTTGTAGGAAAATAATCCATGATGTACAGATTCTTGCAACCTATAAAATGGTGACACTTGCATTGTGATATGGCAAGTATATGCAGTATTATACTACAAACACACGTTTCATCTTGCATACATGAGTACGAGGATTTCTAGCCACACATTTGGCTAGTGGTACCACATTGTTTGTATATTCAATAAATTGTTCATACATTCATATTATCCTGCATAAGCTAAAGTCTAAATCTGCAACAGACCCACACAAACACTTAATAAAATGGCCAGGAAGCACAAGAGGAAAACCTCCATTCTGTATGCATATATAAGCAGAAGTGGAGCACTCATTATGAGGACTTACTTAACAATTTGCATAAAATAAAACTTAATTTTCTATAAAACAAACCAAAGCAAACAAAGCATAGAAAGCAAATGATAAATATATTTTATTATTCCACTTCCATTTGATGTGTACTTTACCCCGCAAAGCATATAAATACAATTGTAGATGCTACAGTGTCTGCAGAGATGCATTTGCATTCATTGATAGGAAAGATTGAAGAAAGACTAATGTTTACCTCCTTTCATTGTTATTTAGGTCAATGCATAGCTACCACGAAAAGCAGGCTATAATTTCCATTTTATAAAGTTTAATTAGAATTTAGATTTGAAATATGAGATTAAGGTATAGATAAAAAGTTGCATAAAAGTTGAATAAAGATTCTATCAGATTTTACTAAAACTTAGGTCTTGCTTATGATTCTTCTGTGCCATACCTAAGATTTATGCTGAAGTGTCAATATTAATTGACAGTATCAGAATACTGACAAGCATAAGTTAAAAAAATAAAGTGTGCTTTCAATGGAGTTGACGCTTAATGGCCAGAAAGGTCCAGAAGAGGACTCAAAAATTTATATAACTAAATCAAAGAAAGCTCTGTAGACGGAAGCTAACAATTAAGGAAGAGATGTACCTGTTATCTTGCAAGACTCTTCCCCTTTTCCCTCTAAGCTCCTCCTTCTCCCCCCCTTGTTTTCTCTTACTAGAGAAATTTGTATTTCTCAGTGCAAAAATGAAGCCATTTAACAACATTTCCTATTCACTGGGTCCTCCTGTATGTGGATAACAGCAACCTTGCATTAACCATCCCTCAAACTCTGCAAAGGAGTTAATTATCTAAAAGAAATTTTACCATTTCTCTATTTTAAGAGGCTCAGTGAACCTTAGAAAGAAGTTGCATGAGATGTCTAAGCTGATCCAAGAGCTCATTACTGCCTGAGTGGGAGGCTTCCCTCCTGCCTGTCTTGGCTGGAGCCCAGCCTACACCACGGCCACCCCTCAATGCTTGCTGAGGGTTGCAGTAAGAGGCAGCAACAGACAACTGAGAGACAGTCTGGCCTGAAGGAAAAGCCTGTCTCCATGTGTGTCTGCCTGAGGGAAGGTGATGGCTTGTCACTGGGTCAGTCATTGAACTGTTTCAGTGCAGTATTCAGCAAGGTATAGATCCCTCCTTCTGCCAACAGATTGAGTGATTAGATCAGCCTACACCATCTCACATGACTCAAGCAAACATTTCTACCTGACATTCATTCTCATATTTTTAACTCTGAGTTGCTCTCACAGCTTTACAAATTGTTAAGCATTGCTGATGAACTGCCTAAAAACTCTCCTACCCTCCCAACGTGCTGCAGATGCACATCTCTGATTCACATTGCCTGGTCCTGCATCGACAGACAGATATCAATGTCCCTCTTCCACTAGGAAAAGACAGCTCAACAGCTGCTCTTAATTCCAGCTGTTTTTCTGCAGTTTGGCTGGGGCATACACAGAAAATGTCTTTTAATATTTTAGAAATTAGTACTGGAATAAGCCACCACTTTTTCCACCTTGGAATGAAAACAGGAAGAGAAACTCAACCTTAAACCCATTGCCTTTGAGTTCTGTCAGATGAAGCAAACGACACAGTAATTTTTCAAGGTCATGATCCATTCTGTGTGCTTTATCCCTATTTTTGTGTTCAGAAGCACAGTAATAATACAAAACTCATACTGGTGCCTAAGAAAATGGCACACCACACTGTCAGCATTAGGAGGAGAATGTCAACCTGCAACTTCAACTGAAGGAGATTTTTAACACTGGTGTTAGTCCACTTATGAAACAACCACTATAAATTGTCCACTCTTGTATTCAGTAAAATCTCATTTTAAAAATAAAAAAACCTACACAAAAAGTTTAAGTGCCTTAAAATAAAAAAAGTACTATTTATTCTTTGCAGGCAAACATTTTATAAGAATAGTGCAATGCTAAAAAATGTTACATGTTTAAAAAGGCCACACTGCTTGCTTTGATTTCAGCTGTCCACAAAAATTATTATGAAAGTGTGCTTTTATTTTTAAAGTAAGATTTCAACTTTTTCAGTTAGAAGAAAACAAAATCCATACTTTGTTGTGTTGGCTGTTCCATCTGGTCCAGAAAGCATTGCTCTGGGTGCATAAAACATCTATACTACAACAGGCTGTATTCTCAAGGGTAAAGGAATCACTAACTAGTGTAAATGGCCATACACCCAGCATTACTATTAAAACAATGAGCAGCTAGGAAATCTATAGAGAAGAACTAGGCTACAGTGATCAGAGAACATATTTTGCCATGTAACTATGAGTTTCTGTTGCTGTTATCATTGTAAAAGTCATTAGGAAATATCTGGGTTGCAAAGTATAACAATACTAGATTTACTATTTGATTCTTACTTAAATTGAGTTTCAGAGCATGATAATTTCACAAGCTCCCCAGCAGAAGGTGGGGTTGTCCAGCACATCACTAACAGTGCCCAGCTCCAGGCAAAGCACAGCATCTGACTTGGCCACAACTGATGGAGTCACAGTGCTGGTGGCTGGCTCTCCTATTCCTAGCCACAGGTTGCTCTAAAGCCACAAATTAATTTTTTGAGTGTACATTGTTACTTTTCAGGTTCCAGTACTGACAGAACAGGCTTGCATGCTGGACCATGAAATTCCCAGAAGTGTTACTTACTGTGGAACTAATTGCAGCAGCAACAAAACCAGGAAAACAACATTTCATGCATAAACCATATGCAGCACATCTAAAATTAATCCAGCAACAAAAAGTACAGATGGAAAGAGTCCAACTGTTGCTATTCTGATGCTGACACAGCTTTCAGAAGAATATCAGGTATTATTTAAAATCATCCTCACTCTTGATTGGAAAGCTCTTTCAGGCCCAATCTGACCCTGCTGCAGTGTGATAGAAGTGAGTAAACTGTGACATTTTAGTGCAGAACACATTACTGGATTCCATTTGATGACGGTACACTACTAAGACTGCAAGTATGCTACAGCTTTGGTTTAAAAAGTTGGGGAGTACTCTTCCCAACTCATCAATACCTCTGGCATAGATAAAAAACTTGGTAAATTTGAGACATACCAAACACTAGCTCTGTCCTGCTCTGTTTAGTCAAACTTACTAACCCCCCTTTCTTTGGGAGGAAAAGATTATGAGTAGTTGGGAAAGACAGTGTCAGGAAGTGGTCTTAAGCCCATTACAGATGTAACAAAATGTTGATTGTTTGTTAGGTACTCACATCAAGCTTTGACACAATGCTTAGAGCATACCAACTTCAAATGTTGCCTGTAAATCACTGCACTTTGAAAACAAAGCTCATTTACAGGATTCCCAATGATCTATACTATTATGCTAGAGATATTCCAGCAGTAAGCAGCTACTTTCTTACTTTATTTTATTATCTGGGAGTTATTCCAAGTAAATAAAGACTGAAGGAAATCTTGAACCAGATGATAATTGTGGTGTCTTCCAATCATGTATTCTATGATTAAACACTGTGTTTCTTTAGTAGGGAAAGTCTAGCAACTCTAACCTGAATTGCAGCATCTCAAAATCTACGTAAATGCATCTTGCCTATACAGCAAAATAGGAGCAACGTCTATGGATATCAGCCCTTGAAACATAGATATTTCCATGTGAGACAATTAAAGAAGCTGTTTATCTAAATCCTGGTCTGTGAAATCGATAACTTACTTTCAGAAATGACAAGAGATTTGTAGTAGCTGAAAACCACACTAAAACAATTTACAAATCAAGTGAAAATATTAATGACTTCCAAGACAATTTAATTTGAGATGGGGATGGAGAGTTAGATAAGACACAGCTGGAGTTTCTGCTGAATCAAAACATGGTGCTAGAAAAGATTCACTTACAGAGAAACTCAGAAGCATTAAATAGACTCTCAGAGGCACTTACTGACATCCCAGGGTCAGCTTTCCAAGAAATGCAATGTCCTTTGCAATATACTAAACTGTCAAATAAAAGCCTAAATATCAGTTTTCCCTAACATTCAGAATTTGTCTTTCTGAGATATTAAGTAAATAAATGTGATCAAGCTGCATTTGAGACACAGCAGAGAAGTACAGGATGCTTTAAAAAAACAATCCCTGTGAAAGTGAGCCCTGCCAAGTGGAAAGGTTTATAGCTCACAGCTTGAAGATGAGATATTATTTTTCTTATTTCATCAGCTGTACTGAGTATTTGAGTCAATCCTGCAGCCCTCAGGAGAGACTGGTGGATCTGGCCCTGACATTTTTCTCGTCTCTTTGTATGGTTTTATTGTTACAAGCTCATTTTCAATCAGGAGTCAAAGACAGTTATCAAGCAAATGAGCTCAGTCAGAGCACAATGCTAGTTGTGATTTTATTCCCACAGACACTGCAGAGAACACTGATAATCAGATGTTCTTGTGGGCAAGAGCAAAAGAGGAAACCATAAATTTATGTAAGAAATTGCAAAAATGTTATTTTAAGCAAAGCTTAAAGAACTATTTACGGGAATAGGCTCAAGCAATCAGGCCATGTGGGAGACAACTGCAGAAATGTTAATCGGTAAAAGTATGATACATCATCAACAACCAAGTCTTTCGAAACAATCCTAAATGATACAGCTCCCTCTGTTTTGTATGATTTTTGTCTGTTGTGCAAATTCACTAGAACTATTAGAAATTCTATTGGTTTTCCTGCCTTTCATTTGGCTGCCAGGGATCCTCCAGCCATTGCAGGTTAATTGGTGATCTTCACTATTGTGCCTTGAATTGGCAGCCTACTAAATTTAGCATCCATAAAATCAGAAAATGGTATCCCTTTACATCACAGCAAGTCAAGAAAATGAACAAAGCTGCTGCAGAAGCAGAGAGCTTAGCCTGGTTCAAATTCCAGGTTCACTATTCTAACTCATGAGACTCGTGTCAACTCAAAATGATTTGGAGTTTGTTTGCATCTCTTGACTGCCTATACTTTTGAAGGTACTGGGCAAGATTAGTAGCCTTCAGTGCCAGAAAATGCAAAATGTTTTATTATCCTTATTATTTTTTTTTTTTTGTGTTTGGGGGAGTGGGAAGTAAGTTAGAAACCCAAACATTGTTTTCTGGAAGTTATAGAAATGTTGCACTGAAAGCATTTGTATTTTTGATTTTTCATCTGATCTTGGGAGAGACTCATGTAGACAAACTGTAGGAAAAGAGGGAAAAAAAAGAAAATATATATCTTTCTTTCTCAGGCTGGTAACAGACTGGGCACTGAGGCTCCCTGACTCATGGCTGAAATCATAGTGAATCAGCAGGCTGAAACCTTGCTTTCAGGTGAAAGACTGGAACAGAGAAAATTTCTTTAGCTTAATTAAAAAATCAGTAGAGAGCAACTTCAGATGGACAGGTAGAAAAAGGTCTCACTGTGGCCCTGAGATGTGCTTTGTGGTTGAGTTGGAGATTATCTTCACATATTAGGAAGGCAAAGGCACACAGCCATAGGCATGAATAAATAGCCAAATAAATTCACTTCCTCTCCCCCACACCAAAGCAACATCAGGTTTTTCCAAGTTGCAGACCCTTTAAAGTCCTGTGAAGCAGGGATCTAAAAATCAGCCAGAACACACTGAACAATCTGAATGCTTCCCTGTTTAACAGCCCTACATCCACAGGGCATCCAGCTATTGGTAAAAAAAAAGAGCAGCCAAAAAAAGCATAAACCAGAGGTTACTGAGCATTATCTTGGGTGTATAACTTTCAAGTCTTTTAATCTTGCATATAAATAGATGGCTAAATAAATCCCACAGTGAGGAAGTGAATATAAGAGAACATTTAAAAATTATCATGGAGGGTTTTTAAAACAAGTGCTAAAAAATCTTATCCTTATAAGTACACTAGTTGCATCATCACTTTCAACACCCTGAAGCTCTCAGCTGAAGAAACATACAGTCACTATTTTCCCTTCCTGTTCTCTTTTTTATAGAGTGTACTATAACTATACCCCAAGTCATTATAAATAAATGTGTCTTTTCAACTCCTATTTGTGAGACCTGTGCTACTGTTCTTTAGCAATTTTCCCTTCTGTTCTTCTCTGTTCAAAGTAATAGCCTTGTTATAGTTTAAAAAACATGTTGAATTTCTTCTAAATGGCTCAGCTAATAATTACCTTTTTTCCCTCTCTTAGAGCATTATGGATCAGATTATAGTTTAATTGTACTGTTTTGCTATGTGGCTAGTCCTGATGAAACAGTCAAGGCTGATAGTCAGAGATTTGCTTTCTCCAGTAATGGCACAGTGTAGCAGGAGCAAGCTTCTACTTATTCACAAACTGATGACCAAGTGAAGCCTCAGAGGGGTTGAGAAGACAGTTGGGGTTTCAGAGGAAAGGCAACACTGGCCTTTTTCAGAGTAAGAGTAACATCATCCAAAATAGAAATTGAAATACTTGGAGATCAAGTGTGCATGATACCTGATGACTTAAGAGAGCCAAATGTTCCACATTTTCTCACCACTGACTATCTGAATGACCCCTGGTTTAGGCTTCAGAATTTCCTTCAGATCCGTTTTGTTGTTTGATTGTCCTCTAATGTTTTTATTTACTGTCAAATTAAATAAGTGTGGTATAATTTGTGCTACTGCTGTTTCAGATATGTACAACACAGGGTTGCTTAGCAAGCCAGATACATCCTTTTGTGGAAAAGGTCATTATAGGAGTCTTAGATGGAGCCTTCCCTTCCATATCTAATTCAATATTTAGCATTTGCAACTGTATGTGTTTATGTACTCCTATATATATAGCAGTACAGAATCCTTTTCTGTACCTCCTTATGCACTGTGTCAAATGCCTTCTCTATTTCCTGTTTCAGTCCTGCGTGCTTGGGGGATGAGGATGGAGCCCTATTCTTTATTAGTCAGCCATAGACTCAAAGCCTTGAAACTCTCCTTACTATTAGGGACGGTCATTGCTCATTTAGGCTGGGGATAAAAGCAGAAACTTTAAAAATAACACTAAATGTGACAACATCTGACCCATGCATCTTACAAAGCAGGCAAGTAGGATGGGATAAACACAAAACAAGAAAAAGGAAATTTAGACTGAGTGTTCTTACAGGAGGTTTCAAAACATTCTCCCCAGATATTCCTGTAATAGAAAATCCCATCTGCTCTGTACAAAGCTAATGAAGTCACTTGGCATAATCTGTCTTCACTGCGCTACTCATTGCCCAAGAAGTCTTCCTCAACTATTAAAGAGATACTTCTAACTTAATGTTGACTTCCATTCTTAATCTATTAGCTTAATGGATAAATGCTTTTAATTTAAGGCACTAAATATTTAATAAACACTATTATTTTAATGATTAGCAGAGAAATGGATTTATCATGAGATACAGGTAATTTTAAATCAGATACATTAACAAGGGTAATATTTGCTTTTTTAGCCTAGATGAAGGCAATTTATGAACACTAGGAAATTTTGCAGATTGCCTGTGGGTAGAGCTTGGCATCTGTGTAATTATGTGGGCTCTCTGAGGCATTTAAAGGCCAACTGACTGCTTTTATGACATCTCTTTTAACTAGTGGCAACTAAGATATGAAGATTTTGTGGACAAAGGAAAGAATTATATTTCAGTGCTGCAAATTCTGGCCCAGCAATTCGTGAGCACTGAGAGTTTGTAGTGCATATATTTTGTAGGATATGTATTAGAAGTTAATCACAAAATTGATATTGTAAAAAACTAACTTAAAAATAAATGAAAACATTCTAGAGCCGTTGGAGCAAAATTTGAGCTGGTGAATGCTTTAATTATAGGAAGTAATTCACAAAGCTTGCCTGCTTACAGGGATCAGATCCAGGAAAAGCAG
Source organism: Melanerpes formicivorus (assembly GCF_026170545.1). Classification (NCBI taxonomy): domain Eukaryota; kingdom Metazoa; phylum Chordata; class Aves; order Piciformes; family Picidae; genus Melanerpes; species Melanerpes formicivorus. Next base: position 11,735,286 of record NW_027142358.1, read on the forward strand.
GTTTTCTTGGCCTGTTCATGTATTCCTTCATGTATGCCCACCAGTATTAGTACTCTGGCTATCAGAAGGGAATTACTGCGCACATAACTGTCAATCTGCTCATAATTACAGACTTCCCACACACAAACTCTAACACATGCACTGAATCATTCCCAGCATCCAATTTTACTGCCTGTTGTGTTTTAAAAGGCTGAAGAAGACATTTTCTTCCTTCTTCCATGGCATTCACATCATATATAATAGAGAAATATACCACTCATTTGGATTACAAGAAGGTCCTGTACATAGGTTCAGTTCTTCTCAATTTCTGCACTGCATTTGGGCTGTGTATTTTCTTATGGTTGATAACAACAACTTTGCATAAACTCATTAATTAAAGGATATTTTGATATGACTCAAACAGATTTTCAGTAAAAGCTGTTTTGAATGGGAGTTTCAGTGCGCTAGTAAGCGGAATTGCTGATTTTCTCACATAAGAAATACACTGAAGGAGATGATTTCTGACTGTTTCTAGTGCCCATTCTAGGTTTTGTGTGCCAGGAATCATACCATTGGGCATTGCAGAGCATGAAGGCTACAAAGGGCAGAGTTTAATCTCTAACAAACATGCTGCACTCAGATCTTGCCCATACAGTCATGAAATTCTGCTAGTTATGAACACCAGACCAAGCAGCTGGACACAGTGGAGCAGGTGGTAATACACAGATCCTTCTGGGTGAGCCAGTGGATTTAAAGTATACACCCAACACATTGGTATAGCTATGTATATTGCATATTGCACAATGCTGGAAGGGAGGAGAGAACGAAAAAAAAGAGGACACACTCCCATAAAGGCTGTCATTAAGTGTATCATATGCTGACCTTTCCTGAAATTTTCTGTGTTGTCTATGATGAGCTTTAAAAATTCATGCCTTTCATGCATTAGGAAGACCAATTTCCACCAAAATGTCAGCAGAACAAACAATCACAAAAGAAATCTTTCTTCACAGAAAATTGCAAATGCCTGTATTACTTCTGTTAGGAGCATAGGGCTCAGTGTTTGAAGAAAGAAGGAACTAAAGAACTCTTTGCTTGGGGGGTGGGGGGAAGGCAAGTCAGTTATCTGCTAGTGTAATTCACCTAACTGTAATTTATAGATGAAATGAATGCATGCTTGTATTTATGCACAGCCAAAACTGCTTTAGTTTCATTGAACAGCTAGGGTTGTTTTTTTTTAGCTACTCCTAACAATCTACCAGTCTTTTCATTACAGAATTACAGAATTGTAGGGAATCATTGTCTGAATTTTTCTTGCCTTGCTCCAAATAGGTTTTTGGATACCTTGTTCTTTAAAGCCCTCAGTGGCGAGGATTCTCTATCTTTCTTAGCAAGCTAACACTGTGCTTAATTTTCTCCAGAGCCATAGAAACAGCAGGTTATGTTTAGATTGTTATTTCTGACTGGTCCTTTTGATCAGTTGTATGGTAAGTGTGAAGATCACTACAAGGAATCTGATCTAAAAATATTCAGTTGATCAGTTCCCTTCTCTCCTAACAAACCAAACTCCTATCCTCAAACTACTAGGTTTTACCATTACATATGGTGATTTGGAAAATGAAACAAACCTCAGACAGGAGGAGTTCTATAAACACGTGCGAATTGCTAAATAGCAGTGAAGTTATCTGTCAGCTACTTAGAAAATTCAAGAACATAGATCAGGAAAATGCATGATTAAATGAAATTCCAATGTAAAAGTACTCACTTGAGCTCAGAAGTATGCACTGATTTTAAAAAACTTAACAGCTCACTCAGATTATTCCTCAACAGTGATATTAAAAGTGCAAATCTTTTCTAGGATAAGCACTGGAGACTATTTTTGCATGCCTTTGCAGATAAACTCTATCTGCTATTTCACTGTATATTTCTGATCAGCCACTCTAGACCATGTTCTTAATTCCTATTACAAATATTTGGCAAAAAAATGGATCAGTTTAAAACCTTACATAAACATTGATGAAAAAATGTGTAGAAAAGTTGTCCAGACTCCAAAATGTAATAAAAAAAAAAATCTCTATACCTATTAGAAAACTTTAAGTGTTGTCCTAGATGAAACAGGTATGGAATAGTTTCAACATCTGTTTACTTAGAAAACTGTGCAAGTTTTCAAAGAAGTAAATGTTTCCTCTGGTTCAGTTCAGTTTCAGCAGCTTCAACAATAGTGATTTTACAGGTAACCTTTAAGTGAGAGATAGGAAAAGAATTTGGTCAATAAAACTACTACAATTACTTTAGGATTGCTTGAACTTGGAGCAGAATGTTTCACTTTTCTAACTTCTGCAATGCATTGTATTTTGAATTATTTAAAAGAGAAAAATTAATCAACATCTTCTTAGTGCAGTATTTTATGTCAGTTGCAGTTTGGAATCTTATTCTTTTTAGCGGTCTCAGGTTCTAGGGTTTTATAATTTCATAATACAATTCATAGCCTCCTCTAAACAAACTGCAAGGTGCTTTATAGAAGATAGAAGATTATATAAGTCAGGTATATAGTAAGCAATTTTCTCAAAAAAACAGCAAAAAAGAGGAATGTCAGCATTTAGATATTTTAGGATTTAAAATGAGATGGAATTCATACGTTCTACTTTGCTTTATCATCTTGTTCTTAATATTGCCTGCTTTACATGCATGGAGACCTAAGGTTCAGACAAAAGTCTTGTGAGACCCTTAACTACCAGCTTCAAGAATAAAGCAGAAGTAATTATGTAGAAAAAGGCTGAATAAAGAGAATCAACATATTCACAATTTTAAACCTGAATTGGGGCTTCTGTGGTTATTAAAAAAAACCCAGAAGATTCTTAGCCTTGTTAGTGACTATGATGGTTTATGAATGTAAGGTTGATAATATTAACAATATTATAATTAAGTACAATTGCAGCACAATATTTTTTATCTGAGTTTTTGTGTTTCTTTACAGAGTTTGTGTCATAAAATGAGGATAATTATGTTTACTTCCTTTGTAAAGTGATTTGTGATCTACTGATGAAGCTGTTGTATGAAAGAGGTAAGTATATTATTACTGAATCATACGGCTCAGTACATTAGTAATGCAATTATCTCTTCATAAGCAAGGAAAAGAGTAAATGGTTTCTTTGTTTGTGACCTGAATTCAGAACATGATTTCCACTGCTGCATCTCACCACTTAACAAAACACTAACTGTCCAAATACACATCTGTGGTATAGTTAAAAATTCAGATATTTTTGATGCTGCAATTTTTTAAAAGTAATAAAAGTGGCCACTTCAGTGTGGTCAGCAGGTCAAGAGAGAGAATCCTGCCACTCTGTTCTACTCTGGTGAGACCTCACCTGGAGTAGTTTGTCTAGCTCTCCACTCCCCACACAACAGAGACATGGACCTGCTGGAGTGGGTTCAGTGGAGGGTCACCAAAAAGATCAGAGGGCTGGAGCACCTCTTAGCCTCAAGAACAGAAAGCTCTGGGGCGATTTTATAGCTACATTTCAATATCTGAAGGGGACTTATAGGATGGCTGAGAAAGGATTTTTTAGAAGGGCTTGTAGCAATAGGACAAGGGGCAATGGTTTTAAACTGGAGCAGGGTAGATTTAAGTTGGACATAAGGAAAAAGTTATTTAGAGTGAGAGTGGTAAAATACTGGAACATGCTGCCTAGGGATGTGGCTGAGGCCCTGTCCCTGGAGATATTCAAGATCAGACTCATTGTGGCCCTGGGCAGCCTGATCAAGTCATACACGTCTCTGCTCACTGCAGCCTGATAACTACTCTGTGTCAAATACTTAAGTACACACCAGCTTTTTGGGAAAACCATCCTGCTCTTCTGGGTATGAGTTCCATGGCCACCCATAGTCCCATCCTCAGGCTTAGAGAAAGTACTCAACATTTGCCTTGTTTATTCCTCATCTGAAGCATATCAGCCTGGTCAGTCTGTTCTCACCTCCTATTGCCTTAAAACCAAGCAAGAGTAACAATGCCTTTTGTTCTGCACAGACTGAGTTTTGCACTTCCAGTGACATACTCTTGTTAGGGTCAACATTAGTATAGCTTAATTTCATGTTCTCAAATTCACTGTTCCATGATAGACCTCCTAAACTATGACATGACACCAAATCTATCCAATCAATAGCAGAAAATTGATTAATTCATTCATTAATGGCAGTCTATGATTTAAATAAGCCAGTATGCTATGGTTTTGTTTATGGCAGCAGTAGGCACAACTAGCAGAAACCACTAATGTATCATCTTAAGGTCAACTTCAGCATTAACAGCACAAGACTCTAAAAGAAAAGTGTAGTTTGGATTACAGTTGCAAATGGTTTACTTAGGATTTTGGTGCCTTTTGAAGTGCCATTAGTTGTTAAAATATTATTTATATTCTGTTCCATAACAGCCTAAAAGGATACCAATAATAAAACAGAATTAATATTATATTTATTACAGCAGAGTAAAATACAAAAGAAATATGGCTAATCATGACTCACATCCAGTTTTTAGTGTTTGAGTATGCTTTTAAAATATAGTAAGGATTAACAGCCTCTTCATATACCTCACAACAATTTCCTGGCATGACCACAAATCACTTTCAGGCATAGACATTTCTTTAATGGAAAACTGACAAGGGCAAGTTAATGTCTCTAAAGGAATAGGTAGCTTGAAAACTGAAAATTTTAACTACGCTGTGGGCAATAAAATGACCTTTAGATCACAGGTGCTGCACACTGTGGGCCATGGGATAAATTAAATAGGAGTGCTTCTTTGACTCTTCATTAGTCAAAATGGTGGTTTCATTTAAAAAAAGGATTTAAAATTTAGGGTCTAACCATAGTTAGACAATTTACCTGAACTTTTTTATTCCATTTAGCAGGTGAATGATAAATTCAGTGACATTTCCTGGGTTTGGTGAACACTTTCTAAGAAATTATGCTTATTACTACCTCTAACATAATTGGTTCACAAAAGCTTTTGAAATACTTTCAGCTATTCTTCAGAAAGTAGCCCAGCCTCACAAATCCCCTTAAAAGAACAGCAAGTAATTCACTTTCCCTAGAAAACTTTACATTCCCTTAGTTTGCAAGACATCATTCACAACAAAGAATACGTTCTTGCAATTCACCTATGGACTTTGTGAAAAAGGAGTGGAAAGATTTCTTTTTAATTAGACCAACAGATAAAAGAGGAGCAATGAGTTGACCAATTGCAAGTCAAAACACCTCTTTAGGAAGAAAAGGGATACATGAAGTTCATCTGGCATAATTTCTATCCACCATAAGTGTGAACACTGTACCTCAGTAAAGATTTCCTTTTACACCTCTTAGAAATGTTTTTGAGTACAAGAAGAAATTGCCAGTAATTGAATTCAAGCCAGTAACTGATATTCATTAATTTATAGCTATCTATGGCCAGTAGTCACTTCACACCATAAGCTCAGAGGGATGGAGCTGAGCAGTGAGAACAAGCAGAATGTTTGGGCTTGAGAAGACAGAAGATATCATGTGTAAGCTCACAAACTCTTTATACCTCTCCATGATACTGACCTTCGGCTACATACAAAGATTATTGACTGGTCAGAACCTGAAACCGTGTGGAAAACTGAATGTATTTTTTGCAGTAACTATTCACTGTATGTTATGATCAACTAAATGAAGCAAGTATGTCCAAAAGTTCCTTTCACCTACTACATATATTTATTTTTAAGAGAGCTGCCTGTTAATATCTATCTATGAAAAGACCACAAAGATGGTATTTTTCTAGACCCCATGGAGATAGCAAATGCAAAGTAATAAAAATGAACCGTGCTTATAGGTAGGGATTTCAGATCTTTAGTTGCCTTTTATTACTAGGAAGTTTTCATCTTGTTTTATTGCAGATTTATGAATGTGATATTACATGAGTAAAGTTAAGAAACTTGTCTTTGAGAAATATATTGAGAAAGATTAATATCTAACTCTGTAAGGATTCTTTGAAACTTGCCAAAACCAGGGAGTTTTAAGAAGTGTAACAAAATCAAACAGTACTCTAAAATTTCTAATTTTCATGGATGTTGACATCTATAAAATACTTTCTCAGCAGCTGTTTTTTTTCTTCATTACCCATTTATGTTATTAAATTAATTGTTCTAATCATTCTTGTAGTTGCTTCATTGATACAAGGTAGTTAACTGGCTGAAACCAATTAGTTTTCATTGCTTGCATATCTGTCACTGGGTTAGATCCTCACTGCCAATTGAGCAGACATGCCACAGCTCTGTGTGATAGATCTACCAAGTGTAAGACATGCCAATCAAAAGAAAAAAAAATAATAGACACATTCACAGTTCTCAGATATCCAGTTCCTTTGCAACCTTAAAGTACTTTGGGGAGCACCCAAATTGCTTTTCCTGTGCTTGCTGGAAAGAAACAGATACAGGTTTAACATAGTAGGCACATCAAATTACTGAGGCTGTATCTGTACATCTGTACCAAAGCAAACACTTCTGCCCCCAGGGTACTATGGAGTCTCCTGAAGAAAAGCTATTGCTGTAAGGGCTAGGCTCAGATGGGACTACAGGAATTATACATACACCAGAGCTGCGTAGGATAATAACCTGCAGGTCTAAGACAGACTAGCTCAGTTCACCTAAGTGCAGATAGATATTACACATTAACTGCTTGTTGTTTTCCTCTCAAGTCTTACATGAATACATTTTTAATTACATAAGACCACCACTTATATCATCAAAAATATTCATTACTGTAGATAACTCATAGCATAAATGAAATGTTTTGCATGGGATACATTTAATTTAATTTAATTGCTTTCATGTGCAAGGAGTTTACAAACTATCATGCTAATTGGAATCAGAAAACATTGTTTTGTAATTAGTAAAAGAAAGCCACCCTTTTCCCAATGTGCATTCCATTTCTAATTAAATACTAATTAGAAATCAGTATTCTACTTAACTGAATTGCAACACACTTTTGTTCAGAGGCTCTCAATGCACTTTAAACTAGTGACAATTGAAGAATGCAGTAATGTGAGCATATTTTTGTCTTAATGGCATTTTATGAGCTGGCTTACGGTATTTTAGAATCCATGGTTCCCAAATCACCTTAGGACAGCACCTGATATTGAAAATATCAAGAGTATACTTCTTACATGACTGCTCATCCTTCACCAAACATTGAGTATTTCTGGAAGCAGAATATGTAAAATTCTGATAATTTTTACTATGCTAGCTATGAACTATATTAACACCTTAACCAAAGCTGGGATAAATAAACAGAACTGGAAATGAGACAACAAAAATCAGAACTTATCTACTTGGTCATGTGCCTGAATTTTGACAGTCAGAAACTGATTTTCTCAACATTATAGGATCATAGTATCATAGTATCAGTCAGGGTTGGAAGGAACCACAAGGATCACCTAGTTCCAAACCCCCTGCCATGGGCAGGGACACCTCACACTAGATCAGGCTAGCCAGAACCTCATCCATCCTGGTGTTCCCAAAATACTTCTTACTTTCTGTCTAAGCAACACTGAGCTCGGTCCTATTTGTGTCTAGTACTTTTGCCTGGTTTTCTTTATAGCTTTTATATTTCCCCCCTTAATTACCTGCCTAAATTAAATACTACATGGATTTATATTTGTGTGACAATCACTGGCTCCAAAACACTTGAAAACGTGTTATATTAATGAATTTTCATATTTTATCACTGTGAAGTGGTTGAGTGAAATGAGAATATTGATCATAGTCTGCATTATTCTGAAATGTTATTTAAACTTGAACAGAGAGGTGTCATTTTCTGCTGGTATTAGTTGAGAGAGAATGGCTCCTTTCTCCTGTGCTTCAGCACAACAAAACGCTCCCATTGACAAGCCTCAAGGGCATGAGCCATGTCAAGGAATGAACTGTTATTATGCTCACTATTTTCATATACTGCAGCATTAGTAAATAAGCTCACACAAGGACTTTCTGCATGACACCCATGGCAGAGACTCAAGCATGAAGCTGTAACAAACATTTAAATATATTCTATAACTCTAAAGACTTTAAAGCTAGAAGAGCAATCATACATGTTCAGTATTCAGTATCACTAAGGTTGGAAGAGACCTCAAAGATCATCGAGTCCAACCTGTCACCACAGACCTCATGACTAGAGTAGGGAGGACTCTACTGCCCACTGCAGGCTTGAACTCACGACCTTCCCATTAAGGGTCTTATGTGCTACCAACTGAGCCAATCTCACTCATACAGATCTTGTTCAATCTCCCATATAACATAGGCCACAGTTTTTCCTGTTCAAAATCTACTGCTGAATTGATTCTTTTCTCTAAAGACCTTGGAACTAAAAATCAATAAAACAGTGACATGCCTGAAGTGGACCTTGGTTTTTTTTTTGCAGAAAGCATTCTTGGAAAATAACATGGTATCAAAGGGACCAGCACAGATTTCTTACAAGGTCAGAATTCATCTAGGAACTAAAAACAGCTTTAGAAAACTTTCTTTTTTGTTAATATATTGGTTTTGAGAATAGCTGAGAAACTGTTGTTATTCTTAACTTTAATGAGTTCAACATGGAATAGTTTAGCCATAGATCTTCAAGTGTCTCTTATTCCCATAAGAGAAGAGGATAAGTGCTCTTTGGAAAGGCTTTATTAAATCAGGAAGGAGAACATTGACCATCATAGCAAGAAACTTCCTCTTAGTATAACAGTTTGACATATGTGCTATGTAATGTAGTGGTGTTATTTTTAGATATGAAATAAAACAACTGTTCTTCTGCTATTAACATACATAACAATGCTATCAGAAATGACAGCAGCAACCAATTTTAGTAGATGATCTTTTGTCTGTGAACTAAAAAGAAAGATGTTGAATACTACTAGTTTTCCAATATGAAAACACTGCTTTTTTCTCACACAATATAAATCACCACTGTATATATATATATATATATATATATATATATATGTATGTATGTATGTACGACAATAAGGCTGTATTTATTCATGCAGATGCAGTGACATGAAGTATGTTGTATGAACTGGGGATGAGTCAAAAATATCTAAAACATATCAGTCATGGGAATAAAATTTACATCAAGAAAGTGTACATTGAATAACAAGGAGAAAAAAGATTATGGAGTGGAATAGACCTAGTATCAGTGAGGCATGCAAAACTTCAAGAAACAATCCAGTACTTGCAGACATCTGACCTGAATGACCAATTTCATTTAACTAAAATATTTTTTCAAGAGTCTTTTTTTCCTGTCACTTCTTTATAGAGTGTATTTAGGAACTGACCTTTTAGTCACCCAAGGTGACAACTGGAAATCAAATAAATGAACCTTATAACAAACATTCCTGAAAATAATACCATTTTCTTCCCTACTAGGAAAAAAGGAAATATCAAAAGTCACTGATCTGTCAGAGCTCACATTTATAAAGCAGATGGCAGCAGGAAGGATTTCTATAATGTAAGATGCCGGCTATTACAGAAGCTGACAGTAAGTACACAATTTGACTCCTGGAAACTGCAAGTTCAAAGTCAGGTTGTTGTAACCATAAATGCAAAGAAAAGTAACTATTACAATTTTCAAAAGCAGCTGTCTCCCAGCTCCCCACAGCCAAATCCTGAAATCCCTCAATAACACTTAATTATTTAAACTAATAAATAAATCAAGGGAACAACTCGTCCAGTTTGAGATAAAAACGCCAGCAGAGTGTGAATTGAAGTCAAAGAATTAACATCCTGTTGTGTGCAGAAAGGGAAATAACTATGGTTATACAGAGTGAAGAGGAATTATGAAAATAAGGTAATTTAACCAGAAATATCAGTGATGTTGTATATTGAAAGCCATATACAACAACAGAAAGGCACAAGAATGTATATACTGATTAACTACTTAAATACTTAACTTCTACCTTTTCAAACAGAACCCAGGATATAAAGCCAGAAAAAGCTTTACTCTCCGAAAGAAGCATTTGAGTGATGCCACTTCTACACTGTAAATGCCAATTTTATTTCTCTCAAAATCAGTGGAGGCTTTTACACTTCCAGTATTCTCATTTCTACTTAACTAAACCTTTATTCCTGGGCATGTTCAGAAATATACCACCCTTGATAGAGCTGGGCAGCTAGACTTTATCAAACCTATCTATTCCTTAGTTCTGTGTATGAAGCTTGATTTCACAGGAAGCAATGAGTGCAAAGCATGCCTACGTGTTAGAATATAAAGAAAAGCGTTGAGTTAATTAAATAACCACTAAAAAAAAAGAGGGGTATGGAAGATGTGCATTGTTTTTTGTTGATGTTGTTGTTTGTTGTTTGTTTTGTGGTTTTTTTGGTGTGTTTTGGTGTGTGCATCTTTTGGTTGGATGGAGTTTTCTGTTTTGTTTTGGTTAGGTTTGTGGTTTTTTTTTGTTTTGTTTTGTTTTGTTTTGTTTTACCAAAGGGCGCATCTCCAAAAAGAAAGGAAGCAACAAATAAACAACAATACACTTGTCTCCTAAAACCCCCACATCTTCAAAAAGCATATGAGAGCTAAATGACTAGCAAATTAGGAAAAAGAGGAAGTTACCAACCAAAAATGTAGATCACATCAAATTTGGTGGTGGTGGTGGTGCTCAGGGGAATCCTTCAAGAGGAAGGGTCACTAAAATTCTAGGGATTAAGAAGTTCAAAATGAGAACCCAAAAACTCAGGGAAAAATATAGGGGTGGGTGGGTGGAAATGTGTCTCTGATGATGAAGGAAGTGAGTGTAATAATGAATGTGTTAATATTAACAAATTATTAAAATTTCTGGTACAATATAGTCTAAGTATGCTGAAGAAAATAACAAAGACAGGAAATACAAGAGTAACGATAAAACTGAGAGGATGCTAAACATCAATTTATGCAAGCAGTCAAGAATGGAGAACTAATTTAACATGTCAAAGGAATTGATTTACAAGACTAATGTTAACACAATTAATTTTTTAAATCTCAGAAAAGCAGTAGTATCAGGTCATTGAAGGCAAAGAAATTAACAAAATACCAGTAAATAAAATTCCAGTAACATACCAAATGAACAACTCAGCTGAAATATTTTGAACATGATGGATCCATCAATTCAGTTTTCTGAAAACATAACCTTTATACAACCCAATTTCTTGGGCTTTAGAGAACCAGGGGAGGCCAGGGAAGGGAGATGAATAAAATAAACCTATCTAAATTCCAGTCAAGCATTTGATATAGCAAGAACTATTCCCTATTGCTCCCCATCCCTTTGATACTGCTCTAGTGATTTGAAAAAATGCAAGAGACAGAAATACCCCAAAGCATCCATCAGGCATAAAGATGGACAGCTATATAAAATAATGTTTCTTGCCTTGTCTTAAAGAACGAGGGTGTTGTTAAGACTACTTTTTTCTCAAGTTAGAAATAAGGCAATTCCCTAGTATTGTTGGGAGTGTGGAAAGCACAAGTGTGGCATAACACACTGATTTGCATCCCTTTTTCTAATCTTATATCTGCAGTTTCCAGCTGCTATAATTTTTTCCTAGTATATAATGAAACCTTATGCTTAAAATACACTTTTTTTTTTTTTTTGCCTTGAAACAGATACTACTACGACTAGATCAAAATTAACAGGCAATTAATAGTTAAAAGCTAGGTACCTTAATGATCATAATATACAGAGGAAACAGTTGAGGAAACGTTCCATAAGCGTGACAAAAATACAAGAAGTTAATAAGGTCTGGTGGTAAGGTTGTTATTGAAGAAAGTAATTTTCCCTAGAATGACTGGAAACAAAAGCAGAAAATAAACTTGGAACATGGCAAGTAGAAAGCTTTATCTGGACAGCAGCAACACCAAAGGGAGGAGGAAGTGATAAAAAAATTTAAAAAGTAACATGAGAGCAAAAATCAGACTGGTGTGCATGCAAGTGTCAGAAAGACATGAATGCAGTATAATCCCTTGAAAATAGCTCTAATAGTAATATATTTGAAATATTTCTTTTCTGTTTATGATTTCTCAGACTGATAAAAAAAAAAAAAAAAAACAAACCCCACCAAAAAAACCACCCCAAACCCAACAATTCCATTTACTTGAAGTCTTCATTCATGTTTTAAGAGTTGAACATCAAATACAGGTGAAAGAAGAAAGTAACTGTGCACACGGGAGAGTGAAGAATTATAGGGCAAGATAAAAAAATTACCAAATAAATAGAATTGCAAGGACAATGATGAAATAAGATGAAAAGTAAACTTAAGACAAATGCTGCAAAATGCCCCACCTATGAGATGTATCATTAACTGGACAAGATGTTTCATTAACTGAAGACCTGTATCAGCGCAATTGAAAATCTGTTCCCGTTCAAATTTTCTCATTTTGCAATTTCAAACTGGGGCTGAAGTAGCCTCAGCAGACTCTAAGAGATCTGCAATAGCAAATCAGAAAAGCTGCTACTCTGACTGAGCATCCTGTCTGACAATCCTTTCTTTGGCTTGTTCCAGGTATTTCTGTGCTCTGTTTCTATCTGCACCTTTCCAGGGAGCGCTGCCTGGCTACTGTAGTAGCATAGTGAAGTTGCAGAAACACTGCACTGAACTACAGTTCTGCAGAAAAGCTGGACTGATGTCTCATTAAATTGAGGATAAATAGTTGAACCACTTGAACCTCTTGGCTGCTTTGCTATGGAGATGAGTATCAGGCCAGCAGAAAGGTAGCTTTGCTGAACGAAAACATTCAGAGTCTACATTTTAACAGAAGATATTTTGAGAAATGTCAAGTGCCATGAATGGCATTTGCTGATCTGAGGGCTGGACCCAAGCTGAGATTTTGGAATATGTAATAAATAGGCAGTGGAATAGAAAAGCAGTTTCAAAAGTAATGTATTTTTTTAAAATGCAAATGAAAAAGTTCCTTCCTGGACAGTTCTGCTTTCTTCTTCAGTCCTTGAGAGCTGTTTTGTACCTGGATCGTATGAATCTCACTGAATGAGCAATGCACAGACTTCAACCATTTACCAATTTCCTTGGAAAAAACCAAGCATCAAACACCTAAGTAAACAAAATACAATAATATTTGCCATTCCCCCCCCCCCCCCCCCCCCCCTCTGAGTACTTGTAGTCATTGATCAGCAGTGCAAATCCTACACAGTAACCTAGCCTTGTTTCTGATTTCAATTACTTCTCCTCCTAGATTGCACTGTAGCAGCACATTCAGTTGTCCCGGTCTGAGCTAGAACAGAACTAATTCTGTTCAATGACTGATTTTGTAGCTTAGCCACTTCTAAGTACCTACACTTTCTGAAGTTAACAGCATGATTTTGCTTCTAATATTGATATTGCTCAATGTTTACAGTTTCTAGTAAGGATTGATATGCAGAAAGGTTCTCTCTTACACTTGTGCCTGTGAAAACCAAGGTCACTGCTAAATCTTCTGTACAGCATTGGGGCTGCAATAAGAGGTTGCTCCTACAGGAAGGAGCAGACAGGACAGGTGACCCTGAACTGACCAACAAGGTATTCCATTCCATATGCATCATATTCAGCATAAAGCTGAAGGATCACAAGTGTCAAGTTCTATTCTCTGGCATCCAAGAACTCTGTCCATTCTACCTTTGATCCCGATCTGTGTGTTTCTGAGTCCAGATCCAGAATCCAGCTCCTGAATCTAATTTTCATCTGTCATTGATTCCATACTTCCTTAGTGCCTGCCCATAGCATCAGTGGTGACAGTGACATAATTGCCATCAGTAAGGTTGAGCTCAATACAGGATTTGTATACGATCATTTTTATTTTCATTAAAGTTGTTTCAGTTTTATTTTCCAATGCATAAGCCTCTCTTCCTTATTCCCTTTCTCTTCTCCTTTGGGAAGCCTGCCTGTCCAGCCTTAGCTCTTGACATCCATTCAGTAGTGTTTCATATTTGCTGAAGTGGAGGTAGCAAAAAGCAACCATTGTGTCACAATTCTCCACATTTCTGCTGTTAGCTCTAACTGCTGGAAGCCAGGAACTGGGAGTAAAAATTTGGTGTAATAAATCCTATGACAAGTATAGTTTCTTTTCTTCCTGGAAACAGTCAGAATATTTGTAGATGAATACTCCTGGTTTAGATTGTAATAGAAGTCTTCAATGAGTATTTTTATGTATTTTGTTTCCTTTTTTTTTTTTTTTTCCCCCCATTGAACAAGAAAAATTTTGCTATTCTGGGCAGTATTCAAAACCTGTGTAGGTTTACAAAATATTAATTTCACTACTGAAAATATCAGAGGAATGAAATAAAAGCAGATAAAGCAAACATTAAGGTATAAAGCATGCTAAATGTATCACTTAATAATATTGAATGCAAATTCAGTGGGGAAAAACAACTTATAAGGTACAAATGTGAGTATTAAGGATGTTGAAGTGTAAAACAGAATATTAGAATATTACAAAGCAGATGCCATGAAGTTGTTAGAACTGCAGAAAATTATGGGCAGCAGATAACAAATATTCTTCTTGCTGCTGTTCAAAAAGGCTAACATAAGAGCCAAAGATCATTTTACAATTCACTAAATGTGGGTTTAACTAGCATTTACTTCTTAAGTCACGTACAATACAGAAAACTGATGCTCACTAAACCTAATCACCACTGAGACATTGGCTTAAGTAAGATCTTCGGTAGAATGCATTGTGCTAGGGTTGCTTATTAGAAATTGTACCTGATTACAATTTATTCTGGACAAATTTGATTTAAAATATCTCTGACCATATTTTCCACATGCACTTTACTTGTGTTGACTTATGGTGTTTCTTTTAGAATAGCAATGACTTAGCAGGGTTCATTAGCTGCCTAAAGAAGTAGACAAGCAACACTGTGGTTTTTTTTTTTTCAGAGTACTTGTGTGTCTTTATGCAAGTAATGAGCTCTGAAAATCTTGCTTAAGCATTTTACTTACTGCTCATTTATTTTATTCCCCTGGGTCAACAAGCTTCATCTGCATCTCAAATTACTTTCTATGCTTCTTTTCCTCCCCATGTATTTTTTTTTGTTGTTTGTTTCCCTCTAGTTTTATACATAGCTATCTCTGAGACAGACCAAAACAAATTCCACTTAGGAAAAAAATAAATAAAGCAAGGAATCCTCACTCACGTCCCAAGCAATATTTTACAAAACAACAATATTTATAACCAGTGAAAGCACTGAGAACATACAAATTGTCACCTTTTAAATGCTTTGGATTATTTATTATTTTTCCAAATAAAAATTAAAGTCTGATGCAAGGAATGTATATAACTTATAACTCTGAAATATGCTTGGCTATTAGCACCCTTATTCTTAGGTGATGGTGCTTTAGAGAACCTTCCGTCTTGTTTAAGCATTCAATAGCATAGTGCTCTATGAAGCCTGGGGTGTAGTTCATGCATTCTACACACAGAAGAATCAGTCTAATTTTTTGAGTTGTACTTGATGATTTCATCTGAGAAAACCTTGTTGTTAGGGCCAAAACACCCACAAAGCTTAATTTTTCAACTGGCTTCTGATAGAATTTGGTTCTTTGCATTGTATCTATGCTGGCAATCCAGCCATTTATGCCAGGCTTCACTTCATAGAGTCTAATTATGTCAATTTTTTTCCCCTCTGAAATGTGAATTTCCTTAAGTAAGCTTTAATTATTTCTGTGCTGCCACTTCATCAGCTTCTTTTTCACAGTATCACAGTATCACAGTACACATTTTCTAATGTTATATCTAAACCAGCGTTAATAATGGGAAATACAATCTGTCTGCAGTTGCTATTGGGGAACTATTGAAAAACTTTAATAGCAGTAGTATGGAAAACCACACCACGCATACTTGATAGCTATCCTCTAATGCTCTTACACATGATGCTTGGCATACAACTTACTGGCCAGCTCAGCAAGTCTCACCCAATGCTGAGAATTTCACTGATTAGTGCATCATAAATTAAATTATACATCCTAGGGAAAAAATAAAACTATTCAGAAAATTCCTCCATCTCTTTTTAGCTTTACAGGGAGCCAAATGATATAAAGTCTTCTTTTCACTAAAATAAAAATAGAGTATTTTAATTCTTCTCTAAAATTTGTGGCTGAAAATTAATCTACCCTACAGGCAGTCCTCATAGCCAACAGCTTGGCTTCATGCTGAAATAAGGACTCCTTTGGTGAAGAAACAGCCCGTGCTGAATTGCTACAAAGCTGCAATAAGACTACTGAAAAATAAGCTTACTTTAGGTATTTCCATATTAATTTACAGCTTTTAGTGCAGAAACCAAGTATCAACATCACAAGCAGAACTGAAAGACTGAATGTTTTGATCAGAACTATTTAGTAGTTACCAATATCTTTAAATACTTTAAATATATAGGATAACTTCCTAATCTTCAGTATTGTTCTATCATGTGTCAGCAGCAACAGCAACACTTTTTCCTAGCTCCCATTAGTTTCTTTCTGTACTCCTGTACTATGTGGAGCTACTGATAAGATTACCTATCTATGTAGTACACATTTTGTGATAAATCCTGCATCAAAACGCACAAAGCAAATTCTGAATTTATTACTTGAGTTTTCTTCCTTACTTTACTATTTCAGTAAGCAGTTTGTCATAATTTCTTCTGTCCTTTATTGATAGGGCAGCAGCACAATACAACTGAATAAATCCTGATAGTTTTTCTTTCTCAGAAACACTCACAGTCTTCCACAGCCTCAGTTTCTAATCCCATCTGGGAAATAGGACTACTCAAGGAAATATGTGATCATCAGTTACTATTGACCTTTATAATGCACAATGGCATCACTTGGGACTCGATAAAGCCACAGAGAGAGTATCAACAGTGTACTGTTGTCACACAGTCCAAAGAAGAGCCTCTATTTCAATGCTGAAAACTGCGAAGAGGCTTTCAGTGTCCTGCCACATCTGGGACAAAAGGTATAGAAATGGCAATGTAATCAGCAAAACAACAAAAAGTGCAGATGTGCTAAATTTTATATGACTGTCATCACACAAATGTATAAAAAGATATATCAGTGGAAAATAAGTTTGAAGAATTGCCCTCTACATGTTATAAAAGCAATAAGTGGCATTTTTTTCATATTCCATAATTTCAACAAATACAACGTGTGAAACTGATGTTGCTTGAGCACTACTTTAAATGCACACACTGGAAATTTGGGCAAACTTAAAAACTGAAAGAAGAAACAGTTGTGTGCCTAGTAAATACAAAAATACAGTGACTCTGACAGCATAGACAGACCTGGAAAAGAAGCGTGTGGAAGAACTAGTAGTGAAATGTATACAGGGTGCTTCATATAACTCTGTTCTTTGTACTCAGGTAAATCTGTGTTCACCTTAATCACCAATATAATGTTGTCTAATAAAACTGGCCTTGTGATTATCACAAAGTTACAGTCTCTTGATATTTCTCTCTTCCACATCAAATGTAATTTATATAAAGTGATTATTTTAGCCATTTGGGGAAAGCTAAGCAGAGTGAGAAAGAATTGTGTCTGCTAGTAACAACAAATGCAATCATTATTGTTCAACAGATGCTGCAGGGCTCAGGAGGCACACAGCACCCTATTCAGTGTGGTGACAGGCTCTTTGCTTTCCACTCACAGTGCCAGTGAATATTAAGCTACAATAAAGAAGCAGATCAAATGTAATCAGAGAGGGACTATTTACTCACTGAGATTGTAAATATTATTCTATGACCACTGCCCAACTGCCTGTTAAAATTTCAGGGACCATCTTAACTGACCCAGGGTTTTGAAAACAAAACAAAATGCCTGTTACTCGCACAGTTGCATCAGGAAATCCATTCACCAGAGGTATTACTGCAAGTAATTCTGACTAACAAGTAATTCTGACTAACAAGGCAATTGCATTGCAGATCATAGTGGGCCCAAGGGGAGGAATCATTTTTTGAGTTTCGGATATGTCACAAATCTTTCCACAAGCTTTTACAAATCCTAATCAAAACATACATTGTCCAACATTGTTCCATGTCAGTTATCTTATATTTGAAATACCATTTGTGCCTCTGGATATGCAATTGCAGTCAAAATAAAAAAAGAAAAAAGTGAGTTCTTGTCTAAGACACAGACCTAGTTTACAAATTCACAATAAAAACATAGCAAAAAGACCACTTCCATTATTGTAAATTAAAGTTCTTATTAATATCATTAAAGTGTCAAAATAGGGAGTGAGAAGAAGCCAAGTCTTGAACAACAGAACATGCTAATTCACATCTTGAGCTCTCTTAACTGGCTATTTTCTCTCTATGACTCACTTATGTAGGTAAGACAGAATAAAACAACAAAAACCCTTCACATTTCTTTTAAACCATGAATAGGAAAATTGAGCAATACCTCAACTTAAAAACAGCATTACTGTTTTAAAGTTTCATGTTTTAAAAAAGCTTGTATTGTTGGAATTTTTGGTTGCACGTTTCTTAGCAAGCTGACCATTACATCTATGTAACTTATTTGTGTGCCTTCCGGCTTTAAGCAGGAGCAGAATGAACAAATATTCTTGACTGCCACTAGACAGAACCCAGGGTATGTATCTACTTTTCCTAAACAGCATCAAGAGGTTATATTAAAAGTTTTCACAAAGTTACATTTGAAAGAAAGGAACAAAGAGGAAAAAAGGTACACTTGGGAGGAAGTAAAAGTAGAGAAAATGGTGTCAGTAAAAAGATAGAAAATTAGAAAGGGAAGCAAAGGATGTGCAGCTTGCTCTGTTTTCTCATTCTCACTCTACGTGTGCCCCACATCAATCCTTTACTCACAGAGATTAAAAGCTGCAGACTCTTACAAGTAAAAGGAAAGGCTATGCCTTCATATTCACAGATGTTTTAGGTTTCTTTTCATCTGAAATAACATCAGCAACATTGAAAGTCATCCCCTTGTGGATGGGAAACTTTATAGAGATGATTATTAGAGAGAGGAATCAGGGAATTTTACCAGTACAAATTTTACACAGGGCATTACAGACCTTTTGCCAACACATATCAGCACAGATTTTCCAGTTTCATTTCCCACATTAAACAAGCTGAAACAGAAGATAAAAATAGCTAGAAAACCAGTCTTCAAATGACTCAAATAATAGCATTTTATCAGAATTCTTCAAAGGAGAACAGAAAAAAGGGGGGGGGAAAAGATTTTGTGAGTGAGTTAGGTGCAAAAGAAATGGCTTTGAACTACAAAATATCCTCTAAGAGAGTGTGAAAAGTAAGATTATTATGACTGGCATGGAGTATGGTAGCCACAGACACACCTCTACTTACAAGTTAATCTTTCTGTTAAACCGCTCTTACTCCTTATTACTCAGAAAAAAACCAAATAACATGATACTGTTTGTAAATGTCTTCACAGTGTCATGTCAGACAGAATAATAAGACACATTTGCTTCACATATGATAAATGTCTTGTCTAAGTAAAGGTGCCTTAGATGGCATTGGATCACTCATCTGTACAATTAGTACCCTCTGAGAAGACAAATTTGCACTGAATGAGCTCATTGATGAAAAACTACAGGGGCAAAGAGCACACGTATCAAAATGGGTGTTATTCAGTCTGAAGATTCATTTTAGTGTGTTGCAGCGAGGAAATGTCGGTGTGGTTTGTTTTTTTTTCAGAACACAGTCATTATGTACCAATACCCTTTAAAAAAATTAATAGAAACAGTATAAGTTACTATGTCCCCAAACTCTTCCTAGAGCTACTTTTTCAGGTATTCTGAGGATTAAAGCAGATCCCTGTTTCCTCAAGCATTCAGGAAAGAGCATAGGTTGTTTACACAACTTCTCAAGCGTCAGAAACAGTTTACAAATACAGAACTTTTATCTGCTGATAAATATCACAGTTTGCATTATGGCTGCACAGCAGCTTGTATGATACACTGCTGTATCTGAACAGCTGGTTTTGCCATGCTGCCTAGTCTGGTGTCAGCACGCTAAGGTTTTAGGAAGCTATTTTCAGCATTGGATACAGTGTCCAAAGTCCAGAGCATACCAACGATCACAAGAATTGCAGCTTGCAGGAAAACATTAAGTCATCAAGTTTGAGTTACAGTGGCTAGCTTTAAATCTCCCTATAATTCTTGTAAATGATGCAAAAATGATATGTGGATATTACACAAATAGGATGTTCAAGAGGGGACTGGATGTGGAACTTGGTGCCATGGTTTTGTCATGAGGTCTGTGGTGACAGGTTGGACTTGATCTTTAAGGTCTCTTCCCACCTTGGTGATTCTGAGTGACAGGTGCACTTGGAAACTGCAGAATGGAGCACAACAGTGCTGTACTAAAATTAGCAATTCTTAGTGTTTAGAATTACTTAAAATTTTTGAAGTGCCTTTTGGAATGGAATACTGCATATTAAAGTACATTTCTCACAGAGCGTGCCTATGTGATTGCTATCACCTCCTTGCAAGCATGAACAAATACCTGCAGACCCCAGAAAGGGAAGAGTGAAGGATTCTCCCTCAAACCACTGGTTTGCTCTGAGGTGTGAGCAGGGAGATGGTTTGGACCTCTTGCTGAACTTTGCATCTTCTCACCAGCTTTTAACAGTATATTGCTTAACATACCTACTGGTTCATTTTGCCTCTGTCTGTAATGTCAAAGCCTTTAAACATGCAAGTAGTTTACATTTCTTTTGCAAGAACCCTCTATAACCAGATAAAGCATGCTTTGGGATCAGCTGAACATTGCTCTAGTTCACTGCTTATTTCTTACAATCAGCCTGCAAATTTCCCTGAAGTCACTCAACATCATCAGATGTCTAAAGTAACCTAAACTATATTAGCAACGTGCTGAAGATTATCTCCTGTCAACAAAGGTATTCCTAACATAGGGTAATTAGAAGCTCAATTAAAATCAGTCTGTGATCTCCTCATCATTTTAAATACCATTTATAAACATAAATTTGTAAATGTCTACTCTTGCAGACATCATGTCCATTTGCAATAGCTTTCTTGTGCAGAAGTGGAAATTGGACATGAAGGATAAACAGACCTTCCCAGCTACGCACTGTATCTAACTGAATGTACAGACACCATTCTGCTGCAACGAGACATTTCAGACCTCTGGGTTAGAAACCCAGTAATTACATTTAGATGACTATCAATGCACACATGCACAATAAAAACACCATCTCAGACCTTAGGCAAGGTCTTTCACTTTCTAAGTGCTTTCACAGCTAGTGTCAGCATGGCTCATCTCCCCACCATGACAATCAGTTAGTGCTGGGTTTTTTTTCAATAATAATTTAAAAAATCTTATCCCTTAATCTGCAAAGAAATTTTAAAAAAGGATTTTATTTTCTGAAAGGAAACAAACACAATATAATACTTGCCCATAACACCTGGAATTTCAGTAGATACCAGGATTCAGAGACAGATTAACATTTCTCAATACTGTAGACCTATGTTTTGCCACACCAAGGATGCTGCTGCCCTCTCCATAGCAAAAAAACCCTTGGGGTTTTCCAGTAATTGCAGAGTAGGTACTTGGAGAAGGATTTGCAGATCTCTAAGGTTACTAGTTAGAAGTGAGATTTTGCTGCTGCTAGTCTCAAATTCAGGTAAAGCAAAAAGTGGGAAGAATAAATATCATATGCTGATGAACTTGAACAAATGTTCTTGGTGCACTAATAAGTAGTGTGTTTAAAAAAATGAGAAGTGGGAATAGTCTGTTCACAAGAGCTAACATTCAAGCATTTTTCTACTTGATTTATTAATATTGGCTTTGAAAATGTTACTTGAACACTGAGTATCTGCTGCCATGGCTCTTGGACACACACTTCCTCCCATATACTTCAGCCCCTAAGCACTTTGGCATTGAGAGTGTTACTTCTGCTCTAGACTTAATCAGCGCAGTTCCAAATAAGAAAGGTTTTGTAAATATCCCTGAAGGAATGTTTACATTAAGCTGTCACTGCCTTACTAACTACATTGCAATAATGGACACATACTTCAGGACCTCCCATATAAAGATAGATATCAAACAGTAGGTCTGAGCTCCTTCTTTCAATTTGGTGGGGTTTTTTTAGGTGTATGTGGCACAATATATTTTGAATTTACTTTATCAAATATTGAATATGGAAGAAGCTAAGCCTTCTCTGGTCATACTCTGTATGACAATTATTTACCTTAAAATCAGATGGCTAATTGATTACTTAATATCCTCTGACATTTCACTGTCAAAACTACAGTGAAAAAAAGACAAGAAAAAAGAAACAAAGTGTCATCAGTTTTTATTTTATGTCAGAATATTGCACGAGAAAGATTAAAATTAACTGTTTTCAAGAGTATCATGTCAGAGTGCTTACTGGATGCATAATTTATGAGCTTTGCAGCTGTTTTAATTTAGCATGAAATAAGGCAGAAGCAACTTTGTAAAGAGAAAATAAAGGGTCTTATATTCTACAGCTCCAGTTCTTCAGCAAGATCACTAAGTGGGGATGGTAATCCACTGATGCTGCACTGCTGCTAGTGCAATGAATTACTGGCGTTGAAGTGTTCTGTTGTTTTTCTACTGAAAAATACCTTATGCTGAAGTATGAAAAAGACATTATTTGTAGTGGATGTAGAACAACTTGTAACTCCTCCTGAAAACTGAAACTTAGAGTGTCTATTTAACACAGTTCCTTTGATCTATTTACCTCATGAAACAGAAACACTGATGTACATTAGTAAGATGCAAACTAAGACATAGCAAAGGATAAAGTAATTACTAGGCAAGAAAACTGATCGAAAGAATTGTTAACAGAGACTGCTGTGATGTGGATACTATTTATGAATATGCAACTTATCTTATATATGACCTTGAGGACACATAGAACATTTAAGGATGAATGCATTGGCCTTTATATCTCTCCAGCTCCAGAGAACAGATTGCATGTATCATTAGACATTTCAATGACAAACATTAACACAAATGAGAAACACAACAAATTGAAGATTTACTAAAATCCACATGAGAAAATTAGAAATTGACTTCTTGCTGTGACTGAAGCAGATCCACATATATATTCCTCAATAACTGGAAGCGATACTATAGGACATAAATTCCTAGAGTACTGAAAATTATAGCCACAGTGTCAAGTCCAATGAATTACTTAATAGTACCTATCAAGAGTTAAACTAGATTTCTAAAACAGCTTACATGCTAGCATTACCAGGAGCTACATGATATATTTAAGAGGGTCTGAGCAAAGTCCGAGGTTACCTATGTCTCTCTACATATTATAGGACTTTGTAGGTTGGGTTCATCTCTCCTTCCTGTGAAAAATCTACTAGAGCTCAGGAAAGAACTTTTAGTGATCCCTTGTCAGTGGAAGGAAAGAAAGAAGACAGAACTCAGGGCAGGTTTTGTGACTAGCAAGAAAGATGCAGACAGAGGTGTAAAAATATCTTCAGAATCACTTTGCATCTCACCATTTTGCATGAAAACACAAGGAGACTCAGAATGACAAACTAACCTAGAAGTGACATGATACATTGAACAAAACCTTCGCAGTTGTCCAAATGTACAAGTATAGCTTGCAAAGGGTGCTTCTAAAATATGACTTGGTGTACTCCAGCAAAAATCAGCATCTGACTAGTCTTGCCCTGATCAGCTTAAGCCTTCTCTGCATAAGCTAAGTGGATTGAAAAGAGTTTGAAGATCAGGTGATAATTGCAGTGTGTCACTTGAGAGACAAAGGAGGAAATCTAAACAGAAAGCTGAAGTGATACAAGCAGATGGAATTAGGGTGGCTTGTTAGTGATGCTGAATACAATCACAAAGCCAAGCAGAGAAGCACTCAGGTTCTGGCACATGACAAATGGTTACTGTGTGGGTGTAGAAAAGAAAAAGAATAAGAATAAAATCCAAAAATGCCTATGGAGAATTCACAAACTTTTAATTGTCCAAAGTCCATCAAGATACCTTATATGATGTTTGAGACCGCACAGAATTTTCAGACATTATTTGCACATTTCTTTAGAAACTTTAGAATATCTAAAAATACATTTTTAAAATCATGGGTTAGTGTCAGGAGAGATTTTCATGCTGAATGTGTATAATATGCAGGGCTTAATCTAAATCATTGGTTAGGTTATTTTTTTTTTTCCTTTTTATGGGATAATTACTTCAATGTAATTAAGTAACGTCTGGTCTTTGTGACTAACACTCCACATGTTGCCACATTGGTGAAATAAATATTGCTGTAGCAAATACAAAATGGCATCCCCACCCTCAGGAATAAACATCCACCTGATCAACATTTCTTTTCCAAAAGCTCAGTTATATAATTCAGGTGACCTAATTCTGTGAGTTTCCAAAATGCAATTTCACTATAAATCAACCTTTGACATCTGTCAAGGTTACTGCACTCTGTTACCGAGCTCCAGAAACTGGCTTATGATTTCTGTTTCTAAGCTTTGTCAATGCTAATATCTCCTTGACCTACCTGCAAACCAGTAGCTTACAGGACTGATTAGCCACTATCAGGACACTACACAGATAAAACATTGAGATGAGTACAGCACAGATCACAAGAACTGGCTCTATTTCCTTCCAGTCCAGACTTAATAAAATTCCATTTCCACTAGAACAGATCAACTGATTACACTGAGGTTTGGTTTTGCTCCCACAATCAAACTGTTAAGCAAAAACATTCTTAATGAAAGTCCCAATTGCTCCAGTTAAATAACTAATTATTTAAAGAGAACATTTTGGATATTATGTAATGATGCTAATGGAAAAGTCTCAGAACAGAATACAAAGACCACTGGATATAAGCTGACCAGCTATATACGGTAAATTATACGGTAAAGAAAAAAAATGAAATTTTTGTGTATTTTAAAGTTTCTTGCCTCTAGGAAGCAAATTAAGTTGAGAAGTAGAAGCCTCTCTGGAACATTCCACAAAACTTTTGAATTCAGAATAGAGAGTTATTTGGATTTTTCAGCCTCTCTAAGAAACAGTGCACTTACCTCCTTTGTGCAGCTGAATATTTGAAGTTTTGCAGAACAAATGTCTAACAGTGTGACTAAACTGACTGGTGGGGAAGATAAGTTCAATGACTGCATACAAGAGTTTGATGTCTCTCTTGTGCTTGTCATTCTGCCTCTGTACTCAGCACTGGTCAGGCCACACCTTGAGTATTGTGTCCAGTTCTGGGCCCCTCAGTTTTGGAAATATGTTGACTTGCTGGAATGTGTCCAGAGAAGGGCAACAAAGCTGGGGAGGGGTTTGGAGCACAAGCCCTATGAGGAGAGGCTGAGGGAACTGGGGTTGATTAGCCTAGAGAAGATGGGGCTCAGAAAAGACCTTATTGCTGTCTACAACTACCTGAAGGGAGGTTGTAGGCTGGTGAGGGGTTGGTTTCTTCTCCCAGGCAACCAGCCCCAGAACAAGAGGACACAGTCTCAAGCTGTGCCAGGGGAGGTTTAGGCTGGATGTTAGGAAGAAGTTCTTCACAGAAAGAGTGATTGGTCATTGGAATGGGCTGCCCAGGGAGGTGGTAGAGTCACCATCACTGGAGGTGTTTAAGAAGAGACTAGATGAGGCACTTGGTGCCAAGGTTTAGTTAATTAGATGGTGTTGGGTGATGGGTTGGACTCGATGATCTCAAAGGTCTTTTCCAACCTGGTTTATTCTATTCTATTCTATTCAACCCAGAACATTCTTCTGGGAACAGTGACAGAACAGCTCTGACCCATCTAGGCACAGCATGATGAATAATCCAGCTGTCCAAAATCCCTTTTATTTTGATTTTTTTGTACTACTACTGAGTACTCTTCAAATCAGAGAAGCATTTTAAGATGTGAGCTAAGAGAAGTGTAGAAGGATGCACTTGACACATTGTCCCTATCATTGCTAAACACCTGGAGCGTTCACACTGTTAACACCAATGTTTATTTGACTATGACGCTATTTGCAGAGGAGGATAACTTAGTAAGGACCAAATTTTGGAAGAATCTTGCTCCACAATAAACTGCCATAAGCATCCTCAACTTAGGATTCACCTTGTGCATTTTCTGTTAAAAAGCTTCACCCGGCTGAAGCCCCAGCTTCAGGAAGTGCCTGATGTCTGTGGAGAGGGCTGGTGAAGCTGTAAGGACCAGGGAAGGATCAGTAGTCTGAAAAACGCCTGTAAGCAGTCCTATTGCTCTGCTTCATTATGAAGGTCAGCATTCTGCAGAGCATATCCAGGGGACTGTTATGATCGTATGAAGGTTATTAATATTCCATAGGTGGAATGAGTAATAAAAAAAATAATAAATTTACTAATAAGAAAAAACCCTGTGGAAAAGATTAATAAAACCTATTTACTGGTTCAAAGTATTCAGTTGCAGAACAGATATCTCACCAGCAGGAACATGTAACAATTTAAACAATATGAGCAAAAATCCAGACACAACAAATGGCAATTTTAACTGTAAAAAAAATAAAAGAGATAACAACAGCAACATGCTGGAGATTGCCCATAAGGGGGAGGGAACTCTAGAATTCTCTAGGGCAACAGACCTTTAACAGATGCTTATAAAAATCAGATTTTGTAATTACTCACTGGTCGTCGTACCACGTGGCACGCATGGGGATTTAAACAAAACCAAAACGGTGTTGACCACGTGAAAGCTGTAGGGACAGCGTCACTTTTTGTTAGCTTCTGCAGCTTGTTGCTGTAGCACATGCAGCGTTTATCTCTGTAGGATTTGTAGTTGAAAGCTTTATAGAAAAGAGGTTGCTGCCGGCTTGTCAGCTTCGTAGCTTTGCCTATTTGGAGAGGTTCTTTAGCTGCAACCTTCACAGCAGTCCTTGTTGCTTCTTCCAATAAAATGAAACTGTCCTGGGGTTCATCTCTTGGCCCGGCAAGACACGTCCGTTCTGTTCCTGGGCTTTACAACACATACAGTGAGGGGTCTTGCAGTCTGGGTAAACTGAAGCACAGCTCGCATTCCAAGCAAGGCTTGTGACTTCTCCCAGAGTTTAGACAACTGCAAGGCAAGGCACTGGCTCTTGGGCTGGTATTTATAGATTTCCTGAGACAGTGACGGCCAATGATAACAAAGATTAAGAGATAAAAACCTGACACTTTAACCTATAGAATAAGTTTTCTCCAAACTTGGCCAAAGGCACACATACCTGGCCCACTTGGACTCCAGGGCATGTTCAGACAAGCCTGGGCAACATGGGCAATTTCCTCAAAAACCACACCTGCTGCCCCTGCCCCACTGTCTGATTCAGAGCATTTTTCAAGCTTTTGTCCCTTCCGGACAGGGATAAGTCACTCTCCTGCTTAAGATTTCTTTTTTTTTTTTTTTTTTTTTTTTTGAGGAGCTGCTAAAAACCTACTAAAAAAGGAGGGTTTTCTACTATTTGAACCCTTGTATTGCAGAACATACAGACAACTGTTCTTTGTATCATTAGGGGATCATTCACCTTATAAATACCTGAGCTCGCACTTGTAACTTGTTGGCCAGCTGTTTGTATAAGACAGGAAAGAAAGGGGAAAACCCAAAGTGTGATTTAGGTAACTCTGTTATAGCTGGCAAATTATGGATATAAAACTCTCCAAGCAATAAACAGTGATTAGTTGCTGAGCAGTTCAGAATTTGAAATATGTTGTGTGGTGTTGAAGAACACAAACTGAATATGAAATAGGAGAAAGCAAATAATGGACTTGGGTACAGGAACAGATGAATCCCATACAAATCTGTAAAGTCAACCTTTCTGCATGTCCTTGACAAAACTTCAGTAGAAGAATCTTATTGAACTTCAAGGACTACTTTCTAGGCAAGATTTGGGCCCAAGTGATCAAAGATGTTAACCCCATGGTCCATGAGAAACAGTTGTACAGACAATGCCTATGAAATCTGAGAAAGACTGGACTGGATGCAGGGGTAAGTTTTAACCTTCACAAAATATTTCCACAAAGAAAAGGGAAATTAAGTGTTCTGCATAGCTATTATAGATAAGTTTTACTGTAAATGTAGAGGACAAAAAGTTATATACAGTGGTATATACAGTTATATACAGTGGTGTTAAGGTACAAGCAGGAATTTTTAGATGCAGTCAAGCACAGAAAGAAGTTACTAAGAAGCTTTATTAAGAGCACCTTAGACAAGTGGTGTAGATATAGCTGATCCTGTCCTGGGGCAAATAGGTGAACTAGCTGGCTCTGACATCTGTCTTCTGAATCTTTTTTGTGATTTCCATACAAAAATTGTAAGAATATTTAAAGCATAAAAATATTTTTTGCACAAGTTAAGTCTGGTAAATAGCTGCAATTACTTAGCTACACGTTCTTGGTGGTGAGCATTGCGACTACAGGTAATGGTTCTCCAGACACTAGTATCAGACTGCTCTAAACTTGCCTTGCTGTTGGCAGGCACATACAAGGCAGAGGAATCTATAAGCTGTAATAAATACACTCCCTCAAAATCAGGTTTAAACACTGCAGGTCTGTGGTGGGTTGAAGTTTCCCCCCAGCATTAACTTTGCCAGACCAACTCAGTGAGAAGTAAATGAAGCGGTATTTACAAGCAAGAACTACACTCTACAATGGAATGCAATTAATATGTACAAAATATACAATATTTAGAATATTGTATAGATATTTACCATTACCAAAAAACTGAAACCCTCCTGGTCAGAGTCCAACAGGATGGCATTCAACAAGTCCAAGTGACAGGTGCTGCACTTTGGCCACAACAACCCCATGCAGTGCTACAGGCTGGGGTCAGAGTGGCTGGAGAGCTGCCAAACAGAAAGGGACCTGGGGGTACTGGTTGACAGGTGGCTGAACATGAGCCAGCAGTGTGCCCAGGTGGCCAAGAAGGCCAATGGCATGCTGGCCTACATCAGGAGTAGTGTGGCCAGCAGGAGTAGGGAAGTCATTGTGCACTGGTTAGGCCACACCTTGAGTCCTGTGTCCAGTTCTGGGCCCCTCAGTTTAAGAAGGGCATCGAGATGCTTGAGCGTGTCCAGAGAAGGGGAGCAAAGCTGAGGAGAGGCCTCGAGCACAAGCCCTATGAGGGGAGGCTGAGGGAGCTGGGGTTGTTTAGCCTGGAGAAGAGGAGGCTCAGGAAAGACCTCATTGCTCTCTACAAGTACCTGAAGGATGGTTGTAGCCAGAACGGGGTTGGTCTCTTCTCCCAGGCAACCAGCACCAGAGCAAGAGGACAGAATCTCAAGCTGCACCAGGGGAAGTTTAGGCTTGAGGTCAGGAGAAAGTTCTTTACAGAGAGAGTTGTTAGGCATTGGAATGTGCTGCCCAGGGAGGTGGTGGAGTCACCATCCCTGGAGGTGTTCAAGAGGGGACTGGATGTGGCACTTGGTGCCATGGTCTAGTCATGAGGTCTTGGGTGATAGGTTGGACTTGATGATCTTTGAGGTCTCTTCTAATCTTGGTGATACTGTGATACTGTAACAATACAACCACCAGGCAGATGTAGCTGCAAGAGTTTCTCAAGTAGACATGAACTCTGATCTTGACTGGAAATGCTGAGGTGAGATGTTCTTAGCTTGGTGGGCTCATGATTCATCAGGACATCAAGGCAGAGGTGCAACCTACCAGTGGGCTCATGACAGATCCTTAGATATTTCCATGGATGCTATCACGCAAGTCATCCATGACTGTGACGTATGTGCTGCTATTAAGCAGGTAAAGTGAATACATGGAGTTTTAGGGATTAGTTTACCATAAACTAGATTTAAACTTTGATTTTTAAATTATCATGATTATCCCTTTCCTAGTGTAGAGACCAAAAATGAGGAGTTCTCAGAAGCATCTGGTTTAAATTATTTTATAAAAGTAAAGTGTGGCTACTAGGGAAACAGTTACAGCTTATTTGTAGAACTGAGTCCAAGTCTCAGACTATTTAGATACTACTCTGATGTGACTGATTAGATTGCTTATTCACACTGACTAAGAGCATCAGAGGAAGGTAATGAAAGAATAATCAGAAAAGCAGAAATATAAGGTACTCAGACCCCAGATAGAGTATCACACTTAACTAGAACTGAAGTGCTAAAGCTTTTCTTAAGATTGTCTGTTAACATGGTATTTTAAACTTTAAATGTGTACACCTGTCAATATTTAAAACCAACTGCCAAGATGTACATTTTACTGCCTGAAATATGTTTGCCTCTACACCTAGTATTTATTAGCATTTGTTATTTTTGACAGTTACTGATATCTCACTACAAGGTGAGATTGAAAAGGAACATTCTAAGGATTAGCAGATTACTGCTTTAAGATAGGAAGTACTTAGTACTATCTTCAGTACTACAAAATACATTTTGGTTCAGGTTCTTTAAGATTTTAAATCCTGTTTTTTTCAGTGTGACTAAGTGTCCATCAGGGGTCTAGTGTCTGGGGGATTGAGTTGGTTTCTTGTTTGTTTGGTGTTTTGGTTTTGAAAGATAACATAATTTCATGTTCTTAAGCAACTGCATTATTTTATCCAGATATGAAATATTAGTGGTATATATCTTAAGGAGAACTTCAATTTCTTTGTTTAATATTTGTACTGTTCAAGTGTCCATATCTCCTCAAACTGTTATTTCTACATACTGCCTATTTATGAGATTTGGGAAAACACACAAGTCCTGGAAAAAAATTTTGGGGAGACATTTAGGGAGAGGTTCTGTGGGGTTTTAAAAATCATTCTACATAACTGAACTGCTGCTTTAAAGTTTTGTCTGAGGAAGTAGCTTACCACAAATGAATTGTATTCAAATAACATAAATTCTACAAAGTTCAGTATCAGCACTTTAACACAACCTGGTGAAGGAACCTCCAAAGGATCTGAACAGCACCTGCTATAAAGAAGAGCTGATCCTACATGAACATTCACCTTTTAATCCCTACAGTGTTCTATTGAAAATTATTAACAATATAAATTAAGGATGAGAGTACTCAAGCAGAAAGAAAACGCACTACTTTCTTTCATCAGTATACAAAGTGCATAGCATTTCCCAGGATAATAATATATTCTCCACTAGCCTAAAAATGATGACAGCGTTCTAGGATAAATTAATGTCTTTCAAAAAGATAAAAATATTTGTTGGATTTCGGTTGCTGACTGTGATCATATTGCAGACTGTGATCATATTGCAGAGCTTCAAAACTACTTTGCATTAATATCCTTAAAATAAGAGTTGACAAATAGGCAGACTGGAAGCCAAGAGAATTAGCTTTAGCCTAAACATTAAAGAATAAATAGCTAAATAATTAGATAAAACTGCCAGAACCTATTGCAAGATAAAGAACGAGAAGTCTTTGTACCAAAAACAAGGCAAAGAAGTTGGCTGATAAGGTAGCATTGTTCACAAGAGAAGTCAGTACTAGAGCTACTTTAGAAGATGATGCTTCTTGTCTCCAGCAACACTGCTATAAAATCATGAGGTTCTGTTCACCAGAAAACTTTACACTAGTTAGAGAAAGATAAGTAAGTACACATGTGCTATTTTTTTTAGGAGGCCATGTGTTAAATTCACAACATAAGATTTTTCTACAACTGAAGAACAATTTCCCCCCCTTTTTACTTTTCTTATGCTCTATAAATCTAGTAGGCTGTCATCCCATCTGCATGATGCTAGCTACATTGTCAGCAAATGCCTCCAAGAGGGATTCAGGATGGAAAGGAGTAGGTTATCATCAGCTCTGCTGTTCTCTGCCAGCAAAACACAGTTCTTTAGCTCTTAGGAACATCAGTGAAACTTGCCAGTGTCTGTTCTTTGGAGATGTGATGATCAGCTATCATTCCTGTCATATATGTTTAATGCGCTTTGCATTCAGTTCCTCAGCGCTTCAATTATTCCCATATTGCAGAGCAGAATGCAGACATCTCCCAGACCACAACCAAATCTTATACAGGGATGTCTACTTGGACAAAGATACAGCAATTTACAGCTGAATTAATTCCAAAATAGCCAAAAGATTGTTTACATAGGCAAAAGCATTGACTACATCTATGTGTAAAGCACCTTTGGAATAATTGTCAGTATTTATCTTTGGTGCTCCAGGATCAAGAATTCCCTGTGTAGTCCTTGTGTTTGTACAGAGGCCAGGAGGAAGGGGATGAGGGGTAGGGGGGAAGGAGAAAGGGCCCTCCGCCTCCTCCTTCTCCATTTACCTGCCCGCACACACAATACGCATCAGGGGCCAGGTAGTGAATCCATTGCCCTCTCACCATCCTCCCTTTCTGGGGTACCTGATGGGTGGAGATGATCTTGTCTTATACATATTCCAGAGAGTGTCGATAGCAGTGGCATCTGCCCATTATTTCCAGGGCAGCTGCAGTCTGGTGAGTAATCTTTATCCTTTGCTGGGGCACATCTCAGGTCATGATACAATCACAAGGTGATTTGCATCCAGGATTTGTAGATAGGATTCCTACAAGGGACCTGTTTCTTGGATTTGGTGTGTACCTTCTGCTTTTGGGCCATGAGATCAGATATTTTTTCAAGTCACTTCTTCCCTCAATTAAGCTAATAGCAAGTTTTGCTTAGAACTGCTGGCATAAGGTATAATTATGATGACAAAACAATTTTAGAAAGTTACGGTAGCTGTACCGTGTGTGGTTAGCAAATTACTTATCTCACAAATCAGAGTGCCCACCAAGTACAAGCATTTCTGGATTGCCTACAGTAAATACCATTTTGTTCTTACAGCAATTTTTTCCAAGTGCAAAATTTTGTCACTGGTGTTCTAATTACTAGCATCAGGGGGTTACACATGTGTTTCCTTCTGATTTATCATATGAAATAAGTAGTGAAAGTGTGAAAATAAATAACTATGGATAATGACAACAATGGAGCCATAAAAGCCTTCACTGGTTTAAATAATGACTGAAAGACAGTGGGGGTCACAATGGATGTGTCTGGTTGTGTGGATTCCAGGGAGACAGATAACAACACAAAAGCCAAGAAGTAATTTGAGGAATGCACTGACCTAACCACAGTGCTGGTCATTGCCCAACTCAAGCTAGATTTAGGGAAACTAACACCTGTAGTCAATCTGTAAAAGTGTAAGTCAATTATCTTAAACAGTGGACAGCCCAGGGCCTGTTGGGGTCTTCTGCACAAGATTGGGCTGTACACTAGGCTCTCCCCTTGAATAAGGGCTCCTCTCAAGATTACTCCAAGTTTCAGAGAATCCTTGTTATACCAGCTTCTTAGTAAGTGAATTGGGAATAATGTCATGGAAACTTTAAAATTTTAGATAAGTGATATAAAGGATTTATTGCTCATATATAATCCTTTAAACATTAACCATTGATCAAGTCTCGGACTAATCCAACTGCATATAGATTCCTCTCTGAAAACATAAAAGGGTCCTTTCCGAGTCTCGTGACTCAATGGGAGTGTCTCCCTGACAGTATTATTTGACCTTGTCCTCTATGCATTAAAGAAAGAATTGTACCTTGCCATCACATCTTGTTAAAACACAGTCACATTTACTAGTAAACTTTTAAAAAATGCTGGTTTATATCAATAACCATATTGCTGCCTCTCTCTTACAAGTGAAGCACACCATCTATCCATGACAGAGATATTAATTCAGTCTTACAAAATTGTTATGTGTAGATGGTTCTGTCAGTATGCTTGCATAAGAGTGCAGTAGTTCCAAGGAACCAGTTATGCCACAAATCTTCACAGATCAAGTCTCATCCAAAGCAAAGAAAAATCATTACAATCTTTCTAGTGTAATTTGTCCATTTACTATTTGAAATTCTGCAAACTGTGCTGCCCAGTTACTGTTCACTAGTTTCTATATACAGCTCTAGTGCTAAGCAGGTTTGTTTACAAAAGATGCTTTTTTTTTTTGTTTGTTTAATCTAAACCCCTAAACTATGTGTATTTGTTACAGACATCATGAAATCCTTGACAGCGTGTTTAAGCCTATTCATTCCCTCTGAACAGGAGGTTCAGAGAAAGATCCTTTTTGATATCCATCCTGTATTATATAGATACACAGATTCTGTGTTTGCCTCAGGAGGCAGCCAATGCACGTCTGAAGAGGTATACTATGGAAGTTCATTTTCAACAGCATATTCAGGACTTGACCAATGGGAAGAACACCAAGGCCTGAGGCAATATTAAGGCATGTTTTTCACAAAAGCAGTTGATCTTAGCCATTGAAAGTCAAGAAATTATTTGCTTATCAGTGTTAGAGTAAAACCCTGAAAACAGGGACTGTTTTCCTTTAGAAAGGCCCTGCATACAGAGAATGTTGTTATCAATAGCCAGGATTATAACAGTTGCAGACAAATGGAAGTTCTGTGTTGGAATGAGTTCATGACAGAAAAGTTCCTTTACACAAAAATATTTCCTTAGCCAGAATTTTTTCCATTTGCTAGCACAACACACAAACCCCTGTTTGCATTTGTCCTGATCACAAATTAGATTGGTTTTGTTTCTCCTAAAAGTATCCTGTCCCATGAAAAATCTCTTTCAAGGAAATTGGCTAGATTTTGTCTGTTGGTTACTTGGTGGTTTTTTTTTTTTTGGTTTACAAAACCAAGCAAGAAATCCAAACCAAAGCAAGACACACTTCTGTTCCAGTTTGCAAGACGCAAAAATCTCTTCAGCAAAAGATTTCCATTTTCTGACCAACATAAAGATTTTACTATGGTTATGAAAACCAAAAAAGAAAGACTCACAGGAATCATCTCAAGGATAAAAAGCATTTGACTGTAACCTACCCTAGTCTAACCATAGGAACAAAAAGGAGAATTTGTCCCCACTCACTCCAAATACAGCTGCAAATGACCAGAGGGGTTCTAATGGATTAGCCAAGCAGAAACAGCATTCCAAGTTTATTAGTTTAAAATGTTTCTCAGTGAGTTTAATACTCTGACTAGCTTTTCTTTATTCAAATATTATACTCTGCAATCCACTAAAAAGCTGTACTTAAATTCTAGTTCATAATTTGGAATACAACTTTAAAGTAAAAATGTGCCCTTCATTTGAAAAAATTCTTGCAGCTTTGAAAACAGAAGATTGGACTACAATGTATATGTTGGTTGACTTTTATCACAAAAATCCATTAACCTCTTTGGAACTACTTTCTTGGAATAACTGATATAAAGATAAACAACCTCTTCTAATAAAGTGTTCTTTTCCTCTATGCTTGAGATTCAGAATGGTAGCTTATCCTATTATTGATTTAGATTGCATGTTTGTAAAATATTTATGCTTCCTAACGGCAGATACATCCCTGCCATAAAATTATCATCTCACAGAAGTTATGTTCCAGTAAGAATACCTGAAAGATTGCTATTTCTTAGATGCAGATTATGACTTCAGTAAAAGCTGTTTCAGACTCTCTCAAACTGCTAGAAGTTATCTAAAATCCATAACTGAGTTCCATGGCATAAAAGAAAATACTGTTTACTGTTACTGTGTTTTCTCTTAAAGGTTTACAAGTCTCCTGAATCTCTGTTTATGGGCTGAGTCTTCCAACAGTGTAGCAAATAAAGGTTTTAATCATAAAAATCATAGAATGGTTTGGGTTGGAAGAGACCTTAGAAATCACCTAGTTCCAAACCCCCTAACATGTCCAGAGACACCTTCCACTACACCAGGTTGCTCATGGCCCCATCCAACTTGGCTTTTAAGCACATTCAGAGAGAAGGCATCGGAAGCATCACAACTTCTTTGGGCAACCTGTTTAAATGCCTCACCACCCTTACAGCAAAGAATTTCTTTCCAGTATGCAATCTAAATTTACCCTCTTTCAGTTAAAATTATTACTCCCTCATCCTATCATTTCTAGTCTCCCTGAGCCCTTCTCTTCTCTAGGCTAAGCAAACTTGTCTCTCTTAGCTTGCCCTTGCGGGGGAATTTATTCATCAGATAATTCATTGTCCTTGCAGAGGTCAATGCCATCTATTATAATGTTATTTTAAATAAATTACTATTTATTCTGTAAAAAGGGTATTTTATTTCTTTTTAGCATAGTATGTGTAAAAAAAGCCACCCAGTTATACAGAATCTACAGGCAGGTCTCTACTGATAAAAGGAAAAAATAGTTGTTTTGGAAAACTAATAATTATTTCTCAAATTTAAGAACCTCACAGAATCTCTTTCAACAGTACCTCTGAATTTCCCTCAATTCTCCTATAGCTTTTCAGCGATAGAATCTATGCAGACACACTATATAAAAGGTATCGGATATACATACATCTAAGCTATATATCTAGAATGTATATCTATAGACATATACAGATATATCTGAATATGCAGTTGGATTTTCCAACTCCAAAGAGTTCCTTTGTTCTCTTTCAGATGTTCAAATCAATCCCTTGATTTCAGGAAGAGAATCCTCTGCCACCTGCTGCAGTGAATGCTGAGTTGACCCAGGGATCAGCACAGGACACACATTGTAAGAGCAAAGCACCAGGAAGCTACTAAGAATGGTGTTGATTTTACTGTGATGTTCAACAGCAACTATTGTCATAGCTTTGGAAAGTTCTAGAGTCAAATTTAATGTAGATCATCACAGAGGCTAAATTAGAACAGTCCTATCTACAGGTGTCATTAATGCAAGTGTCATCACCACTTCCAAACAAAGTTATAGGTGATGTCTGTAAAGATTAGTTGCAATGTGTGCAATCACACAGGCAGTTAAATTTATTTTGCAGTTCACCTTCTACAAGAAAATCTGTTTTTTAAGAGTAACAATAAAACCCCTGTATTTAATGCCTTCATCATTTTTCTTAATTAAGCTTGTCAGGCCCAAACACTTGTCTGTGTGCTGTGGGAATGGCAAATGCCAGGGAATTGGCTAAGTAGCACAATGGCAGAATTCTTCCTTTAACATACCTTACTCTTTGTAGCACTTCTGTGTCTCATCAGATGATATGATTAGAAAATGCGATAGAAAATTCTCTAGCAGTGTCAAGGGGAACAAAACACAATTCTAACAATAAAAAGAGGTGAGCACAGACCTTGCATGATGAAAAAGAATACCTCCCTAGGGAACACTAAGGCCTAGCAGTATTCGAAAGAACATGATTTGGGGCAAAGGAAATTAAAGACAATTGAGTGTCAGAGACAGTTTTCCCTTTCCTTTTTACAGGGAAGAATGGACACAGAAACTCTCACCTCAAAACAATCTGCACGCCAAGAAGTGAATGTAATCTCAACATGGAAATGCATTTTGTTAACATTGCAGGAGGACTGCAAATCACATCTCAAAATTATACGATCGATAATGACATCATCCAACCAATGTATTTCAGTTGTTGGCACAACTTCCTTGGCAGTTTGAAGTCACAACTTTTTCGAGACATTGGCAGTTTGGCCACAAGCCTCACCCATCATTCTGGAGCAGTCATCATTAGACTAATACCTTGCAGCTGGTTTTGGACAGCACTTATCTAACTGCTACACCAAAGTACATGTGTTCAAGGACTTTTTTTGTAGCTTCGGTACTAAGACATCTCTAATTAATGCAGCTCTGCGTTGGACTCTCAAACTGCTCCATTTTCAGCATGCCAGTTTTCAGGCACCTCCTGGAGCATTGCAGTTTTTGTTCTATAATAGTGAAAATCATTTTATACTTGAAGTGTAATGACCATGCCTGTTCCTTCAAGCTGCTAATGCAAACAGCTTTTAAGGTACTGGTCTTTTTGGCAGGAAGAAGTCCAGATGCTAGCCATGACAGCCCAAGTCACACTAACACAATTGAGGATGTGATGCAAAGACCTAGAAAGGGGAGGCAGTAACAAAGGGCAGTATTACTACCTAATGATGTGTACCATCAAACCACAGCAACAGAGAGACAGTGGCCTCAGTGATGGAGATGTTCGCTTCACTGCCCCATAGCTCAGCAACTCCCCAGCAGTGGTAGCAGCACTGCTTGACAGGCTAGACTACGAAGTAGGAATGCAAAACTGAAACAAGCTATGTTAGAGAGATCCTTCTCACCAATTTAGAAATATTAATTCTGTGGAAGAGAGAAGAGGGAATCTTTAAGAATTTATTTTTAAACCCTAGGTCAATCCAGTGATACTGTTTTCATTGCAGTCCTGCAGCTACACTGGTGTAATTTGAAGGTCAGTAGTTTGTGGCTTCAGGATGGAAACCAGCTGTCAGGAGAACTAACACATGGAAGGCCTACAGCTACCAAAGAAACCCCAAGGTGCTGCACCCCAGACCTGCAGTGCTCAGCAACATCTCCACATGAACTGATATGACAACCTTGCAGGAGGCAAACCACTGTGCTAGCTTTAATGACCTTTAAAGTCAAAATACAGACAACAGCTTTGAGGTTTCATTTCATACAATGCCAGAAGTCTCACCTTTAATTGGGAAGTAAATGATATAATAAAGAACAGACATTGGCATAACCAATATGTCAACCTTGTCTGTTTTAACATCAGCTTGACCAAAGTACTCCTTCACAAATTACAAGTGTTGCTGATAACTGATGCTACTTTTTACTATCTTGACTGAAATCAGTTTCACCGTAGTGTGTTTGGCTTTTTTGTCTCCATGGCACTATATTTAGGGACACACTTACATTAGCGTCCTACTGCTTTCCACTGACACATTCCTAGTACTATCATCTCTTAAATATTTAGTTTTCAATCCCTAATCCAAGATTAGCAGGTATTTTATGTGTGTCAATAATATATGGCATAAATTCGCCATAGTGCAGAAGGACATCAGTTATAAGTCAGTCAGAAATTATTCTAAGTGTGCTTTCAGTAATGCTGATTGAGAGGGGAAAAAATAAAATAAAATAAAATAAACCCAAAACAATAAGGTGTACCTGCAATTGTTTCCTTAAAATTCACCTCTGTTAGTCTTCAAAATATCATAGAACAGTAATTGTTTCTATTTTAGTGATACTCAGAACACTAAATCTAATGAGGATTAAGAAGTCATTATTCAAGACATTATATAAGCACAAACCATCATAGCCTGAACTGTGACACAGGGCAAAAAAGGATTCAAGACACAAGGATGAGAGGCAGGAACACACTTAACAGAGCTCTGAGAAGGTCCTGTTTGTTCACCACATGTCCTAACCTCTTGGTAAGAGGAGTGCAGAGAATAAAGAAAAAAAAGCAGTGCAGCTAAAATGAACAGCAGGCACAGGAAAAGAGAAATACATAGATTCTACAGGCTACAGTATATCAGATGCAGTCTCTAGGCTGTTTCTCTTAGCACAGCTCTCCTTAGGCAGTTTGTACACATTGTTTTCCTGGAGCCACAGCTTTATTTTAAGGAATCTGCAGTATAGAATACTCAAAGTACAGTTGTGTAGACTGAAAACCCAGGTGTGCATTTGAAGGAATATACAACATGCATCAAGCACTCAAAAAGCCAGATTACCAGAGTGGAAAATAGAAAAGGCATTCAGATATGTTGCCTTGCAATTGAATATATAACAATAAGCATAAACATATTTTTTCTTAGAAAATATGTGTTGCCAATATGAATTCATAAAGAGTCTGCAGTACAATGTAATTATTGATACTAGCCCTTCAGGAAGTGAACTCTGAAATCTGCAGAGTCCCTTGCTACAGAAAGATTTTTTTCTAAATAATGTTTAATTCCCTGTGCTCTTCCAACATGTTGGTCAGCTGTCACAGGCATTTAAACTTTTCTAAATGAAACATGCATCACTTCCATCACAGAGTGGCTGGAGAGCAGCCAGGCAGAGAGGGACCTGGGGGTGCTGGTTGATGGTAGGCTGAACATGAGCCTGCAGTGTGCCCAGGCAGCCAAGAGGGCCAATGGCATACTGGCCTGCATCAAGAACAGTGTGGCCAGCAGGAGCAGGGAGGTCGTTCTGCCCCTGTACACTGCACTGGTTAGGCCACACCTCGAGTCCTGTGTCCAGTTCTGGGCCCCTCAGTTTAGGAAGGATGTTGACTTGCTGGAATGAGTCCAGAGAAG
Source organism: Melanerpes formicivorus (assembly GCF_026170545.1). Taxonomy (NCBI): domain Eukaryota; kingdom Metazoa; phylum Chordata; class Aves; order Piciformes; family Picidae; genus Melanerpes; species Melanerpes formicivorus. Next base: position 11,775,190 of record NW_027142358.1, read on the forward strand.
GGCAACAAAGTTGGTGAGGGGTTTGGAACACAAGCCCTATGAGGAGAGGCTGAGGGAGCTGGGGCTGCTTAGCCTGGAGAGGAGGAGACTCAGGGGTGACCTTATCACTCTCTACAACTACCTGAAGGGAGGTTGTAGACAGGCTGATGATGGTCTCTTCTCCCAGGCACCCAGTACCAGAACAAGAGGACACAGTCTCAGGCTGCGCCAGGGGAGGTTCAGGTTGGCTGTTAGGAAGAAGTTCTATACAGAAAGAGTGATTGTGCTATGGAATGGGTTGCCCGGGGAGGTGGTGGAATCGCCGTCATTGAAGGTGTTCAGAAGGAGACTTGATGGGGTGCTTGGTGCCATGGGTTAGCTGTTTGGGTGGGCTGGATTGGTTGATGGGTTGGACACAATGATCTTGAAGGTCTCTTCCAACCTGGTTTGATTTATTCTAATAAAGGTTTATTCTAATAAAGGTTTATTCCTCCTCCAGAAAAAAAAATAGCCTGGGATGGAGCAGCCTGGCCAAGAAAAGCCTGAAAATCTTACAGATCAGCTTAGAAGTGAACCAGATCTCCCAAGATCTAGAGGATCAGCTTCCCTGCAAAATGCTGCATATTGAGCTTCTTGGAAAGCAGCATGCACTGTTAGCTCTGATGGCATGCAACATTTACAAGCTTTCAGGATTTGGCACAATCAACTCCAGGTAAGTTTTGTTAACCAGTGGTTTTGAAAAATATGCCCCGGGGAAAAAAAAAAGTAAAGTTCTACATTTCTTGCCTGACAGCACACTGAATTGTAACTTCCATTAAATATGATGAAACAGACAGATCCTGTAAGAATGTATCTGTGCTTCTTACTATTGAAAGTGATGCTTTCTTAACATTTCTAAATGAAAACCCAGTCTAATGGAAGCTTAACTGGTTGAATTTTCAAGATTCCATGTCAAGAGAAAGACATTTTGTCCTCAGCGTAGCTTGAAAAAAAGTTTTCTTGAGCTTTAAGTATCCACTTTTATAATTGTTGCACTTTTTTTGGTCTTTGAAATAGGGAACCCAGTTATGATACCTCTGAAACTGTGATTTGCAACAGCATCTGATGGAAGTCACACAACTCGCTGAGCTCACCAGTTACCTGCTTTCTACCATGATTAAACTTCTCAAGCATTTAGTGTGGAATGGGATCTTTTCTAAGAGGAAAACATGAAAGATCATTACATCTGTGCTGTTTGAGCAACACTGCTCTGGTCAGCATGGGATCCAGTGGAACGATAAGTTGGAGAATAAATAGATCCCTGAAGCAGACCTTTAAATACATCTTTTAGCAGTACATGTTGTTGCACTTAAGAAAGTTTGTTTCTTGTGTATTTGATTCCTACCAGGCTGTGTCTGTCTGCTAGCTACAAGGGCAATTATCAAGGTCACTGCTGTTTGCAGAACATCATTTTCCCTTGCCTTCCAGAGTATCTATATGTTTATTTCAGTGAGAGTCATCCAGGATGAAAGCAAACAGCATTTCCCGGTTTATGTGGCAAACCCAAAGCAATTATAACAATCAAACTGTCATAAATCAAATGGTTTAGTGGCAAAGCAACAGCTAGGGAAATATGCATAAAGATGCACACAGATGTCCAGTTCCAAATACAAAAAGGTTGCTCTTTGGTGACAAAGGAAAATGCCGAGCTGTATTGAACTAATCATCAGGAGCTGATATTGATCTAAATAGGAGGTTTATGAAAATTGGAAATAATGAAAATATTGAAATAAGATTAGGGAGTGAGAATTAATTTTGTTCAATTATACTGAAACACTTTTGTAACAATGGGTTTTTTTGTTCCCAACAGATAAATCATAGAGCATACAGTGCAAGGACATAAAGGAGAAACATTCCAAAGAAATTCTTCTAGCAAAAAAAAAAAAAAAAACAAAAAAACCCAAACACACACAAACAAACAAAACCCAACCCACAACAAACTAAACAAAAAACAAACACACACACCCACAAAAATCCTTCCCAAATTATCTCTATTTCTTCCAATTTTATATGCACATATCAGGACAGACAACAACATGCAAGCATCTCAAACAAATTTGATGAAGTGCACAAGAGCAAAGGGACAATCTGTGGCACAAATGTGCTTCGCTGACCAGCACAGGGATCCTTTTTTGTCTTGCTTTTCAATCATCTGCATAAAGTATTTTAACCCAAGCTTGTCAGATGTTACCCAGAGGAGAAAAGGACACATCAGGAGAAAGTCACTAGTGCCTGAAGCCTTTTGTTTAGTCAAACAGATTAAGTTTTTGTAAGACAAGCATCAGTAAGACAGTCTTTGGCAATTTATCCCTTGTATGCTCATATTGAACTAGAAATGACTGAAAACCATGTAAAAGCTACAAACCTCCTCTGCACATTGTTTCAGCTTTGAATTGATAATAGTTATTAATGCCTCAGGCTATGCAGCATCTGACAGAGCAATGCTTGCAACTGCTTTGCTTGCCTTATGTATTTGATACATGCTTCATAAGCCAACATCTGTTAAGCCCCGTGAATATAGAATACATGCATTTTAAGCTATATAGTTTGTCTTGAAAGTGCAATTAGTTTACCATTTAAAGCACAAATATGTCTCATCATTTTAATCTTCCTTCTAAGTGCAGCCCCTAAACATGTTTTCTTTACAGAGAAGGGGGGGGGGGGGAGATGCAAATCTTATATGGATTAACACAAAATTTATTTGTTTCTTCAGCCAAAAAGGATTACAAAATGTTTTTAAGCATATTGACTGTGAAATATTTCAATGATTGTTGATTTTTTTTCTGAAAATAAGCTATTCAGAAAATCCCTTAACTTTCACACCAAAGAGTAATGACAAGAGGAGGAAGTGTTTTCACATACCAAATATGTTCAAAGTTAAAACTAATCAGTGTTTCCCCAGCAGTATCAGCTTGCCCTTGTCAGGCTACCCTGGATGTGCAGTTTATACCCAACCCTATATGTCAAAATAAAACATTTAAAGAAGTGCCTACTTCACACCCCACATCATTAATGATTTTTGAATCTCTACTGAGTCACTTTACAACTCGCCATTTTTTGTTTCTGCAGGCAGTAGTAAATTAATAGAGAGTATGCCAAGGTATACATCTCTTGGCAATGAGAGTAGCTACTGTTGAAAATAATGGACCATAAAAAATAAAAACAAGTTAAATGTTCAAAATAAACAGTTTCCAAAAGTATTTCCAAATCTGGTATGAAAGACTAAAATGCTATAAAATTTTCCAATAAGCTGAATGTCAGTCATGTCTGTGACTTCCAACTACTTTGGAAGGTGCTGCAGTGAGGAAAACTGTGGGCAGCAAATAAAAAGACGACAGATGAATTGCTGCAGAAGGAAGAGAATGGTAAGGATATTTCAGAAAAATAGGCACCTTTCTGCTCCCCAATTTGCTGCAAGCAGACACAGACAAAACCACACACACAAAAAAGGAAGAAGACAGCCACATACGGCCAGCAAGGTTGAGTTGAAGCCAGAGAGAGTGCTATTACAAGATGGTGTCAGGCAATGATAGGACTAGGGGAAATGGAACAAAAATAGAAATGGGTAGATTCAGATTGGATGTTAGGAAGAATAGAATAGAATAAACCAGGTTGGAAGAGACCTTCAAGATCATTGTGTCCAACCCATCAACCAATCCAACCCACCTAAACAACTAAACCATGGCACCAAGCACCCCATTAAGTCTCCTCCTGAACACCTCCAATGACGGGGACTCCACCACCCTCCCAGGCAGCCCATTGCAATGGGCAATCACTCTCTCTGCATAGAACTTCTTCTTAACATCCAGCCTAAACCTCCCCTGCCGCAGCCTGAGACTGTGTCCTCTTGTTCTGGTGCTGGCTGCCTGGGAGAAGAGACCAACATCCACCTGTTTACAACCCCCCTTCAGGTAGTTGTAGAGAGCAATAAGGTCACCCCTGAGTCTCCTCTTCTCCAGGCTAAGCAGCCCCAGCTCCCTCAGCCTCTCATCACGAGGGTGGCAAGTCACTGGAACAGGTTGCCCAGGGAAGTGGTAGAAGCCCCATCCCTGGAGGTTTTTAAGGCCAGGCTAGATGGGGCTCTGAGAAACCTGATCTAGTGTGAAGTGTCCCTGCCTGTGGCAGGGGGGTCGGAACTAGATGATCCTTGAGGTCCTTTCCAACACTAGCAATTCCATGATTCTACGACTGGACACCCTCACATTTGAAGAAGGTTTGTAGTTCTTGTAGAAAAATAACATTTTTATCTGGATTTTACAAACATTCTTCTATCATTAAACTCTGGTATACTGTTGGATTCACTACTGGTTTGGAAGTTATACCGGGGCTAAATAAATTCATCAAAATGGCCACCAGAATATAAATTGATGGAATATTTGATGACTCAAACGTGATCCAGAGCTCATGCTGATGTTGAATTTTGCCATTGTGACATTTCCCAATATTTTTAAAGTTACCTTTATGAGTTAACTCATTTCTTCACATTTCACAGCTTTACTTAATCATCAATGTCTTGCATTAAAACATTTGTACAAAAAGAATGAACGATGTTTTCAACACTGAATTAAAAAAATATATTATTTTTATCTAGAAAAGAAAAAAAAAAATCTAATTATATTTCTTAGGTTAGATTAAAACTAGTAACACATTTCTGAATCTGAAAGTTCTATACAGTTATATAAATGAATGTGAAGGAAACCTCAGTTTTCCTTCAATGAGTAAGAAAATACATTTTTTCTGCCCAGTGTTACCAAGCTATAGGGAAGAAAAACGTAAACCAGTCCTTCCTTCTGCACAGTGCTGGAATATGTTATTTCCAGTGCAACACAGAACTGTTATTTTTTCTTTTTTCTTCCCTATAGGTAGAAAAGAGCACTGGAGAAAGCTTCCTTTCCTGCCTGCCCAGAAGACATGCTAGTTTCTTGAGGGCTTATGGTATCAAGTTCCCTATGATGTCTTTGTTTGCCAAAGTACCCATTGTACAAGATAGGGGTTTTGCTGCTTTGTTCATTTTATTAAGGGGGTTGGTTTGATTGATTGTTGTTTAGGGAGTTATGGGTTGGTTTTTTTGTTTTCTTTTTACACACACATCATGCATTGCAAGTAAAGGTTTTGGCAATTTCAAAACCAAAGCAATCTTAAGATAGCTTTTCTTGCAGTAAACTTACTAAAATATACCACTGGTAACACTAGTGATAACACTTAATATTTTGTGTGCTCTCAGACAAATATTTGGGTTCTTTTAACCAAACAGTTCAACAAGAGAGTTAGAAATGTATATGTATTTATGTATATATGTATTACATGCATAGTCATAAAATAATGTACTAGTGTCTTTTTAGTAATGCATTGATTCATAGGATGACAAGAATTTCAGAAGAGCTAAAGAGATTAAAAAAAGATTAAGAAGTTTCTTGGGTGACCTAAGATGGTTGTAGAATCATAGGTCACGTTTGTAATCTTGGGTCATTCTCCCAGTATCTCAGAGTTCATAGTATAGACATCTCAGATTTAAACATCCTTTACATTCACTTGCTGTTTTCACTCTTTCAGTGGCCATTTAGATCATAAAATCATAGAATTGTCAGGGTTGGAAGGGACCTCAAGGATCATTTAGTTCCAACCCCCCTGCCATGGGCAGGGACACCTTTCACTAGACTAGGTTGCTCAGAGCCACACCCAGCCTGGCCTTAAAAACCTCCAGGGATGGGGCTTCCACCACCTCCCTGGGCAACTTGTTCCACTGTCTCACCACCCTCGTGGTGAAGAGCTTCTTCCTAACATCCGATCTGAATCTAACCAATTCTAGTTTTGCTGTATGCAGCCTAGTCCAATCACTACCCAACATCCTAAAAAGACGGCTGAGTCCAAACCCGATAGCATTAAGCATAACAGAAATGGTTGCATTATTTCTTATATTGAGGGATAGGAAATAAAACAGAAAAAAAAACCCCAAACCCAAAACCTTTTGAAAAGGACTTGAATATTTTTAAGGTTGGTAGTGAAGTAATTTTTCATGGATTAAAGCATTTGTCTTTTCCAGAGAGAGATTTTAGTGATGTATTATTCAACTTCTCCAGCTTTAGTACCAACAGTAAATCCAACATTATGCATTGTTAACACAGTAATTACACTTTCCACTTCATAAACCATCATGTTGTCATCTCAAGATCTGTGCCATCTGGAGGGCCAGCTGACAGCAGAGTCACCTGGGATCCAGCAGGAAGCTGAGCTCCAATTGCATGTCTTGATCACACTGCATTATACAAGCAAATAACAAATTTTGTCAAGCCATTCACAGTAGTTTGTATTGAAACCCAATTTTGTCAATTAAAGTATAACTATGACTGTTCATTCATTTAAAACATGAACTGAATTATTCATACTTCGAACATTCTCTTTTCCAGACTCTTTTGTCTCTTCTCATCTGGAATGATTAGAAGTAGCCTCAGTTCCCAAGTGAAGGCAGGCCTTTGTGCATTGTTACTCATTTGGTATTCCTGATGAAAAATAAGATTTTCAGAAGGATCTGCATATCTTAAAGAAGTCACATCTGAAATTGGAACAGGTGCACACAGATTATATATTACAGATTTTTATGTTCCCTTCCAAAAATGGATCTGGAAAATAACAACACATCAAAAAAAAAAGTTACAATCCACCCCAAATCCCTCCCTAGCTTCGTAATCTTTATGTTAATAATAAAACATTAACAAACCCTACTGACAAGTTTTGAATCCTGCTGTAAGACAGCTTGACATTTCTGTAATTTTTTAATACTGACATGAAAAATTGTCATCATTACTACCTCCCAGTTGGATAAATCAATTAGTAACTAAAAATACAAAATCAGATTCAGAATTTGTCAGTTGATGCCTCTGTGAAATCCACACTCCCTGCAGCATCAGCTGTTGTTACACAACTTCTGGTAAAGCAACTAGATTTCTCTGCACATTGTTCACCTGACAGTACAGCTCCTTCTTTTGTCCTCCTGTTCAAGTTCTGCATGAGACTATAAAAGCTACTCATGCTGGAAGCTTTCTTAACTGGCAAATTCTGTGATGTGTGAAGAAAATCTTTTGTTTTCAGTCTTAGATCACCCATAATTCACAAAGTAATTTATACTTATGTTTTTCTTTTTTTTTTTTTTGCTTTGTGTGTGTGTGTGTGTGTTTTGGGGTGGGGTTTGGGGTTGTTTATTTTTTTTTTTTAACATGTTATAACTGTATCTAGCCAGGTGTAGAATGAACAGAAGACAGATAACATCTCTTAGGACCCTCTGGAACAAGGTCATTGAAAATGTGTGCCTTATCTAAAGGACATTGCAACATAGGAAGAATTCTCTTTTAATCACTAAAGAGGTTTGAAAACGCTAGTGATGGTCTTGAAAGTCAAAGTGACTTACTTCAGACCATGACTATTTGTTCTTTTACCTTAAATCTCTACCTGTACTGAGTAAGTACTGTTGGCGCTTATAAAACTGTGTACAATGAAACTTCCCCAGTCTTCCAACCAGTCTATATCAGTAAAGATAATCTTACCTCTTCAAGGTTTACTGCAGACCAACTAATTATTTTGAGCATCTCAGTAAATTCTGACTGCTTCTACAAGCCTGAAGAACATCACAGCTCAGACTATGTAGCTTAATTAAGCATCAGGAGCTATCACTACAAATTAAATTCTTGTGAAAGCAAGATTTCAGAACCAGGCAGGTCAGAAAAGCATTATAGATGGAGCTCCTTGCTGGGACACAAATAGCACAATATTAAACTGAAAGGAGCATAAATGAGCTAACAGAACTGTGCTTTGTACAGAGAGACTAAGCTGTGGTAAATCCACTTTTATCTCCATACCTGCAGCTTCATTGGGAATTTTATGAGCACAGTGATATCAATCATAATTTACATTTTCCCCAGTTGTTTTCTCAGTGTCATTCACATCGCATGCAAAGAATTCTCTTGGCCCTAGAGAAAACAACTTTTTTTTCTGTAGAACTCACTGCAGAAATTTCAGGTTAGGCAGTCTGCTTGTACTCCCCTCTGAATCTCAGTGACAGATCTGAAGTACAATCTCTTTTTCAGCCCTTGAACAACCTAGGCTCTAGTTTTGCAAGGCCAAGAAAGAGGTGAGACCAATTACCTATTCTCTTATATGCAACTGCTCTGCAACACAGAATTTGCACTGTTTTCAAGTATGATTATGTCAACCTTTGTCATGCTGCATGGATAAGGATCCTGCATAATGACTTGGATTTTCTTCCCTGATGTGCTATTGTAATTCAAATTCATTTGGGGGAAGAAAAAACCAAAAACGTGCTGGGGAGAAAAGCAAGTGATCCACCTCATGGCAGGGGGAGTGGGTGTGGGGATGTGTGTGTGTGTGTGCATCCCATTTTCAGGTCTGCCTTCTATCTTATGCATGTATTACAACTTTGAAATATTGGTGGCAGCATACTGATGACTGTGGTACCTTTGCTCAACATATCCCCTACTGACTGCTTTTAAAGACAGACCTGTGGAGCTATATGGTCCTCTGCTCTAAGCCCATGGTGTTATACCAAGAGATTAATTTAACAACAAGATGTTTTCACTTCAGCAGCAATTATCCCAGAATTCATTCTAGTCAATAACTCTCTTAAGTGCTCACTGAATATTTCTAACCTGAAGTTTCCTTTCAAAGAAAAAGTTGCATTCAATCTATTACAAATTTTAAAAAGTAAACAAGCCCAAGACAACAACAAAAAAAACCAAGAGAATAACAACATAAACAAAAACCCCCCAAACCCAAACATCCCAACTAACAAACCAAGAATAGCCCAAACCAACAACACTGCAAGAAACGAAGTCAAAAAATGGTAACTTTTGATAGTCCTTTTATTTTTTTTAATTGAGGGCTCTATAGATGTATAAGATGAATTCTCTAAGAAAAGAGGAGAAAAGGAAATCTAGAATAGAACAGAATAGAACAGAATAAACCAGGTTGGAGAAGACCTGTGAGATCATCAAGTCCAACCTGTCACCTAACACCATCTAATCAACTAAACCATGGCACCAAATGCCTCATCCAGTCTCTTCCTAAACACCTCCAGTGACAGAGACTCCACCACCTCCCTGGGCAGCACATTCCAATGGCAAATCTCTCTTTCTATGAGGAACTTCTTCCTAACATCCAGCCTAAACCTCCCCTGGCACAGCTTGAGACTGTGTCCTCTTGTTCTGGGGCTGGTTGCCTGGGAGAAGAGACCAACCCCCACATGGCTACAACCTCCCTTCAGGTAGTTGTAGAGAGCAGTAAGGTCTCCCCTGAGCTTCCTCTTCTCCAGGCTAAGCAACCCCAGCTCCCTCAGCCTCTCCTCACAGGGCTGGAGCTCCAAACCCTCCCCAGCTTTGTGGCCCTTCTCTGGACACATTCCAGCAAGTCCACATCTTTCCTAAACTGAGGAGCCCAGAACTGGACACAGTACTCAAGGTGTGGCCTAACCAGTACTGAATACAGGGGCAGAATGACCTCCCTTCTCCTGCTGGCCACACTGTTCCTGATTAAATACTGTCTAACTGTTTAACTGTTCCTGTTATCAACTAGACACTCATCACATCAAAAACTCTGACCTACAAGCTGAATGTTCATAAAACATTCAGTTATAGGTGTGATAGAAAACAGACAAAGGAAAAAAAATTGAGATCTCCATAAGTTTAGAGTCTCCAATATGTTCACTGATACTGGTACTTACTATAGCATTTATTCCACCAGCTCAGGACTACTTCCCAATAAATAGCTTTCCTAGTCTTACTCTTTCTTTAGCATCATATTAAAGAGAAGCAAGATTACTCAGTTATTAAAAATAGAAGTGACTGCACTCCTAGGCAAGAAACCAATCATTACCTTAAATATTATCTCAACATTTGAATCAAGATATAATATAGCAAGGCAAGTGCCAAAGAAACATGAAATACCACTTAAGTTCTTTAAGAATTCATTAGAAATTATTGATTCCTGACTTCCTTCTGTATGACGGAAAAATCTGAATTGGTTATTGACCCTGGATGGTCTGGGGACAGATATAGCAATGATACCTCAGGTAGGTTTGATTTGGTGATTTTTTTGCCAGTGAGAACTGGGGAGATTTAGAAGAAAGAGGTGTGGAGATGCTCTGGCAAAACCAGCAAGCCATTCAATCTTTTCACAGGTTACATTTCATGTTGTATATATAAAAATAAATAAATTATTTCTAGTGGAGGGTAACACGGGAAAAAAAAAAATCACATTTTGCTCCACAAATTCCATTAATGAAGACAGTCATTACTTTACATTAATAGTAGATTTTTTCAGAGCAATGAGGGCTTGCATAATCTACAAAAGCAGCCTTAAATTACACTGAGGGTTTTTTTATAGAGCTGAGATTTGCCATGGTAATTAAAATTTTACAAGAAAGAATCACTATGTTTTACAACCAGATGGCACTGTCCAAAGAAATTGTAATGTTCATGCTCATTTATCTGCTCATTAGACTGGTTTCTATTTAAGTAATTAGTTATAGGTAGGATAATAATTGGCAGTCTTCATAAGAAGAATTTAAAAGATTAAATCTTTTTACAAAAAGAAAGCCTTTGCTTTAAACCAAACTTACTCTAATTCCAAATATCGGCATAGAAATTCCAGCCTGATAAAACTCAATGGCAAAATTCCCAGCTAACCTGGGCAAAGCCAGGGCTGATTCATGATGCTAGCTTTCATTTGTGGGTCATACAAGTTTCCCCAGACTTTGGCCTCTTTATTCTCTCTCCCCATCACACTATCACCCAGAAATTATTATAATATTCAAATCAAGAAAACCATTGACCTCGTGCAGAACACAACAGAGTTTGAGCACGTTCTCTCTCTGGTATAAGTAGGCAAGGATTCCAGGTACTTTATGGGCAGTACTGCTCAGCATTTTGGAAATTGCCTTTTAGTAAGAAAGGAGACAACATAATGAATGAGTCAACAGAGAGCCAACTTTAAAAAGCTTTCAAGCAGTAATCTGTACAATGGGATGGAATAAAGAAAGTCTGGGTCATCTAAAAGGGCTGAGACTTGTTCATGTAAGAGGTATTTTTGAAGAAGAAATGTATTGTCTCTATTATATTTCATGGTTTGTTTCTATTTCATATACATACGTGCTTAAGTATAGATTAAATTACTGCCCAGCCAGTAACACAGCAGACAGGAAGGACATCATCTGATGCCTGCACACAGGACTTCAGAGCATTCAACAGCAGATAGTGCCCCTTGGAGGCAGACTGACATGATCATTAACAGTTCATTGTCTTGAGCGGTGAAGTTATATTCTTTATTAAGTTTCAATTTATGTATTCCAAAGGACAAAATACACATTAGACTAGTTACCCCCTGCATTACATTTACTAATGCTGCCCACCACAATGTTAAAAACTGGTTTAGGAGATGAAAATAAAAAGAAACTAATCAGAGAAACATAACCAACCAACAACCACAGTATCACAGTATCACTTAGGTTGGAAAGGACCTCGAGGATCATCGAGTCCAACCTATCAACACAGACCCCATGACTAGACCATGGCACCAAGTGCCACGTCCAATCTCCCCTTGAACGCCTCCAGGGTCGATGACTCAACCACCTCCCTGGGCAACCGGTTCCAATGCCGAATGACTCGCTCGGTGAAGAATTTCCTCCTCACCTCGAGTCTGAACCTCCCCTGGCGCAGCTTGAGACTGTGTCCCCTTGTTCTGGTGCTGGTTGCCTGGGAGAAGAGGCCAACCCCCTCCTGGCTACAACCACCTTTCAGGTAGTTGTAGAGGGCAATGAGGTCACCCCTGAGCCTCCTCTTCTCCAGGCTAAACAATCCCAGCTCCCTCAGCCTCTCCTCATAGGGCTTGTGTTCAAGGCCTCTCACCAGCCTTGTTGCCCTTCTCTGGACATGCTCAAGTGTTTCAATGTCCTTCTTAAACTGAGGAGCCCAGAACTGGACACAGTACTCAAGGTGCGGCCTAACCAGAGCAGAGTACAGGGGCACTATGACCTCCCTGCTCCTGCTGGCCACACTATTCCTAATGCAGGCCAGTATGCTATTGGCCCTCCTGGCCACCTGGGCACACTGCTACACCACAAACAAACAAAAACAAACAGAAAACCAAAACAAAATAAAACCCCACCCAACCGAAAAACCTAACATAAGCCATGGAATGGGTTATAATGACCTCAGTCCAGTTTGTGTTGCTCAATAATCCAAATCTCATGATACAAGATTACTGTAGACATGAAGAAACCAGGTTCCCAGAACACAAGACAAATGGAAATTGCTGACAGTCCTGACTTGCAGGCATAGGAAGAAAACTCTTGCAGTCACAGGGAACTGTCCATATCAGAGTCAGAGCTCTTGTAAGGAAAACTCTGAGGACAAACTGCACCTAACTGAGATAAAACAAAAGGGGAAAATATAAAAGGAATTATAAATGGTGCTGCTATATTTATATGGCAAATACGATAAATTTTAAGCAGACAGCCCTTGTCCTTGCTTACAGTAATTTTACACTGATCACAGCCAGTAGCAAATTTCCCCAGAAACATGAGGCTGTTCTTTCTGAAGAGGCAGTACTATCCCTGAGTGGAGCAGTCATGAGTATTGACAGAGACACGACTTTAGTTCCTTTCTCTGTTTGACTGGATTCAGTCCCACATCCTCCCTTCTTTTGGAATGCCCTGACCATAGAGATGCAGCAAAGTGTTCTGGCAAAGTCTCCTTTCAGGATCAATGCTTTGCCTTTATATTTGTTTCCTTCCCCGCCCCCCAACACAATGTAGTCTAAAGAGATAGTTTTTTTCAGTATGTAAGCCAAAGTCTGTATAGGAAAAATAATAAAAATAAAATTGCTGGAGCAGAGAGTAAAAACTCTGTGTCCTATTGCAAAAGTGCATCCTTGCCAGCGGGCTAAAAAGCTTTTCTTCTCTTGTCCTATCTCTTCAGAATTTTAATTCTTTTATACAAGATAGGACAGCTCTAACAGGAGGTTAGGACAACCTTCTGGGCAGCAGAAGTACATGAATTCAAGTCACCCACTGGCATGACAGGTAGCTTCACTACCTTATTACTGTCTACAACTACCTGAAGGGAGGTTGTTGCCATGTGGGGGTTGGTCTGCTCTCCCAGGCAAGCAGCACCAGGAGAAGAGGACACAGTCTTAAATTGCACCAGGGGAGGTTTAGGAAGAAGCTCTTCACAGAAAGAGTGATTGGCCATTGGAATGGGCTGCTGAGGGAGGTGGTGGAGTCACTGTCACTGGAGGTGTTTAGGAAGAGACTGGATGAGGCACTTGGTACCATGGTTCAGTTGATAAGATGGTGTTGGGTGATAGGTTGGACTTGATGATCTCTGATGTCTTTTCCAACCTGGTTAATTCTATTCTATTCTACTGGATTATCACACAAAAGAGCAACCCCTTCTTCCAGCACTACCAGCACAGATCTCAGTTGTCTTTTTTTACAAATGTTGTTCCACATAATTTGAATTCTGTTTTTTTTGCAGCAGCTGAGGGCACAAAAAGAGATAGATTGATTCAAATCAGTTTTGAGTGACTGCCTTTGATTTATTTTTCTTCACCTAACAACAGATACAGGTATCATGAAGAGGGAGGAAAATAAAGTCATTCATTCCCATAGCCCCACCAACAGATGCAAACCCAGTGGCGTCTGCTGAGGTCTTACAGGAGAGCTGGGAGCCAAGGACTGCAAGGTCAGTGAATAGAGTTCTGTGGGAGAGAACAGGCACAGGCCTGTGAGCTAAAAAATTATATTCTCATAGAGGCTACAAAATGGCTCAACAAAACAGCTTGCCATCTACCCAACAAAACATGTCACAGCACCTTGGTTCACTATTTTTTGTTTTGTTGTGTTTCGGGGTTTGTTTTTTTTGTTTAACAAATCATATGCTTTCAAATGCAAACGCAGTTAATGTTTGAGGGGAATTCTGAGAATAGTATCTTCCATAAACCAAATACTTCAAGATAATATGCAGATCAAAAATTATTTGCATTTTGCCTGACTAATCATCTTCCTGAATCAAGCTCTCTATATGCACTATGATTGCTGTCTTGATTGGAATTCAGCTTTGACAACTGCCTTTATTTTAGTAAATCCATACATTTGTCTTGAATAATAGAGATTGTGGAGCTTTTTCTCATCATAATTGTAGAGTTGCTTTTCGTTTTGTTTTTCCTTTAAGTTTAAAAAGATAAAAATTAAATCATGTGTTGTCCAAGATCAATAAAACTTTAGTTTGATTGCATCTAAAATGAAACATTGTCTTATTTAGGCTGTCAGCTCTGTTTTCCCATTTGGAAAACATCTCAAAGATTTTGTTTAAGAAAAGTGAATTTTCACTTTGTGCTTGTTTCTACTGCCAGCCTAGTTCTGATGTCCTTAGGCTCAGCTCTTGTCAGAATGAAAAGTTAATCTAGAAACACAGTTGCTTTCAAGAGACCTTCTCCCTTTCTCACAAAGCAATAGCTTTGAAGAAGTGACAGGCAGTGTAGTAAGTGTTCAAAGTAAAATGGAAATAAAATGAGAGCTCCTACTAGCTCTGTGCATCTGGAGATCTGGAAACACTCTGCATCGAAGAGGTTAGCAGCTCTGATAAATACCCTCTTGTTTGTTCATCACAAAGCTCTCTGCTGTTTATGAGAATATTGCTCAACTCCCTGAGAAAAGTTCTCATCACACCAAAGTGAACACGAGCTAAGCAAACAACACCCAAAAACATACACTGAATCTGCTGGAATATTAGTGAGGAACTAGCAGAGAAAAGCATATCAGCCATGACAGTCAAGAACTTGTTTTTGTAATGAGGCTGGGGGAGGAGCTGCAACAGCCTCTGTTGCCAAAGTCTCTGGATGTTGGCGCATGCAAGCTGTTAGCACATCACTTACAGCAGGATTTCTTAAGGCACACAAAAGTCTCTGGCAATCAGTGTTTTTCACTTGCTTCTCCAAGGTAGGTTCAGCTTCAGGTATTGCTCTAATTTCTCTGATCTTACTCTCCTTCTTAACGTAGTCCCAAAACTCAGTTCTGATCTTATCCCAGATCCCTGGATCATAAACTGGTCTTTTAGTGAAAGAGGAGCAGTGCTCAGTGGCTGAAAAGAGCATCTGCTGAAAAGCAGAGGTACTGATAGACTTCTCATGTTGCTTAAAGAGTTTCTCAAAGGCTTCTATGATGGTTATCTCCTCCAGAGTGATACTTTGCACTTAAAATGTTCCTTTTGTCTGCAATTAAAACATGTTGAAGAGAGTTATAGCTCTTTTTTTCAAGATCTGAGTAAAGACTCCAAATATCGCTTTCTCTTCTCTTGACATCTGATTCCCCTTTCTGTGCTCGTCAAAAAGAGAGAAAGAGAGACACCAACCCCCCTATAATTACCTCAACTGCTCACCTCTGCCCTGCAGCCCAGGGATCTTCTACTGATTCAGTTTCTTCTTTTTCCCCAGAAGTGCCTTTAACTATTTTTATTTTTTTTTTAATTTTTATTTTTATGTCCAGACAGTCCTAGAAACATAGATCATCAAGTCCAACCTGTCACCCAAGACCTCATGACTACTAAACCATGGCACCAAGTGCCACATCCAATCCCCTCTTGAACACCTCCAGGGATAGTGACTCCACCACCTCCCTGGGCAGCACATTCCAATGCCTAACAACTCTCTCTGTGAAGAACTTTCTCCTCAACTCCAGCCTAAACTTCCCCTGGTGCAGCTTGAGACTCTGTCCTCTTGTTCCGGATGCCTGGGAGAAGAGACCAACTCCCACCTGGCTACAACCTCTTTTCAGGTAGTTGTAGAGAACAATAACGTCTCCCCTGAGCCTTCTCTTCTCCAGGCTAAACAATCCCAGCTCCCTCAGCCTCCCCTCATAGGGCTTGTGTTCAAGGCCTCTCACCAGCCGTGTTCCCCTTCTCTGGACACATACAAGTGTCTCGATGTCCTTCCTGAACTGAGGGGCCCAGAACTGGACACAGGACTCAAGGTGTGGCCTAACCAGTGCAGAGTATAGGGGCAGAATGACTTCCCTGCTCCTGCTGGCCCCAATATTCCTGATGCAGGTCAGGATGCCATTGGCCTTCTTGGCCACCTGGGCACACTGCTGGCTCATGTTCAGCCACCTATCAATCAGAACTCCCAGGTCCCTTTCTGTCTGGCTGCTCTCCAGCCACTCTGACCCCAGCCTGTAGCACTGCATGGGGTTGTTGTGGCCAAAGTGCAGCACCTGTCACTTGGACTTGTTGAATGCCATCATGTTGGACTCTGCCCACCTGTCCAGTCAGTCAAGGTCCCTCTGCAGAAGATCCCTTTGCCCATGTGATCACACAAATTATAGAACAGTGGATGCAGTGACCAGCTTTTGAAAGCTGCTTTGCAACATGAACATTTAGTTGCCGATTTTACTGCAAGAAACTTTTGTCCATGTATTGTAAATGAAGTCTCAAGGGAAAGACTGGAGTAGGAAAGGACAAAATAGGTGTGTGTGGGGGAGAGGCAAAAGGGGGAAGAAGAGATCCTGTCAACCATCCAATTGTTGCTATAGATCCTCTCTTGGGGGGGGTATCCCACAAAAAGCTAGAAAGGAAAACAAAACCAAAGAAATAAAAATGCTCCAACAACCGCCCGAAAACCACAAGCAAGCTGAAGTGTGGAAATCCAAAGACAGCACCTACACCACTCATCTGCATCAGAGCAGGGCCACCTCAGTGATGACATGCAGAAAGAGGAGAGGGAAAAATAACATTAGAAGCAAAATATTTTCATAAAAACAAGAGCTTTCTTTCCCCTTCTTTTTTAAGGCTAAGCAACATCTGGCTTTCCTCCCACTGCATCACTGTTAAGATAGAAAGACAACTGTTACAAAACACCATATTCAGAAGGGGAAAATATAGACTGCACATAAGGAAAAGCCAATTAAGTAAAACTTGAGAAAAACAACAAAAGATTCCACCCTCAGCAATTTTAAGTACGCATGACACTGCACACATTAGTCACAATGTGAAAGATGACCATTTTTGGTTGCAAGAGAGCTTTTAAAACCCCCTCTGCTGTCATTATATGATCACGAAAGTTGGAGAAAATCCTTCCTTTCACAATCTTTATGTTACATGGAAATTAAATTGCAAATACTTCTTTAACTTTACAGTACATTTGGATTCTAACAGGAAGGAAGTTATCAATTAACCCTTTTTGTGTTTCTGTTGTGTTTTGATTGATTTGCTTTGAAAATATAAATTTGTATTAAAATTTAAGAATATCCTTACAAAACCAGAAAGATTTCATAACCTTTTCCTGGAAGGTCTCCTCAAAGCCACGGCAAATATAAAAAGTTTTTTTGCTTTACACCAAGAACACTTGGAACAAAGCAGCAGAGAAGTCAAAGAGAACATTAATTGTGCAAGTGTGCTTTGTGTGACACACTTGTGTTTATTAACACTTGTCTACCCTTGAAATTTTATCACAATAGTTATCCTAGAATAACTGTTTTAGCTGAAACTAAGTGACAATTCCAGAGATAATTTCTATAGCCCATTTTCAAATACAACCAAAATCACAGCCACTGGAACCAGTTTAATATGGTAGAAGAAATATCATTTTTATTTATGTTTTTTGCAACTCCACACATGTGACTGCACAGCTTCCAGTACAAGGCTACCATCGTGTTATACCCTTTACTCAACCACTGATATATCATGATGCATTACTGGCCTACATAAGCTGAAAACATGAAATAGTAGTTTCAACTTTAGAAAAAAACAAAGTACTGCAGAAACCTTAGTGAGAGTTAAAAATTATTTTATTTCACAACTGGGCTACCAAGAGAGCATACACATTTGATATCTATACTCTCCATCATATAGACTACAACCAAAATAGTCTGATAAAATAAAATTGTAGATATTTATAGAAGAAAAAAAAAATAATTACTCCAGTGACAGCAGGTCTTTCTCCCACATGGGGCACTGCAGCACTGTTAAAATAAAAAAACCAAAGGAAAATTTTGGTCTGTCTTAGAAGCCTCCTGTGTTTTACTGCAGCGACCGCAAGGTCTACCGCTGTGCATTTTTGTGTCTTTACAAAACAACCATAATAAAGCATGTGCAGAATGATCATTTTGTGTCTTGGGGGGGAGGTGTTACAGTAGTCTTCTTCAAGAATTATAGCTTCAAGACTAATCTGCCTCCAGCAAAACTGTTAATATCTCAGTCACATTTGCAGTTATTTTCCCTGCCTGATGATGACCTATTAACAGAAGTCATCAATGCAGCCATCTCTGAACATAAAGACTCTCAATGGAGATTATACCACAAATTATTGTGATACAAAGGTTACAGTGCAGAAGGCATGTTGTTCTTACCTCACTGGCATCAATACTTTGACAGATTATGTACCACTGACAATATTGAATTAATAGGGTAGAATGACAAGGCAGAATTTCTGACCATACTATCTTTTGAGGCATTTTGTTTTAGCGAGTCATACTAACTTTCTCTCTACAAAGTGGACAAGTTTTTTTGACTGTAGATCAAATCCAAAAGAATTGTCATCTGGTGTTTCACTTTCTCCCTTTGAAATCATTTAGTGTAGTACTAGCTGTGATATTGTTTGCCAACTGAGTTACTATTTGGTACCACATTGTTTTCACACAATCACAGAATCAACCAGGTTGGAAGAGACTTCAGAGATCATCAAGTCCAACCTATTTTGTTTGATTAGTTTGGGGTTTAAGCTGTTATTTTTAATACATGCATTTATGTATCTGTGGTGGTTTAGGCTATGTGTTTAAAATTCAGTTACAGTTAATGCTGGGGGGAAACTTCAACCCACCCCAGTATCCTTAAATGCAAAGATATACATCCATGTTGAAATCCTCTGAGACCGCAGGTACAAAAAGTCAATTTCTTCACAGTCAAAGGTGTGGGGAATAAATGCTATTTCAACTCCCTCAGCTGTATCTGACTTAATTGAAAAAGCCACTCAGTGATAGCCTTATATAATAGAGTTTGTGGTTATCAATTAATTTCATGGTGAGACATAACAGAAAAAGTGCATTTGAACCAGAAAAGAAAGAATAATTTTCCAGTGAGTTGTGTGGAATAGTGCATATCCAGACTAGACATCCAGACAGATATCCAGGCATAATAACGAATGATATTGGCTGATATTATAGTCCTATCTCCTTAGAGAAAATCTCAACAGAGCAGAAAATCACTTAGAATAAATTCATTTTATTTAGGCAACACAAGTTAACTTTAATTACTAATTAATTCCCCAAGAGCCTTCCTTCCTTCTGCTCCATGAACAGATAATCCATCATCAATTATGATTCTTCAGTTGAATAAGTGAGAGCCTTATTATGAACCAGAGTGAATTACATCAGATTTTCTCCAGTCCTGCACAACTGAAAAGGCTGGGTCTGAAGTTAAAACTTTTCATTCTATTTTTCATCTACAAATTCTTTCTCAAGTTAATCCTAATAATTTTGTGTATTTTAGTTTGTCATACTCTTGCCTTGCCACAGAGCAATTAATTGGATGGTGCTTAAGACTTGAAAGGCATCTAAAATGATAACAAACTAAACAATATTATGGTAGATCAGATGTGAACTGATGTTTTCGTTTTATTCGTCATGATCTGTTTGTTTTGTTGTTGCCCTTTAAAAAAAACCAACACTTATTAGTATTAATTTTAGGTATTTTAAATGCTGTAGTGTTTGAGCCAAAGTTGTTCCTTAAAGTCACTTTCTTGATGAAAGCCTGACATAATGCTTTTGTATTTTTCATTTTGTGAACTACAAATCTCAGTCGATGTTGCAGCCTTTCTCACAAAGTAGGGGAAGAGCAAAGCCACATCCAGCCCCACTTAACTCATTTTTTTTTTCCTTGACATCACACTACACTGTAGAGGGCTTTGTCAAATCCAAAAAAAACCAAAATGAAACACCAACCCCCCAACCAAAAGACAACACACACCCTCAACAGCAACTGAAAAAGAACACACAAAAAAAAGAGACAGACAAAACCAAACAGCAGACAGACAAAAATGGTGAAAAGTGCACCACTGAACAGAACTAAGCTTTCTGGGCATCACTGATGCAAGTCAAGTCTCAGAAAACCTGTACGTTATAATCCCTTTGCCCCCCAAAATTCCATATATAGATGACTCATTTTCCCAATATGTTTCCAAAGCAGTTTTTTCCTGCATGGTTGAAAGGGATACAATTGCTGAACCATTTGTTCAGCTCAGCTGTTCCAGTCTATTGTATTTCACTGGTTATTTTCAGCAACAGAAATATTCTGTCTTTGTAACTCCATATAGGAAGCAGAAAAGTGTGTGGTAAGGAATATTTGTCAAGACAATGACAAGTATAACAATCTTTTCCACTTCCCAATTCTTGAGCATTAAGCTCTCGTATGATGTCACAGATTATGAAAATCCTAAGTACCTTTCCCATTCTCTTTCATATGAGCAACTTCATTTGCTAGAACATTGAGTCATCAAGTTCAACTAATTGGAGTGTGCATCCTGACACTTTCCAGACAATTGTAGTAATCTGACACTTTGAAATATGAGATGGCAAATATTTCTGCATCAATTGTCTAAAAAAAAACAAACCAAAAAAATAACCATCAGATATAAAAGCAAAACTTTCACAAAATATTCCTGTGTCAAAATAGCTATTGAGTAGGATAACATCATAGTTAGTTTGAAAACAATTTGTGGAGACAAGAGATTATAGTTTTATATATGTATCTACACAGCTGAAGCTTTTCCCTGAGAGTGCTGAGAGCCATTGCTTTTCAACAGCCATAGGTTCAGTTGCGGAAGAGGGAAAAAACCCAACCCAGAGATGCCTTTGCTGTTGCCATCAATAGCAGCACATATTTGCATTAACTGACTGAGCAGGGCTCAAACCAGGTGATACCCAACCTGCAGAAGGTGTATTCTAGACACCACCCCCTACTGACAATAGGCCTAGTTTTTATATATCCCATGGAAAAAGGACAGCATCACTCTGCTCATGAGGGATTGAGGGAAAAGAAAGCCAACAACAACAAACAAAACTACATAAAACAATATGAGGAAAAAGTACAAGACATTTTAGGGTGTCTACAATAGCACCCACAATCCTATCTATAGTTTCTTCAGGGCAAATGACTTCAGAGTGCTTTTTTCTGTTGTTATATGGATCACAGAGAGGGAAATTAGAGTTTTAAGACAGGGCTTAAAAGCTTTGACACTCATTCTTAGTAGGTTTTTCAAAGAATTCTCCATTCACTGGGCTATTAATTAACACAGACAACCAAAACCAGCAAAAGATTAAAGAAATAATTTTAATTTCTCTGCCTCCTGAGAAGAAGCATTTTCAGGTCTACTTTAAATAAAAAGGCTAAGAAGGTGAAATTATGAAGTTTGTCACATTTTTCTGAGTTTTCAACTATTGTTTCCAAGGAAACAGAAAACTAACCATTCAGGTAAATAATCTCTATCTTAGAGGTACCAGAATGCAGCAAGAGAGAGCTAGCAATGGCAAAAATAGTGGCAGCTTGTTTCATCCCATCTATCACAAAAGCAGCTCCCCCAGTAGACAGAGGAAAGAGCAGAAGGATACAGATGGAAGAAGATGATTGAATCCAATAACTAAGAAGGCAAAAGAAATGATTTAACATGAAAAATAGAGCTGACAGATGAAATAGTAAGACAGATAACACAGACAAGAAAGCAGTCAGGTGAAAAGCAGAGCAGAAGAGATATGAAGAGCTGGCTCTGGTACAGATGAAAAGTGATCACATATTTTGGAGTATTAATAAATTATAATAGTGAGATATTGGAGATGAATACATGGTTTATATGTTGATTCATTTCCACATCTCTTCTACTACAGGTTGGCTTAAACTGCCCATGGCTCATGGACATTTAAGGGATGATAATAAATTATATTCTGCTGTGATAGTACAGGTCTTCACAACAGTAGCATCACAGATACAGCTTCATTACACGTTGAATGAACACGGCTGGTAGGCTGCATAACAACTTAATCACAGACCATTCCAATGAGACACTGGTGATGTTGAGAGTTAAAGGAAGGCACCAACTAGCCAATTAAGACCTTTTTTTAAATAGACAACAGGTAAAAGGAGTTTTATTTTCTTCCAAGTGATTGCCTATGAGTCATACCTCTAGCGTTTAAACATGAGAACTTCAGAAATATTAAGTTTTACCAGAGAAAAAAGAGAATATTAACAAACCATTTAATATAAATTGCAGAGACATACAATACTGTTTGTACTATGCAGAGCTACATTGGTTGAATGCTTCCTTTTTTTCCAGGTCTAATTTTCCCATCCACCAAGTGACAATTATTTTTTTTTTAATTGTCTCTGGAACTAGAAAAGTTAATAAAAGACTTTGTCCTAGTATTTCCATCATGTACTTGGAAAACTTTATTCATTCGGCCCACAGAAACGTTAGTCCCTTCAATTCAAGTAGAACACAAGTATATCATTCCCTTTAATTTATCAGGGGAGTTAGAGACATAGAACTTTGTCCACTACACCAGAAATATTTCCACCATAATTTCCTATTATTTCAGAGCGAATACTTTTGCAAGTTTTGGCACTAGTACTTCAGTTGTCTTAAACAGCAGCATTCTACAGAGTTACTTTGCAGTCATTTTGACAGTATTTTCCAGTTTTCATGGCCTATGGTCTATTTTTCTTTGAAATGAGAGTCATGTCAAAGAGTTAACTCTTACTGCGTGAATTTAAGACTTAAAATAAAGAGATATGTAGGAGGGAGTTGAACAGAAAGGGAGTCTTGAACAACAATATGACAAATGCCTTTGAAGATCTCATTGCAATTGATACTTGATAGTATTAATAATAGGCACCAAACACCAACTTATTTTTAATGCTACCTTTTATAGATATGTTCAAACATGGAAGTTTTTTTGTTGAAGTGCTTTTATGACTTATTGAGTCAGAGCCCCTTCAAAAAGTACTTTTATTTTTGTTATTTTAGCTTATTCCAAAGAGTATTCACATATGATGGTAATCATTATGCAAGTTGGCTCTTCTTGCTATTATCTCCTACATAAAAATGAAGCAGAGGTGGTGAAAATTTCTGGTAATGTTAAGAATGGAAAACAATGACAAAGTGACAAAATGCTGAGATCCTTGCATGCTGATTATCACATTCCAGTGTCAACAGCATCATATCACCATAGACTCTTGAAAACACTTTAGCAGCATGGAAGAACATTCAAATGGGACATTGTGATGAGCAGAAAGACTGTGAGGTAAGGGAGATTTGAGGGAGATATTGTTTCAGGATTTTCCTTTCTCAGAGTAGTTGAAAAAAAGCTCAGCAAGAAACAGAGACCTACCAGCCTGCTCAAAATGGTTATAAAACCACAGGTGGCTGGTTGGAGTAGCAACTATTTGCAGTGTTTTTTTCAGCTTGTGAGCCTAGCAGGGTACAATGAACAACATTATTATTTTTTTTTGCATGACAAATGCAGAAGTCATCATTACAGGGGAAAAAAAAAAAGGAGAAGAGACATGACCTCAGATCTCTAATAAGCATAAAATGTGCATAAAGTAGTATTAATTCATTATTTTTGTAGCAAGAATGGAAAAGTACTCATGAGAGATCTCGGGAAGGTCAAAGGTTAGCTTGGGAAAGGGTATAATACATCACTGCAGCAAGGTAAGAACCCATAATAGGGTATCTTTTGTGAAGCTTCTAGAGACATCTCAAAGGACTAAAGCCCTGCTTTCTTGGCTGATTGAAGGTCTTGAAGAAAGAACAATGAAAAGACAGCTCCTGCCTGGGACTAACATTTCTATCCTTTCCATGGAGCAATGCCATGAAGCAATGGATTTTAGAATTTTAGTTTCAGACTGATTAGACAGAGAATTGTGAATAATGTACAGTACAACAGACTGGGTATGAAATGGAAGAGACAGAATAGAAATTCCAGGCCAAGAGAAAACTGAACCACCCTGTTTAAAACAGGTGTTTGCTGGCTGAGGTAGATGCACTTACTCAACAGGGCTAAAATCCAGAATTATCATAGTAAATCACTTGTTCACTTGACTCATGCATCAATGATGCTGTACAATTATACAGAGAATCCTCCCCACAGGATGAGAGATTAATATAATTGCAGTTTCCCTTTGATATGAGATGTCTAGAACCCAAAGGCTTGCAAGACTACAGCTTTTGCTTGTTAGTGGCAGGCAAAGAAGCATTTCCTTATACACACAGATATGGCAGCTTTAAGAATACCTAAAAATAATAGAGCATGACACTGGAAAAGAGGGATGTCCAAGAAAATGAGCTCTGGATGCTCACCATTTTATCTAGCTATGTGGTCCCAGTCCTTCATCTCTCTTGGATTTTCACCTTCTTATTACATTCTCCTGGTGCACAGCAGATCTTAAGCATAAGTCCCTGACTATACAGAGTGGGAGCTATTTTTGGCATGAAAGAAAAAAGGAAGGATCTTATTTCCACACTCATTCTAATAAGACCAAAATTCCACTTACTTTACAATTAAAATAAATGCTTCCCAAATGAGACCATTGAAGTTCTGTGATGATTCAGTTTAAGATTAGAGAAGTAATTTCATAAGCTGCTCTTGTGCAAAATTATCAACTACTATGGTCATGCTCCCAGTTATTTTTATTTTTTTAGTTTAGAAGTTTTCATACAGCATTCCAAATTACTACTTTTATCATAATCAACTAAATTAAGATATTAGCTGAGTAAAAGATGGTAAGTTTAATTTTACTTTATATTATAGCATTCTATTAATGTAAATTAGGTGCAGTTCAGCAGCGTTTCTAACACAGAACTCATCAGACATCATAACACTGCTTAGGATGAAGCAAGCACAAGGGAGAACTGAAGTTTTTGCCTGATCTGCAGACCAGGAACATTCAGCGTTAATAACTCTGGTCTGTCATTGTTGAGAATTTAATTTTAGGGGAGACAGATGTTTAATGAGAAAATTTTCAGGGCTATTGCAGAGCTTTCACATCTCAAAAGACTGCAGCCCTAGTGTCTTGGCAGAATGGCATGGTGTTGCTGCAGGGAAGGGGGACAAATCACATAGGTGAATCTTCTACCATTTTTTAGCTGTGGAGATCTCACTGCCTTCCATAGAGATTCATGGCTGCAACAGAGGACAGACTTCTTTTATTCCTCTCAGCATTATCTATGACATACATGGACATAACATGGGTAATGGGAAGCTCTTTTGATAGTGACAAAGAGTCAAGTGGTTCCAAATACGCACTCTACTGACAGGATATAATCAAAGGAATCACGCATTAAAATCAGTGCACTTCAGACAGCAACATCCAGGGAACCTGTATTATAAAAACATATTACCAACATTTCAAGCACTAGTGTAACAGCTTCTATATTAAAATTCTAAAACTTGAGCACTTGATTAGGATTAAAAAAAATAAATATACATACAGATGCTGTATTAGCATGCTGTCCTACTCTTTGTGTTGAGCAGTTACAATGTTATAAAGCACAGAAGGAGCTATTTGCTTTCACCTCAGTGCAATTCTCCCCCAAATATATTTGCTTGCTCACATTCAATGTGAGATTTTTATGGAGAAGACGACGTTCCATTGAAATAGCTCAAGTAAACAAAATCTCAGCAGTATCAGCACAGGCAGAGCTTTTCCCCCTCATCCCAGACCCAGCAGCCTGCTGCACCTACACAGTCTCAAGCACTGAGCCCTTCCTAGGAGCATTGATTTCTCTTGTCCTCTGCTCCCACAAGTTCTTCAACAGGCTAATATACATAGCATCTTCCATGACTTAGCAGAGGGCCAGGAAATACTGACAAGACACAAGGAGGAGAAACAAGGTGATCCTCCACACCTCAGTGACTGCCAATTAAGTGCTTTTTGTAGTTTGGAAAGTTTCAGACTTGCTCCAGTTCAGATCTTTGCTGTCTGGCTATTACCAGGCTGCTCCGCCTTCTTCTATCTCCTTGTACCTCACACAGCTGATAAACTTTATAGCTTTTCTCCCAGCTGTATTGTAAATAATGCTAGTCCTTGAGATGAAAAACAAGTGCTCTTACATAGTACTGAATTGCAGACAGTCAAGAAAAAAGTTACTGATACAAATCTGAGCAACTTCATCCCCAGAGAAAACACAATGTAATTCCACTTCCTAAACTCAAATGATTTTTTGTTTAGTAAGAGTATTTTTTCAAAAACGCCTGCTTAATTCTTACACTAGCAATCTCCAGCAAAATCATAGTATATATATTTAATGCATACATTAGTACACGACAACCAGAAAGTTAAAGTGATGATGCGTCTGCCTCCATCCCACCTGCAGGCTTAAAGACTCTTCTTTTAGCCCATCAGTCATATTAGCAAATCCTGTCATGCAAAGTCAGATGTATATGCATATGGACACCCAGGTGAAAGTAGGAGAGGACATAGCAAGAGAGATCAGGCTAACTTTAATAATAATAAAAAAAAGCCCACCACAAAACAAAAGCACACATAAATGCTAAATTTAAGAGTCAATTAGAAGTCTAAATAAATATGTAGCAACAGTAAGGTCAAGCATCATTTAGAATTAGAGCTGTGAATGCTGCAGTTACCTAGGCAACATCTGCTTCTTTTTCTATTTAGGTTTTCATCCATGTAAAGTGACAGAAAGAGTAACTAAGAGTTTTCAGAAATTATTCAGATCTCTTTAATGGAAGCCATATAGTTTTGTCTTAAGGGTCAGATATGACATTTTATACACCAATATGGGCATAAACACTCCACACACAAAAAAAGATTATTATTTCAAGAATTAAGAATGACAAAACCTGAAAGCATTTGAAGTTAATGCCTAGGCCAAAATGGTCACCAAAATTATTTCAATGCATTGAGTAACATTTGCATTATTTATGCCTGATAACTAAAGCCAGTTCATGAATGGGTTTTAGTCATCTCATCATTTTAGATCTCTGAAAATAAAGACGACTCATAACAAGAAATAAGGTTATTGCATCATGAAAATCTGTTAAGAGCTTCCAAGCGTATGTCATATTGGCAATATCTAATCAACTTCAAAATCCAATGGTAATGCCCCAAAATATTTCAGACTTAAGGGAATGGTTAAATCATCACCTCTTGTAACGGTGCACTGCAGGGAGAAAAGATATGGTTGAATTTGGTTTCCTCCAACATTAATATTTACTACTGTTAAAATCCTTCAGCTTAAAAAGAAAATGCTTAAAGGCACATTTGTACCCAGCAAGACAGATTACTGCATTAATTGAGATTTACTAATTTGCTCTTGATGCAAAACGTAAAGTAGTTGTTACTGGATGGGAGCAAAGAACAAAATGACATTCCTGAGACATCAATCTTTACAAGATGTTAAAAAAGGAATTAGTCAGGCTATCATTTTCTCAAGAAATGAGTGACTGAGATAATTGGATCATGTAACATACTTAGGACATAATTCTTCAGTAAGTTTGGTGAATTAGTGAGGTTCAGTAAGGACAATCAATAAAAATAAGTATTTTTTTCTCTCACTTGTTCATTTTCCATGTTTTATTTCCAGCCTTGTCCTGAAGAGCATATGAACAGAGTAGAGCATGGGCATTTGGAGCAAGGTGAGAGGAGGGATTTGACTGCATAAATTTATACAAAGATCTCCCTGATTATGCGGAAAATAGAAGCAGCTAATTCCATGTTGATATTAAAAAAGGATAGATACTTGGCTTGTACCTATACTAGTGATATCAGCCCATTTGGATAATCACCGTACATATGCTAAATCCAGGATAATCGATTCCATTGTCTAACTGTACTTCTAAACATTACTCATAACATTGAAATGACACTCTTAAGGTCTTCTCTCCAACACTATGAGCTGGTTTTATTCTGCCATTATGAAGAGATATCCACTGGTCCTTTTTCTCTCTTTGAAAGAAAGTGAAAAGATCTCATTTGTTGTTACCCAACTGCAAATTATGGTTTTGAAATTGTTATGTAATCATTTTCCAGCAGTCCTGTTTCATAGTTTGCTGGTTGTTGAACAAAGACTTTTCTAGTCTTGTGTGGTTTTCTAAAGGCAAGAGCAAACTTTTCCTCAGCAAGTCAGTTTTCCTGAGACCTTTTGTTAAGTATCTTCCTCTCATAACAGTGTCAACTGTTAAAATATCGCTAGCCACAACAGTAAGAGCCCTCTTTGGGGAGAAACTGGTGGCTTTACTATTTGTTTGTATATCATATCAGAGAGGAAAAAAATGAAACAAGGAGGAGTTGAGGGGGAAAGGCAGTTCCCTAATGACCAATACACTATACACCACTTGGCTCCTGCTTCCTTGTGAAGGTACCATCTGCTATTTTTCCTCCATCCTGCTCTCCAACAGCAGCTGCACTGCATTAGCTGACAGCACATAAAAACAATAAGGCACATCACAGGGTTTTGATCAGCAGCATAAAGTCTCCTTGGAGGCTTGTAGCCAATGGTGTTCCCCAGAGGTCAGTACTGGATCCAGTCTTGATCGAGACACTCATCAATGACCTTCATGAAGGAAGAGTGTGTACCTTCAGCAAGTTTGATAACACAAAACTGGGAAGAGGGACTGATATACCAGAGATATGTGCTGCTGTTCAGCAAGACCTGAACGGGTGAGAGAGCTGGGTGGAGAGGAAACTAATGAAGTTTAATGAGAGTCCTGCAGCTAGAGAAGAGTAACACTTTGCAGATTATTCTAACCTGCTGGAAAACAGCTCTGCAGAAAACCACATGAGAGTACTGGTGGACAAGTTAACCATAAGCCAGAAATTTTCCTGTATGTTCAAAAAGACTAATGGTATTCTGGGATGCATTAAGAAAAGTATGAGCAGCAGCTCAAGGGAAGTTCTCCTCCCTCTCTGTTCTGCCCTAATGAGGCCACATCTGGAGTAGTGAGTCCAGCTCAAGAGAGACAAGGAACTACTAGAGAGAGTCCAGTGGAGGGTTACAAGGATGATGAGGTGACTGGAGCATCTTTCTGAGGAGTAAGGCCTGTGGCTGTTTAGCTTTGAAAACAGAAGGCTGAGAGGAGAGCTTCTCAATGCTTAGCACTCCTACGATTCTGTGAAAAACAGCACAAGCATAGCAATATCTAAAGGCAGACACTTAGTGCCTTTCCTAATCTACCTTTGCTCACTCATCAGCTTCATCACCCAGCCTAAAGCTAAGCCACAGCTGTCTTGAGGAGCTCTGTCAAACCACCAGACTCCATAGTTATTTCCAAAGAAAACTCAGTAAGCACTTGGGCAATGTGGTAACATTTCAGAGATCTAAACAGATCAAACATTCAGTTCCTGAATTGCACTTAAAATGCATTGTACTTCTATAGAAAATTCTTCATCTCTTGAGAATGAATGTACTGTGGAACATCTTAGACAAGTTTTGCTTTAGTCATCTGCTGAAAAGTACCATTCGTAGGTATCATGGCCAAAACACAGCTAATGAATTTCAGAGTCTGAAGAGAAATACCTGATTTTGTATTGGCAGGGATTGTAATGACAGAAACCAGACCAAGGGAAGCAAAAAAAACTGTGTCTCACTGAATGTAGGTGACTTTCAGGTAGTGCTCTCCTTCCCCCCAACCTGCCCAGAGTTTTAACTCCAGCTCTTCAATGTTTGCGTTGTGCAGTTAAGTTCTTCTGACACTTTATGAGAAAAGTGGCAAAGAAATCATACTCTCCATGCCAACATCATGTGTTGCAGCTACTAACTTTGTATTTCAGACTGTCACAATCCAAGGACACTATTGTTACTCCCCTTTTGGGCTGCATGCAATAGGCATCAAAGGAATTACAAAATTAAACAGGTTTGACAGAAGCGTTAACAGAAAACTACACTCAAAGTCACCAAAGGATCCTTTAATTCCCAAGTCATTTACACTCCATGCAATTGTTTTAAGCACTTTACTTCCAGGGAAAAGTATTAATTTCAAGTGCCTCCCTATATTTTATTGTTCTAAAGTCAGTCATTTTACTTGCAAACACAAATTACTTTGTCTTCTGAAATTCACCACCAGCTGCTTCAGCAAACCTCAGGGTCACCTTTGATGTAGGCAGCCCATCATTTGGCCTCCTCTGGTCCACCTACATGGCATCAGGCCAGCCTGCCAGCCCTATACTCCCCTAGCTTCTGCACTTGAGTGCTTAGGAGCAAGGGCACAACAAGCTAAATACAGCTTCTCCAGTATTTCTGGCTGCCTTCCCTTTACCAGCTCTACTGGAGATAAGAGCAAATGTCTGTGAACTATGCTAAGACAAATTGATTGACATGATCACATGATAGGTTTCCATTTACAATTATGTGAGAAAAAGTAAACCGAGAATCTCTGTTTAATATTTGGTCAAATTAATATCCTTTTATGTCTTAACAGCCCCATAACATTTACCTACACATTCATTTAAAAATCTGCTTGCTGAAATACAGACAAAACCAACATATTACACTTATAGAAGCTGAAAGATTAGCACAAACTTAATGCTGTTCTTAGTCAAGAATTCACTTCCACAGTACTGAACACACAGACCAACACATTAGGAGAAGTACTAGGTCTTTTCAACTACTGCAGAAATAACTGTTCTTCAAAATCACTCACTACAGTTCTTATGTAAGCAAAGCACTCTTTGAAGTGAAATAAAATTTTACAAAGCACAGGCTAAATAAAGATCAGAGAACTTGAAAACTCCTCATTTTTTTTTCTCTCTTTCTGCACCACAGAAGATAAAGCCTACATCAGAAATCTCTTCAATAACCTCCCAGACAGCAGAAACACTTTACAGGTGAGGAAAAACATTAACCTCTTGATAAAAGATGTAAAGAAGAAAACAGGCACCCAGCTCTTACCTCACAGAGGACTGAAGCTGAACTGGTTTGTTCACTATCTTCAACAGGCAGAGGCCCAAAGTTGCACTTGATGGTGCAGACCAGCACCTGCTACTCATGGTCTTTCTTCCCCCCCCCCTCCACAGCACAAACAGGACAGCACATGCTTTCATACCACACACCCCTCCTCTCCACTCCCAGATCTAGCTAGCCACTGACTTCAGCTGTCCTTAATATCTCTCAAATGAGACATCCTCATCAATGCCTGAACAACTTGTCAGGCTTCAATGGAGAGACACCTGTGAAGTCTCACACCTTTAATGAATGTCATAATTAATAACAGAGCCTAGTTCACTTTCTATGTTTTCCTATAGAAATCTGTGAAGTGAGCCTTTTTTGTCTGAAAGTGAGAGAAAGGGATTGTGTCATCTTTTATATTGGTTTCCACTAAAGCATGTAACCACAAAGAATCCAAAGTCACAGCTTAATCTCTGCACAAGCTGCCTTTTAAAGCACTTGAAAACAGTTTGTCAAAGCTAGAATATTTTGTTCCCATTTTGATCCAGCACTTTAATGAATCAATGAAACAAACATAATTTTTTAAATAAAAAAAAAGCCAAACAACTCCAAACCCCTCCCTACCCCCCCCAAAGAAAAAACCCCAAACAACAAAAAACAGCAAACCAAATCTTCAAAGTATTTCTCCCCCCCAAAAATATCAACTGAACACATTGCATCTACCATCAGCCCTCAATCCCCTCAGCTGGTTCTGAGAGTGAGTGTTTCGTGAGTTCCCCACAGACTGCAAATTCCTACATAATGCAGCTCACATCACCAGGTTTATTAAACATTTTGAGACACTTTCTTTCAAGAGAAAGAAAGCCAAGAAAGAAAAGTTTCAGTTTATGCTGCTTACATTCTTATCTCATAGAGTACACACTGGCAGAAATACCACAAGTTAATCACCCTGGTCAGTGAGAATCACTCAAGCATGGTGAGATCAAGCTGCCTTAGGAAAGGTTGGACTTCGACTAAATGATAGGTTGAGTTTAGGAATTCAGGGCTGGAGCACTGGCTGTAGGAGAGATATCACAGTTCTCCATAAAGAAACTAGAGTAGTTTCTTCTGGTACAATAAACTGCTCTGGCATCCATATTTGAGAAGCAGTTTGGCAGACTCTCAACTATAAAGACACTGCAAAACCAAAGAAGAGTGAACAAAATAATTTCACATCACATCTGAGTCTGATTTGAATTGCATTTTGCCTATTTAATAGAATGTTAGTGAAATTTCACTTAATTCTTTGATCAGCATTTCCAACAGCACCAAGACACTGTCAGGAAAAATACAGTTTGTGATACTGCACCTTGGAGCCACTGAAAGAAGTTATTTTTCCTTTCCCTGCACATGTACACATATCACACTGACCAGACAGTCAAGACTCTTCCATAACCAACTTTGGCTAAACACTCCATAGGACAGTGTCCATAATTTTGATACTAAGGCCCACAGAAATGTTTGGGGAATATTACAGTATCACCAAGGTTGGAAGAGACCTCAAAGATCATCAAGTCCAACATGTCACCATGGACCTCATGCTGACGGTCATCTCCTCTCTCTGTTAGGGGACTCACTTTATCTCTGGAAGGTTCAAAACTAATTGTTTTCCAGAAAAAAAAAAATTAAAAAAGGAAAGGGAAAAAAAAAACCCACAAAAAACATTTGTGCCTGGAATCATTGACATCAGGCCAATTCAGTTCCAGGATTCTCAAAGTCAGTAGTAAATCATGAAATATCATTAACAGGAATTATAGATAATAAAAAAAAGATAAAGGAAAAAAAAATGCATTTTGGAAAGCGTTTACACTTTTCAGACACATAAAACAAATGGTTATAACTACTTTCTAATAATTTACACCTGATTTTGAGTTCAGACTGCTTTTTCCTATCTTCCATGGCACAGAGGGAAATTCTCCTGAAGATCCAATTATACCATACAGTGTAGCAGCTATAATTGACTGAGACGAAGCTTGATCTGTGCTCCCTGACACTGAGTTGTTCAAAAGATTTGTGAGTAGTTGGCTTAACTGAGAAACAGCTGTAACATTTTACTAACAAATCAGAGCTAAGATTTGACTACCATAATGGAATTTGGAGTTTAGAAGTATTTTTATTCCTCAAATGCACACCTGAATTTAAAGAAAGTCCAATAAGTCTTACTCAGAAACTTCCTCAGATTAACACCTTTGGACACAACACTTTCCAGGAGTCCTTTTTTCCACTCACTAGTAGAAACCAGAATACCAAACTATGTGAAAGAGTTTAGCTGAAAGCTGGGACTCTCCTAGGTTTTTCAAGGGTAGCCTTATGTAGTTTTTCTGGGGGGGTTAATTAAAATAAATTCAAACACTGCCAGAGGTAACAAATGATGCTATACTACACTTTCTATCTATTTTTTGACCCCCAAATATATATTTTTATGCTATGTTTTTATAAGTTTTCTAAGAGAAAGATGTTCACAAAGGTGCACTTCTCACTATATATCATATTGTAAGGGAATTCAAGAAAAAAAAAATGCTTTATACACAACTACTGTGAAGACAGAGATAAAATAAGCTGCAAATCCCTCTCTGATGCAAGGCTTTGCATCATAATTTTATTTGTCTATCACTTAATGTAGGCTTATAAAAGGGAAAGCAAATAGGCTGAGATGAAAGCAGAGCCACACGGTCTCTTCTGGAGTATTTTTGCTTTTAGTTAAGATAAGTGACAAACGTCCACATCAGGGAGAGTTGTTAGATCCGTTGTTCTGTGTGCACTAGCGTATTTGCCTTTAAAGTCCTCAAAGAAACCAGCAACCATTAGTATCTGGGTCAAGTGGATGGCCCTAGGCTTAACTCAGAGTAAGGCCATAGAGTAGGGTGCTTCAGCTGCTCTCTCCACCACTCCAATTACTTGTTGATGCAACCAAGAAGTAAAGCCTTTAACCAAGAAGAAAATTGAGCAGATCTATTCCATCCCCAAAGATTGTAATGGAGCAACCACTCAGCCAATTTTTATCAGGAGCTTCCTTGTTTTAATTTCAAAATTCCTTGACTAAAGCAAAAACTGCATTTGAAGGGAAGGCTTTCCTCTGCAGACTTTAGTGCAATTTCTGCCTCTTTTTGCATAGTTGTGCTCCTGATTTTTGGCCAGTAAAATAAAAACAAAGAAGGGGCCACTGATGATTACACAACATAATTCATCTGGGATCCCCAAAGGAGTTTGCTAAACACTAGAAGATTAGCAGTTCTCACTTACCCTAGTGACAAAAATGTGCCTTCAGCCCTGATAAATATTCAGAGACTATCACCTGCTGACTGCTTGCTGTATTTCCACAGAACTGTCTAGATTAGCTCCATAGGGGATCTGAGAGGAACACAAGCTTAGGTTTCATAAATTCTGAGGTTTCAGGATGCTGCAGGGACTGAGCAAGCCACAAGTTTAAGAATCTCAGGGAGACTTCTCCCCAAAACAGAGTTATGAAGGGCATTTCAAATGCCCCATTCTATAAGCTCCATAAACTACCACAAATCTACAGTTCTATTTTGTTCATAGTTACATTTCTATGTGTATAGTGTTTCCATAGGCTTACTAATGTATCAATACTTACCTGAAGAATGTAAAAACAGATATTGCTTCTGCCTCTTCAGAAAGAACGTTACAGACTATCAGGTGTTCTAAGCAAGCCAGGAGCACCTTTGCTACTGAGAGACAGTAATTTTGTTAACCATTTCATCACTGAGCATATTTTTAGCATGCTGTTAGAATTATGGCCCATAATTCCAATTCTCTTCTAATAACTCTGCAGAAAGTAAGGGCATAATTAGTCATCCACCATGAAGAAATTAAGAATGAAAATATTTACTGTCTTATTCACATAAAGCTGTTACAGAAATTCTGCTGCAAGTTATTTCAGGTATCTCCAAAGAGACATACAGACAGAAATATAAATCCAGAGATGAAAATTTATCTCAGCCTGGCAGAAGAGGAAAGGGCACAGGTATCAGGCAGACCATATTTTTCACTAACTTCAGTATACCCAATGCACACTAAGAAAAGGCTACTAACACTAAAAGAGGAGCATTAGCTTTCACAGAAAACATGACTAGAACAGGGCAATACCCATATCCCTCCTCCTCTTCTTTCTCCTCCTGCAATCTGGCTTTTTCATCCTCTTTACATTTCATACCATTTGCTCCCTCATCAGGCTACATAAATCTGGCTAGACATGCCTCTGCTGCTGACTACAATAGTCTGTGAAACTACAGCCCTATTTCAGAAGCAGAGCTCAGTACTGATGGAAAAGAGGAGATGCCTTGGCTTTCTTCTCCTGCACTCCTGTCTGGACCCCTCTCACATCACCTGTGGGGTCCTGTCACCAGCTGATCCTGCTCACTACAGAAGCAGAAACCCACACCTCATGCTCCCATAGTAGCCTATTAGCTGAAACACCTTGAAACTCAAATGTGACAAATCAAGGTTTGCTTTGTAGGAGCATGCTACAGCTGCCCAGAAACATTTATAGTGAGCTCACTACATGTTCCATGTTTGAAAGAGGAGACAAGATATTTGTAATACTGCTTCAACCTCATCCTCAGTTGGAGCTGTTTTTTGAGGCAGAATCTTGTGGACCAAGACTTTGACTTTACAAATACTACTGACTCCTAGAAGAGTTCGGTGATAACATTTGCTGAGAACTGACCTTTTTTCTAATGAAAAAAATTACCTTACATCTCACCTGCTAATACAGGGAAACTATGGCATGAGCACATCTTGCAGCAATTCTTGTTTTGTTCTCTATGCAGAGCAGAATTATGCTCTGGTTGACACAAAGTATAAAGTCACTTCTTGATCAGGAGACTTTTTATACTGATTTATAGATTTCTATTTACTGTTATGTATCCCTGGAGAGCCTGGACTCACATATGAAAATTACTTTCTTAACTTTTTTCCTTCCAAGCACATAAATCTCATTCCACCTTCCAAATATTTGTCTCTAGAGAAAACACATTTCCACTGCAATTGCAAAAGCTCCACTAAACCAAGATGACATTCTACTACATACAAAATGACATCAAAGCTCTTCCCTGTTCCCTGTGTGGTATGCTTCTTGTGTTCTCTGAGTGCCTTTGTTGCACCACAGGGCAAGACATTGCCTTGGAGTGGAAACTTCTGTCTCTGTTCACCCTTTCTAGCCCACAGCGTCAGGAAAGAGATTACAGTACTTTGGGAAGGATGCTGGCAGTCACCTCCAAATCAATCACCAGTGTTCCTGGGCCCCAGAAAGAGCCAGGTTCAAGCTGATGAGAGCAGTTCAGTATTTATGTCAGCTATTCTTGCTGAAGCTCGGGCTGAAAGAGAACACAGGGTACGTAACATTCATGAGCACATCTGGGCAGGTGGGCAGGACCACTTCTCCTGCGCTACATGAGCTCTGCATCCTCCTGCTCCTCTGTGCTCCTGCAGCAGCTGTGGTAGTTATCTCCTTTCTGAACCAATACCCATTCCTCAAACCACAGATCAAGTTGTTTTGTTTGTGGGGCAGTTTTCTGTAGCTCCCTAAATGGTCTGTTGGCTGCTGGTGCCAGCACTAGAAATGGGACCAAGGACTTCTGTGTCTGACAGCAACAGGCTCCAAGGTCAGATCACCTTCACTGCTATTAATTTTATTAAATAGAGTTTATAATATCTGGAAAATTGTATGTTAAGAAGTTGTGAGAAGTGTTATTGTGCTTCCTCTATCAACAAGACAAACAAAACCTAAACTGATACTGTAATTCTCCGCATAGATGAATTCAATGTTTCCAGCCTCAGATAAAAAGGAAACAGTCATCAGCTTGTTCCAATTGTAGCAAAGACGACCCTTAAGTGCTGTTTTACTGTAGATGATATTTTATTGAAATTCAAAGATAAAAATACTGAGTAGCATAAATCTTCATTAAAAATTGAGAATGAGCTGTGGAATAATGTTGTGTTTATTTCAAAAGCTGGGGCATATTAGGAAAAAAGGAGGGAAAATAAGGAAGGGTAGAGAAGAGATATGTTTCCTCTCAAGATAGCACAATTTTATCACTTTATAGGATTCTTCCATTCACCCCATCTATAAGAACAGAGCATTTTCTTCAGAATTAGTTTCAAAACGGTTGGTGATGCAAATGTAGTATTTGGATAACATGTTTTAGCTGGCTAAACTGCTTGGGTGGAAAAAAGGCACCCCAAATATCTTGCAGACAGACTTTCCACTGAGCTATCACTTGCCTGGTTTCATCAAACCCCTGAAAGCAAACAAATCAAGACTGTTTCCCAGTGGCTGTGGAGTGTCTAGTATTCTGAAAGGTGTGCAAAAGGCAATTTACATTTTATAAAGGGAAAACTTAAGCAGGTGACTGAAAAAGTAGACTCTCTCCTGACCTCCCATCACAGTTAGGAAAGATAGAACTACTTTAAAGAGAGAAATGCTGGAAGGTGTTCAAGTAAACCATTTCTTGGGATGGTCCTTGTGTTGTTTTTTATTTCCTGAGAGGAATGTACCTTATTTAAGTACCCACATCTCACCTTTTAACAATACCAGATCAAGGGCAGTGGCATTCTGTCCTGCTAAGAAAGGAATAAGGGACTTTTAAGAATGTGTGCAAGCATAGAATTGTCTCTGTAAAACCACTTTCTTCAGGAATTCACTCATTGCCTTTACTTCAACACTTAGCCATGCTCAGAGCATAAGTCTGCTTCAGAGACATTTCTGAAAGACCTCCCCCTTACAGCAGCAATGTGTCCCTTCTGTAGGGACTAAAGGCATGGGCTTTTTCATCTTTTCTCCAAATGCCTCCTCCTCCTCACCATCTGAGACCCTAAACAGGAAAACACAAAAAACTGATTTGGTCCTTTTTTTTTTTTTTTTAAACAACAAAAGGGAGAAAGGGAGGATATCAACCTGTGCAGCATCTCAGCTATCAGTGAAACCTATCTCTGTTCACAGAATCACCAAGGTTGGAAGAGACCTCAGAGATCATCAAGTCCAATGTGTCACCACAGACCTCATTACTAAACCACGGCACCAAGTGCCACGTCCAATCCCCTCTTGAACACCTCCAGAGATGGTGACTCCACCACCTCCCTGGGCAGCCCATTCCAATGGTGAGTGACTCTCAGTGAAAAACTTTCTCCTCACCTCGAGCCTAAACTTCCCCTGGCACAGCTTGAGACTGTGTCCTCTTGTTCTGGTTCCTACAGATGATCACAAAACTTTCTTCCAATAATGATTGGATCATGATCATAACATAGTCCAGAAGAAGAGGTTATGACCACTTGTGTGGGGAGCAAAGTGAGGTCTCCAAACACCTTCCAGGTTTGGAAGTCAGATCCTAGTTCCACTGCAATTAGTGGCATGGTCTAAATAATGAAACAAACCCATGAAAAGTAACATCATGTTAAGTGCTGAGAGCGTGGTGTAGCTGGGAGTAAGTGCAGGTATTTTTATTCTACGTACCACTGAGCAATAGGGAGCACATTTGCAGAAACAGGCCAGTGAGTTTATCTATTCCTTAGTTGACTGCTAGGTGGGGCTCATGGACCAGCTCCAAAGAGTAACACTATAGCATGCCAGAAAGTTGGGAGAGGAGCCATCAGTTCAGCTTGCTAGGAACAGCTAGTAGCAAGAGAGCAGTACTAAAAAGTTAAGTAGTAATAACATCTCTCTTGCCTTCATTGCCTCACAAAGTGACAGCTCTGGTGGAGCCCTCTGACAAAACAGCTTTCCAAGATGTCCTGTTGAGTCAGGGTGGCTAAAACAGTTAATACAAACTGATACGACTGTGATGTTACATGCTTTGATTACTTTCAGTAAAGCAGCTTATTTTCCCTGCCTGCTGTACATTATGAAAATGCACACAAGTAAGTCTGAAACTCACTAAACAGTGTGGTATTTTATAAAAGGTCAATTTTGTAGCAGCAAAGCACAAGATCAGTAAATATTTGTTGTTGTTGTTGTTAATGGTGGAAGCTAGCAATTCTGTTGTTCTCACAACAGCATTGTGCTTTTTAAAAACAGTTCTGCTGTGATGCAATTACATGTTATAAAACGCCTGATATGGAGTCCTGGTCACATCTGTTGTTCCAAGCTATTCACTCCACCCTTTCTACTCTTTTGCCTCCAGCGTCACAAAATCAACGCCTTGCAGATTTCTGGAAATATTTGCTCAAGTAGTTTCTAGGTTGCAGTTAATCAGAGTCAGCCTCACTGGCCTTATTGATCGTTTCAGGCAATAGCATTCCATTTTGCAATCTAGTCCTGAGACATTCTGCTGTTTAGTGGGAGCATTTGTGCCTACAGTTGTATCTGGCTAATACCAAGCAGTTAAACTTCCAAAGTTCATGTTTTTGAAGAAATTAAATATATTTAAAAAAAAAAAAAAATCACAGAAATGATAAATTTATATTTTTTTTTTCCCCCAAACTAATTTTCTCTGGAACATGAACCTGGATATCACTAACCTTCAAGCAAGGAAAAAGCTTATTTTGTACAACAACATATATTGATTCTGTCTTTTTCAGAATAAAACCCCCAACATATCTCTCTATTGCCAGCTGCTTTTGAAGCAATTCTCTCCTGTCAAACACCCTCAAGAGCTCATTCACGTCAGCTTCCTTCCAGACTTCCATCCTTGGAGCAATTGAATCCATAAGAGATTGCATGGGGACACATCCCCAGCCAAGAACCTTTCAACAGGCTCATCTAACTACATCCAAAGTTTTAAAGGTCACAGAGGGGAGGATTGGTATCTGGATTTTGCACAGAGCCTGCATAATCATTTTTGGTGCTGTTTTGAGGCATTAAGACAGGATACCTGTCAGCGCAGAATTACTGTTTAAGGGTTACTAACCACAGATGACAAGAAAAGAACATCTAAACCTTCTTTGATTAGTCATGTATATAGAAGCTGGATAGCTTTCTGCAAACATAAACAATCAGAATTTCCACCTTATACAGAGCCTCCAAGATGAATTATACCTACTCATAAGGTACAACAAGACAATCTGAAAGAGACATGCCGTTTAATGTACGGAGGTGTTTTATCTACACATACTGCCCTTTCCTTAGGCACTTAGGAGGTTTCTTCAACTAGAATTTTCAAAAGTGGAATGAGACAGCATTGATGCATCATGTCAGCAATTCATCTGTGATTAAATGACTCCTTTTAAAAAGCATAAGACACTTTAAAACAGGTGCAAGTTCATGTAACCCAAATCTTCTAGTTATTTAATGAACTGAAAAACGTTGGACCTTCAGTTAAACTCCCAAACCCTGTCTTTTCTCCTGGATAAGAGTTTCAGAATTAATCTGGAGGCTTCAGTGCACAGCAGGAAAAGATCACATTAAAATGCTGAATTGAAAAGTCAAAGCTTGCAAATACACAAAATGTATTTGAAGTCTATATAGTAGAATACTGGTTTTGTTTAGAGTTGCATTTCTAGAAGGGAAAAAAAAGAAAACCCAACTTCATCCATCAATACAAAGAGCCACGAACATTAAATGCTGCAACTTTGGAAACAAATTCTTTAAGGAATCTGATCTCAGTTTTTATTAAACCTTTGAGGACCCTTAGCTCTGCCCACTTAAATTTTCAATGGAAGAATCCTTTATCTTTGTTTTAAACAAGTATATAAACTTCTGTGAAATGTAACCTGTTCACCCATTGCTGCACAGCAACATCTGTGAATATAAAACTGCTTCTCAGAATGCCAACCAAAACCCAAAATCCTGTGTGACAGAGCTATGTTGCTTGTGACTAGAAATCTGCCAAAAGAATTGTTTAGCAAATCCCCATTACGAGCTTTTTATGAAGTTTGGCTAAATGGGATAAAGGTGGGGCAGTTCAAAACTAAGAAAAAACGCTTCTACCCTCCGGCACCTCCCAGTTGAAGTTCTCAGCGTAGATAAGCAAGATCTCAAGCAGGGGCTCAGCGCCATCTCCTGGGAGTTTTGCTGTTGTTAACTGTGTTTAGAGAGACCCAAGCAGATGTATTTTCTCACAGAAGTAATGAAGTTTCAAGAATGTTCAAATAAGTACCTGAATTTATTACACAAAGCTGTCTTACTAATGGGAAAAAAAGTCACCTCAAAAATATTCTGCTTCCTTTTCTTACTCCCTTGACCCCAGAAATTTACCCTAGCCTTCATGAGCTGTCTGATCAAATGATGCCAGTTCTTCTTTGTTTTGTTTCACCTAAGAACAAAGCTTGACCTATATGAAACAGAGTCATATTTTCTTTCCAGAAGTTTTCATTATGCCTGTAATTGGAGTGTCATGAGGATGGCAAAAGAAAAAAAAAATGTTTATACTAGATCAGCTGAAGATGAGGAGCAAGGTATAGTCCCTTCAAGAGGGGGCTTGGACCATTGGAAGAGTTTGGGCAGCTTGACAGATGTATAATGTATACTGTTTTCAAATGTTATCCTTCACACTGTGATATTCTTAAAAGGAACTATTCAAAGACGATGGTGTTGATGTACAAGGCACTTTGCAGGTGTTACCCCAGAAATGGACACTTTGCATTGTGGAAGAGTTTCCTTCCTTGTGTGGAAAAACAAGAGACCAAAGAAGTGAGACCACATCTTAAAACTGTGTTACTGAAGATGTAAGGATCCCAGCTTCTTCTCTTGGAAAAAAACTCAAAAACTTATTTTAAGTATCACACACTTTCAGTAGATACTGAACTAGGTTGCTGTGTTTCAGAAACTAGATTTACTAAAATGTACAAACAATCTCATCCGCCCAATGAAACCCAGAACTAACCAAGCAACTGAAAAACCCCAAAAGCAGAATTTGTTATTGCTACTCCAGAAGACTTTCTTTGGGAAGTCTGTTAGGATGCCAGCTCTGCATGACCCAATTTTGTATACAGAAAGTCACTTTTCTTTCAAGAAAAAATATTTGTAATCTCATGCTTGCGCCAGTGAGTCAATCTGAGAATTTCTTCTCTTCAAAAGACAATGCAGAGCAGCAACGAAAATTAACAAGCCACCTGCCACTGTTAAATCACGGAATAATTTCTGAAGGACAGCAAGGTTGAAACTGTACTATCAAAAATTAGTAGCACTTACCTGCCTATATGAATAAACTATCTCTGCTTCTATAGGCCAGACAGTTGTTGCTGATGAACTAGTATGGGTTGGAAGAAGGGGACGGGGGGGGGGAAGTCCCAGGCTGGACGTTGACAGAGAACTTCTGAAAAATGTGGTCAGGCCAATAGCAAACTTCAAAAAGCAATCTTGTAAACAAGATAGACTTACATAGTGACAGTTTAGCATCATAGAATGTGCAAAACAGATGAGGACTCTAAACAGAAAGCTAATAGAATCACAGATGTGATGTGTTAAACTAAAATGCAGTAAGTCAAAATAATGCAGTTCTCCAAGTGCAAATTATATCATTTGGTTGACAGTCCTTCAAAAAAATGAAAATAAGAAAGTTGCATGAGCAAGAAGTTCAAGTAAATGATCACTTCTTGGTATTGTCCTGCTTCATCCATGCCAACAGCAGGTCAAAGTAATTCCAGCTCTTTCTGAAAAATCACTAGTACTGTCCTTCAAACAATGCAAAATCCTACAAAACAAAATCACTGCCTGTGACTGGAGTCACTGTAACCTTTGAATTAAAGTGTTTTAAATGTTTAATCAGTCACTGATTATAAGCTGAAAGTAGCTGTTCTAGGAGCAGAACTGGATGATTACAATAAAATGTCAAATGTCTGTCTGAGAATGGGTCACGTCTGATAGCAGATAATTATTTATGGGTCAAGAATATTATGCTTATAATAAATTACTTAATTTAGAAGAGTAAAGAGAAGACAGCTTAAACTATGCAAGTGATGAAAAACATTAAATTTCTCCATGAAGTGCTAATTCCTTAATTTTGTCCATTCAGTTTTTTAACCTTTAAAGAATTTCAGGATAAATTTTGATGTGTACTCATTTTTTTCCACGCAATGTTATAGTTGGTATACTGCCATCTGACAAAAGCTACTTAAATCATTCCCCACAGGCACGGTTCTTACTGCACAATGGATAAATTATAAACACTTCCAAAGACACCAGCCCTAAAAAAAGATTCAGACATAAGCTTTCATGAACAGTATGGAGCTTTAATGGAGTCACAGCTAGAAATCATCAGAACAATTCCATACATCTATATACAGACTTGGAAGCATGACTAAGTATTTATTACTTCCTATATACAATAGCTGAAATATACAATGGAAATATGATTTAACTAGGAATTGTGGATATGCTTCCGCAAAATTATTTAGCTAGTTTTGATCGTAGCCGTCGCTTTATAATTTGATGATCACTTTCCTTCTCTCTTTGTTCTACAAAGATCTGAAAGAGAATATTTCAAGAGTTATTCAAGCATTTCTTCAGAGATAAGTAACAGGCACTTCTAGACACAGAAAACAAGGTTTATCCCAGAAGCTACTTTTAGGATGACATTTGCCTACTGTCTTTTAGTCAGACACCTCCCAGGACAGAGTCCATTTTAGCACATCACAATAAGCAACTA
Source organism: Melanerpes formicivorus (assembly GCF_026170545.1). Classification (NCBI taxonomy): domain Eukaryota; kingdom Metazoa; phylum Chordata; class Aves; order Piciformes; family Picidae; genus Melanerpes; species Melanerpes formicivorus. Next base: position 11,818,740 of record NW_027142358.1, read on the forward strand.
CTGGGAACATAAAAAGTTCCATTTTTGCTGAAACATGTTTATATAAAACTCAAGTTTTCTTTATATATATATATAAAAACACACTCTCAAATTCCTTTAACTTTCTCTGACTATCCCGGGCTTCTTTTCCTTTCACTTCTTAAGCCTCTCTGGTTTTGCTCTGCATGTGTGCCATTTTCTCCATCCTTCAATACAGAGCTTTTTTGGTTTCTACCACATCCATTCATACAATTTAAAGACAATTCACTAATGCATCTCACTATGGGCAAACGATTGTCATAGTGAAGAAAGGACTGAATAGAAAGAGATGTACTTCCAAGAGAGCAAGACTGCACTTAGCACTATAGTGACTGTCAAAACCTTAATGTTGGATTTTAGCAAGCCCTCACCTATAAGACCCTTTATCGTCTGGCTTAGACAGGGCAACACAATTCAAGCGCACCCAGAAGGCTATTTAAACTGTGCTTTGCAAAAAAGCACCGATGTATCCACATCCTAAAGTAACCCAAATATCAGCTGGGCATAAATGGAATCAGAGGTTATCTGAGTCGCTTACTTGCCCTACAAAGTTAATTGTACAGACAGATCTTTCTCTCCAGTGTTTCAATCAATCTGTTCCAAATCTATGGATGCATTAATAGCATCTATTTCTCTTCTCCCTTTAAAGGAACACCTACTGGAAAAACAAATTTTCACTCAATTGCTGTTAGCAGAGGAAAAAATTAATACTCCACATACCACAGCTAAGATACCTATAAATCAATTTTAAAGATATCTCTGTGATTGCTGTATCACCTGTACAGCAAGTCAGCAGTCAAACAGCATAGGTGAGACAATAGAGAAAATTAAGTAAAACAGCAGAAAGAAAAGACCAAAAGGAATAATCAAGTAGACTCGAAAAACAAGTCAGTCATTTCAAACCTCTTCAGCAACATAATCAGGCCTCTAGGTTTGTTCTGTCCTCCTGACAGTTTATTTTAAGCCAAGACTACAGAAACACATTCCAGTAAGCAGACAACAACCTGTAATCATTTACCGAGGAAGCAGGGATATCTAGAGGGCAAGAAATGTCAGCTGTATAGAGTTTTCTCTTAGCTCGCTTTGGCTTGAGCTCATTTTCTTTGACACCTTCTGGTTCTGCAGACTTGGGAGAGCTTATTGTTGCCATCAGCTTCTTTGCTAGAAGAAAACAATTTATAGTAAATCAATGTCTCACTCATTTTGTGAGCCTCTAAATTTAATGAAAAAAAACCAAGCTTTATTAAAAGAGTTTAAAAACTAAACAGATGTACTCTGAAGTATAAATATAAAAATTCAGATCTGGTATTTAACCACCAGTTTTCTACAACTGGAAAGTTTTCTATAGCATCAGATGTAAAAACTTAAAGGATGCATTTAAATAGTATATTAATAATTAATATTCAGATTTCACTGAATGTTAAGCACCACAAGAATTGAAGAACAGGCTTAACTTTTGTGTTGACAATAAGCACAGGGTAGAGAATTTTATATATTTATACCTGTATTGTTTTATCTAACTAGTACTAGCTCTATAAAGAGATGAATGCATACATATTATGAGCTAGAAGGAAAGAAGACATTCCAAACAACACTAATTTATGTAAAAGAGGAAAAAAATACAGGCCACGGTAATAAAGATCAAAAACTAGAACTCATTTGAGCAAATTAAGTATTTTCTGGGTGAAATTTTGAGTAGTCTGAATTTGGCTTCCCTTGGTAATGACATGCTGTCATCATGGAAGCAATCTGACAAAACTGGATGTTTGTAAAGTTAATACTGAGATAGATCTTAATTTTACCTGTCCACACTGAATGACCAACCTTGTTTTAACCAAATAGTGTCTTTCAGACTTTAATGCTGGCAATTTCTTGTGGCCTCTGCTAACTGCAGTTTTTAATTGTTTTTTATACACAGAACTAATCTTCCCCTCATATATGTACATCAAAAAATCATTAATCTAGGGTCCACAAGAAAAAAGTAGAGACAGGAGAAAAAGGGATTGCATATATAGAACAATGATTTGAAGTTTGGATTCAGCTCTCTAATTTTTTAGAGCAGTGGGGCAAGTTTCTGAAATTGTCTTTATCTGTTTCACTGTAAGGAAGAATAAAGGTAACTCAGATATTTTGAGCCTAAGTCATCATTGCTTTTATAACCATCATGCATGCACATATTCCACACTGTCTGTTCATTCCACCTGGTTTACCTTTCACACAACCTAAATTTCAGAAGCATATGGTCCTTGCAATCTAGGCAGCCTTTTTCAGGCTACCAGATTCAGTACACTGGGCCCCAGTTTAGCTTCTATTGTTTCATAAGTGAAAGAACAACTTAATTCAGGAGACATGTTCTTTGAACAATGTCTGCATTAGTAGTTCACAGTAGGAAAACAAAGGCATTTTACAACACCCAGAGAACATGGAATAAGCCTTATTTATTCTGTACCAACCTTTAGAGTGAATAATTGTGGGAGAACTTTGAAAAAAGTCTCCAATTTTTTGCAGTGTTCTGTCTTTCTTGTTAGGTGACTTTATACTTGAAGTAGATTCTTGCTTTCTTAAGAAGTATTCTTTTCGAGATGACATCTGTACCAAGATACAAGAAAACAGAAAGTTTAATTCCAATTTGACTTCAATATTATTTCAAGCTGACATTTTTAACATTGCTACTGACATCTAAGTTCATTATACTAATGATAACTACCACAGCAAATGATGGAGACAATCTCATTTTATACACACGGGAGATGAAAAAATTGCCTAAGTTTTACAGGATACATCTAAGGATACAATAGAACGGAATCAAACCGAACAGACCAGGTTGGAAGAGAACTTTGAATCCAACCTATCATCCAACACTATCTAATCAACTAAACCATGGCACCAAGCACCCCATCAAGTCTCTTCCTAAACTCCAGTGATGGTGACTCCACCACCTCCCTGGGCAGCCCATTCCAATGGCCAATAACGCTTTCTATGAAGAACTTCTTCCTGACATCCAGCCTATGAGCAATACAGGAAACAATTACTTTAAAAAACATCCAACCAGTATATTCAAGGTTGTAGAGTATTTACTTAGATAAGCTTGTTTAAAGTAAAGCAGAAGGAAATTGATAAGGGAAATAAATCTACTACTCATCCTCCCTGCACATGACCAAGTTACTACTAAAGCCTAAAACCACCTTTTTGTAACTGTCTTGCATATAAATAACAAGAACCTGAGTCTTCCTTCAGAAGTATTGCCTGTAACATCACATGTACTAGCAGTACATTCAAACTAGTCTTCCTAACTATTTCTTCACTTGGCATGATTGTACACTGCAGCTAGTACACATTCATGGCAAACACAGGCTTGTTAAATTATGGACTTTAGTAGGAAGACAACATAAGCGTTTAAGAGTCATATTCAAATACATGATAAGGATAAAATACTGCTGCATAAGAAAGATTACTGCTTTCACAAGTCCACCTTCACAGGAAAGGCCAAACTTCAAAACTAGAATAAACTCAAACCGTTTTCTTGTTGCTTGTAGAAGGTGAATTAGTCATAGCAGGTTTTGTGTTTTTCTTGTTCTCACTTTTCACAACAGCCTAAGAAAATAAATATGACAATATTATCACTCATGGGAGTGACTGAATGAGAAGAGTAACAGGTATTTCACTCTCAATCTGAAATAAGATCACTCATTGAAAGAGATTACTTGCCACCTACCTAAATCATCCACAGGTCACCTCATTCATTTTCATCTGCTAGCTTCAAAAGTATTGAGAGGCATAAAGATTCATAAACCCCACAAGGAGGATCAATCACATAAGTACTTTAGGGTTTCCTAGACTTTTTAAGTATCTTAGAGATAGATGTGTTTGCGCTAATCAAAATAAAAGCCAAAGAGAAGAAATGTGCATTTCAGGTAGGAGCAGTGAAGATTTTTACCACCTTGACATGCTGTAGAGCCTCAGTCTCTCAGCACATTAAGCAAGCTAGATCATGTAACCTCACACTGAAGGAATTAGAGGAATTAAGGTCCACAAAAACAAAGGTTCAGTTGCTGGTGCATTAGTTCTATTTAGCCCTTCCAAGTAGAAAAAGATCAAAGAAAACACAAACAGGAGAAAGAATCAAAAGGAAGTGGTCTTGAAACTTCAAAATGCACTAATTAAGCCCAGGATCTTAATCTGTGATTTCCCATTAGAAGAGATTATAATTGGTATCAGTGCGTGCCTAAACCAAAAGAAGCAATTTGATAGAAGCGATCTGTAATCTCACACATCAAAGCTGGAGACAAAAGCATATGGTACCAGCAGGGAGAGAGAAATGTAAAATGCAAAGAGAATGTGCAAATCCAGATCCCGAATAAGCTATGACCTTAATCAAAACAAGTTGGAGATCCACTATTTATTTGCTGGAGGGGGGTCCACTATTTACTTATCTGTGGGAGGGGAAAGAGGTTTAAACATACCCTAGGTACGTCCATAAGGTCTCAGAGTCACAAGATAAAGGTAGAATCTTAACGAATTATCAGAGTAATGCATTGAAGAACTGCACAATACATTGTGGCAGTTGTTCTAGGTCATACCTCATCCATCTCTTCACTCTTCCTTTTCTTTCTTGGCTTGATCACTTTAACTGTAGATGGCAAGGTACTGCCCTCGTGCTTCACCTCCATCTTATTGGGTTGCAAAGGTGTGAACTGGATTTCCATCTCTGGTTTGGGGAATCGACTAGTTTTGCCATTTTCTGTGGACACTTCAGAAGAGTCAAGGACAATTTCTGAATGGTCCTACAAGCATAAAGAAATCAAGAAGTGAGTCAAAAACCCTCCTATAACACGTCCCTCCCCCATGGATTGCAAAGTAAGCATTCCATTTTCTGTCTGCCAGCTTTTGGACCACTTACGAAAACAGTTCTGAAATCTACTTCAACTATAGCAGAGTTTAAAAATAGTAAATATTTCTACCTACAACCACAGAACTTAGTTTTCCCTGATGATCTCAGTCCTGTACTTTTTTTTCAAATAGCTTTCCTGAGAGGCAGACAACTAGTCACACTTTCACAGCTGGCAGTAGTAGAATTTTCATAGTTTTCTTCATCTTAACTCTGCTGCCCCTTAGATGTAAGTAGTAACAGAAGCTTGAGAGACAAAACTATAATCTTTGTCTAGCTTATCTTTAGGGGGCACTCCCTTCCCTTTCTACATTAGGAAAGTTAATTGTGTAACTAAAAGTCCAACTGACAAACCATAAGCCATGAGCTAGATTCAGCCTGTGAGAGAATTGTATGTGACTACGTTGCCTGGAGGAAGAACAGGAATTCAGGAATCACCATTGTCTGAAAGCTGAAGGACTTGTCTTGTACCTACTTATAGCCAAACTGCAAGATCAGCATAGCACCCCTGGGATGGAAAGATCAGTTTGCAGAATTCTTCCTCCGCAGCACTTACCTTCAACCACCCATTCAACCCTTTCTTTTTTAGTAAAGTCAGCAAGAAAGAGCTGTGGTCTCCCCATTTCCTGCATCTAGCCAGCAGCTCAACTGCTGCCACAGAGCATACAAAAATTAATTCAGTAACTGTTCAAATGAAAACTAGAAGACAGGCTACTGAGGCTGTGCAGGTGGCTGCTAGTACTGCTGTTGATCCTGAAGGGTACCTTCTCTCAAAAGTGAAAATGACAAAAGCCCATGGAAAGCCAAAAAGGTATTCACCCTCTTTGACAGGCTCTGTTGGGATCCTGAGTGGAAATACCAGCACCACTGAATTCCCAAGAATGAAGTGGGCTAATAAAAACATTTTTCTCTATTACTGCTACTTCATGAAAGAGTTAGCACTCAAAAAGTTACATATGAATGGTTAGAGTCATTAGCTAACAAAGCTACATGCAAGAATCCTGCAGTGGAAGAAAGCAAATCCAAATTTGTCTTGATATTGCTCATCCGTTTAAAAGGAGCTGATTAGGTGTTTTTTTTTGTGGTGGTGGTATTGGTTTTGTTTTGTTTTCAGGTGACTTCTCACTTCAGAAACATCAGAGAGGTAAGTTTTCAGAGCACACAGTTGAAGTAAGATAAAATTATTTACATAATTATCTGCGATAGCTTTTATTTCTACCAAAAGCCACTAATTCAGGTGCTCTGATCATCAAGAGACATTTGCAGAATTAAACTTTATAACTGTGCAGGATACAAACAGGATACAAATTTCTTCCCTATTTCACATCTAGTAAAATCAATACAGCTGCGTAAAGTTTTCAAATATAAAGTTTTGTACCAACCTCACTTAATGAAGAAGCACTACTAGGACATTGAGATAATGAATCATTCTCTTTAACTTCATCTTTTACTGGAATAGCTTGTCCAGTTAAAGGATTAGTCCTGCTTTGGTTTTCTGTCAACTGTAAATATTTAGAATAAATAAAAATTATGTCAAAAGAGTGAGTTTTCTAAAGTTACAGCACAAAAACTTAAGTGCAGACAGCTAATGAACACCTGAACTGAAAGACAACACAAGTTTAAGGCAGCAAAATCTACTCACGATGCAATCATAAAACATGCCCTGCTAGGTCTCACCAACAGTTGGTCCAGTTCAATATTCTACCTCCAAGAGTGCTAAAAGAAGGTGCTATTTAAGGACAACCTGTGTGGATCCTGGTCACCTTGTCACCTGTTCACTCCGTCATCTCCCAGCAGCACTCTCAGTTATTGTGTTACAAATGCACTTCTGCCTAATCCTCAGAGTACCCACATGTGAATACATTTATTGATTTCTACTACAATTTTTTCTAATCCCTGTTGACAGTACTTTTGTTTCCACCACCTCCAGAAGATCACTAGCTACTTCATATAGGAATGTGTTATTTTAATTTCTTTAAAATTATTTCCTAAGTTTTATCAAATGCTGCCCAGGGTTTGCAGGATGTTAAGGAGGACAGCTCTGCCTTCTGTTCAACCATCACAGCCATGACTTTGTAAGCCTCAGCTCCATAACCCTCTAGGTTGCCTTAACCTCTCCTCACAAGGCAGGAGACATTGCCTTGATTACTTCAGTTGTTGTTCTTTATCTCCACTATGCATTTCCTGAAAATTATTTGACTCTCCCCTCATTCACTTCAACTTCAACACAAGCTTGAACATAGATTTCACCTCAACATGAGGAGAAACTTCTTTGCAGTAAGGGTGACAGAGCACTAGGACAGGCTGCCCAGAGAGATTGTGGAGTCTCCTTCTCTGGACACACTCAAAACCCACCTAGGCACATTCCTGTGCAGACTACCCTAGGCAATTCTGCTTTCACAGGGACCTGATGACGTCTGAAGGTCCCATCCAAACTTTAATGTACTGTGATACAACCTAACAGTTTCTCATATAATAATCCTGTTAACAGGCTTTCCTTATTCATTACATCAAACATTGTTACTACTGGCTTCAGGTATGTACTTCAGTACCAGTTTCTCACAATGATTCTTCTCTGTAACTAGTTTTATAGCAAAATAATTTTATGCTGCTATTACAAAGCCATACAAAGCAGTAACCCTTGACAGAGCTATTCTGTCCTCCTTTACAAATCACAAGCTTGATCTATAAGGTACTAACTGAACTGATGAAGTAGCAAGAAACTAGCTGAACAGTCTTATTTTGCAGTAGTGAGGAAAGAGACGAAGAAATGCCTTTCGGCATTTAGTCCAGTCCTGCAACAAGAGGAGAATTGCATTTTCAAGCAGCTAGAGAAGGGACTGATAGGAAATGTGTCCAGCCCTGTCCATCATTAAGTAGTAATGGAGCCACATAGCATTAATTCAACTTAGCAAAAATATCTCATTAGATACTGTTCATGTAGCACACAATGGTCTAGGGTCAGATTCAGAAGTCTCAGAACAGTTGCAAGCCTTTGAATTTTTGTCCAGGAAATACGAAAAGTATAGCATAAGTTTCCACCACTGTTTTGGTTTGAAGTGAGATGAAAGATACTGCTTTTTTGCCTTGTGAACCCCTCCTTGGGCTTGCAGCTTTTGTTACAGAACCACCTCTATTACCAGACTACAGGTTCTATCACAAAAGCTAGGCTGAAATGCCCTTGACACTAACAAACTGAAGTGACACTGTAAATGTCATCAAGTCTCTATAACCTGGATTAATTAGTTCTTTCTTCATGAACCTAAGTTCTACAATGGAGAGAGAGTTGTGGCATTCTAGTAACTGAAGTATTTTTATTTTTCTGAAACATTATGAAAGGCAGAGGAGAAAGAATGAAGAACAACTCAAAACTGAAGATATAGTAAAAGAAGGAAGAACTATGGAAATTACCTTTCAACAACATTAGGAATCTCCTGAAATACATACATGTTGAAATAAAAGTTAGCAATAATGTATAATTCATATACACTTCCTATAAGAAACATACCTCTTTATTTACAGACTGATCTATTTCATCTTGTCCATCTTCAGGTACAGGTACTTCTGCCAAGGACTGAAGGTGTCCATGGTTAATATTTTGCCTCAGTTCCTTTAGTAAGCAGTCTTTCTCAGCCAGCTGTTTTCTTAGCTCCTCTATATCAGTTTCCTTATCCTAATAAACACAGCAAAAATTGCCACAAATGTTAGAATGGGGAAAAGAACTTAATGTATAAGCAACAGTACCATTACTTGGTAGTGTAAGTTCTAGAATTGTAGGCTAAACCAGTCAGATATCCAACAAAAAACCCAGTAATTTTATGTATGAAGTCGAAAAGGTCTTTAATAGCTTGGGAAGGGTTAATGCAAAAGTTTTAATTGCATTCTACTTCTGTAGAGCTACAAGAAGTTCACCTATTTATAATGAAGTCTTTGGTGCTGTGAAAAAGGCAGCAAATGTGAGTTGTTTTGGATTTTCAGTTCAACTATGCAAGATCAAAACAGACTACACTGTTTTTAAAAGCTTTGTTTCTTTGAAAGCAAATTTGTAACAGTAGCTGAAGCTTCACCATATTCAGTAGTTCAAATGAACAAAAAAAGCTGCAAAGTGTTTAAGAGCACCAAAAGAGTGCCAGTATAATGTTTTAAAGAATTAACAAACAACAAAAAAACCAACCACCCCAGACACAACAAAGGAATAATCACACAGGAGCAAGAAAGATCACCTTTTCTGAATCCTGTAGTGCAGCCTCTTTCAGGTCTGCTATTTCTTTATCCTTTTGTATCATATTAGAAGCCAAAGCCTTGAGTTGTATTTCCAAAGCTTCTACTAATTGATCTCTTTCTTCACGCCACTTTTGAAGACTGCTCTCCTTTTCTACCAGCTGTGCAGTAAGTCTTTCCTAAATGGGAATAAAGAAGGTTAGAATTGAACACTGCTACATTGCCTTAACTGTTATGATAGTTTGGCTTTGCATAATTGACAATATTTTATGGGCTTACTACACTCACAAGCCAATGTGAGTTAAAGCTCACATAAAACTAGTTTGACTACAAATATGCAAAGGCAAACCATGCTTCAATTCAGAAATCGTTTTTTTATTTACACTTACGCTATTTGCAAACAATTTTTGGTAAGAACCACCACTCCTCCTTGCTTGCTTTGTGATTTTGCTTACTTGAGACTTGTTAGCAATAAAGCCACAAAGTCATCCTAAGCTACTAACATCCAGAAAGTCATTGTTAACTACTTCCATATTGAAACACAGTTTCACATTTTACAAATTCATAAGAATTTCACATTTAAGAAATTATGAGCCTGATGCAGTCCAGTGAACCACAACGCATGAACCTTGTTATTAACTATCAGTAGACTCTACTTTGAGAGCCTGTCACTAGCATTTTGACCAAGTATTTTTACTTCATATCTGGAAAGAAGCTTTTTTTAAGTCACCTCCTACTTGCCTTTTCTGTTCCTCCTAAAGTCTCATAGGCTTTTTCATTTGTAAACCTTCTATTCGTCCCTTTTCATACTGGGAAGATCTCACCTAGGTCTTGCCATGCGCTTAAGTCAGGCAATTTTGACAAAGGCCAGCTACCCTCAAGCACCCACACTGTTAAACACTTGACATGAGTTTTATTCTGTACTAGACTTACACCACAGGACTTTGACAGAAGTCACTTACAATTTCTGCTTGCTGCCCTATGTGACGTTCTCTGCCCTCTGCAAATTTTCGTATTTCTCTGTTGCGATGGCTCTCAGCTTCTTTTACTTGACTTACAAGTCTTGCTTTTTCCTCCAGCCATTTTTTCCTATCAGACTGATACTTTGCCTGATTTTCCTAATTTAATGAAAACAGAAATAGCAGACAGATTAAGCAAAGTCCTAAAATCTAGATTACCATTAAATGCATTCATTTAGAAAAGGTAAACAGAAACACTTGCATAGGTTTAATCCAGCATGTTCCCAAGTGCAAGTGTTATATTCTCATTTTCTCTTCCCCATTGAAAAAACATTAGATCTTTTCAGCACTTCTAACTCAGACTGGCAATTTTTCATGGAACACTACTTATTTTTCCCCTTTAAAAATGCTATTACACATATATAACAAACCCTCTTAAAGTTAGACCGAAAAGTACAGATAAAAGGGTCTGTACAGTTTAAAAAAAAATCCCCTAATCTTTTATACTGCCCTACAGGGCATGTTAGAAAACTTCTAGCTCAAGACTGAAAGGCAAAGAATGTAACAGAATTTGAATGGTAGACTGAATAGTGCACACCCAAGAATGTAACTTCTATCCACAGCAACTTTGTCTCCTTTTCTATCACAAGCTAATATCTTGTCAGGCACAAGACATTCTCCCACACAAGACATAAGGCACCAGAAAAGATGCTTGGGAAAAAAGGATTACTTTCTAATCCAAGGAGAATTCATGGTAAGTAATTAGCCTAACAGAAAGGCCTTACAGGGCATACAGTAAACAGATTTTGAAAGAGTTTGATTTAGTTGCCTAAGCAACTGACAGAAGAGGTTCAGAAGAAATATTGGAGTTGTACCAGTTAAGATAACCGTAAGAGGAGCCCACATACAGAAGCACCGCCCATGGTAACGCAAAACAGTGAAGGGTGTAGTCCACCATGGGGCATCAGTGATGCCACATATTAGAAAGACACTGCATCTAGACTTTGCTACACTCATGAACTGCAGCTTTTAGAGTAGGCTTCCTTTACAAGTGTAACAATTCGCTGTAGCCCACACTAGCTCTTGAAGATAGCAACACAAAAAACATAGATCCCTAATGGAAGTTATGGCTTTAAACCTAAGTACATCATCATATTTTACCTCCAGTTCTTTCTGCAATTTCATTAATTCTTCATTTTCATTTTTCTCCTCATTTTTGCTCTTTTGTTGGCAGTTACTGTTGCTCTGGTTATCCAGCTCTCCATATTTCTGCTTCCATGCTTCCAGTTCTAGTCAGTACACAACATGAGATTATATAACAGTTTCAAATGCATATTTGACCCTACTCACATCCTTCTACTAGTTACTTGAATTTATTAGCTGTGACAGAAAAGGGACAATGGAAGCCTTTAATTGCTACAAGTTTGTTATATACTACATGAAATTAATACCTAGTTAACAGTCAGCAAATAAAACAGAAATTTACAGCAGCTATCACAATACATCCAAAACAATTATGGCCCCTTGCTATATTCCCATGGAGAGATTACCTTGAACTAATCTGTTGGTCTCTTCTAATTTGGCTTCAAGCACTTGATCTTGTTCAATCTGAGTCTGTTCCTGTTCTTCTAACGTCATCCGCATATCTTCAATTATTTTTTCCTTTGCGTGTAGATCTGAAGGTAATAAACGGACAGATGAAGCCCCTCCTCACGCCCATTGTTTTCTCCCAAAGTGCCCCCATGACAAATTGTTCCCATTTCCTGAGGTCCAAACTTCCAGCAGAAAGAAATAGAGCATCTCTACCAAACTACCCAAAACCAAAATTCTTAACAGATATTTATCAACTTGATGTAGCTGTTTCATTGCTAACATCAACGTATGGCGTGTATTATATGAACAGCTAACCCTTGTTGAACTGATGAATTTTTACCAAACTTGCCAGAATTGCTCTTGTGGTAGTTAATGCTTCAGTGTTTCTTGTTAAAAAGGCCAAGTAAATTAGCAAATAAGTACAGCAAATACACGCTTTCTCTGAAGCTTGTGTCTTATACCAAGACTATTTCTTTACTCTTGAACCAGTCCTAATTCAATAAAACTTAGTTTCTGAGTTAAACACTTTAATGACTAGTTTGAAGTTCTCAGTATTTTAAACTGTAAATATACAAGTGTCTCTGAAGTCATTAACAAGATAACAACTCATTATGTTGCCATGTCAAGAAAAGCCAACACCCCAATAAACAAAACAAAAAGACCGGCCTTCCACCCCACCAAAATCCTCCTAAAGCCAAGGGTGTTTTTTTTTCCTGACCTTTACATGTTTTCTCATACTGTTTGGTGATTTCGTCCAATTTCTCATTCTTCAGCTGCTCCTAAATACGACATTGAAAGCATTTAAAGAAAAACCATTGAAAGAAACAAATATTCATGCTAGAAATTAGTAGCTTTTTTTGTCTGAGCTTTAACAAGTACTGAATGCAGTATTTAAGAAAAACAGTCCAGAATAACTAAGTTTTCCTATATAAGGCAGCATTCAAGCTGATTGCAAAAAATAAAATAAGAGGTTTAGAGAAAAATATGTTAATAACAATGTCTAAGTGCCATTAATCAGAATCAGGGTATCTGCAGGTATCAAATGTCTATTTACTAAGCAAGTTATCCTATTTAAAACAATGTGAAAGTGCCCTGCAGTAAAATGCTCTTTAAAAAAAAAAAAGCCTCTTTCATTCATGCATTAGAACTAATTTCACTTAGCTACTCTTGTTTTGCCCTGATTTCTCTCAGCTTTCTCCTGTTGCTTGGAAAATTTGCCTCGCTAATGGATTAGTTAAAGTTATGACCAAGTAACATTAAGAAAATAAGATACTTTTTGAAGCTGCAGGATTGTGCGCTGTTTCATTTCCAGTTGTTCACTCAAGTTGTTTTTAGCATGCTCCAGTTCATTAATTTTATCCCTCAGGGATTTCTCCCCAGATCGCATTGTGGACACCTGCAACGATTCACAAAGATGGCAAGCAAAACTAACATTAAGTGATCAGACTTACAATCCTTGTAAGTTATCTAAATATCCAAATACTCTAAGAGTCAAATTTTTACAAGCATCTTAGCTCCATCTCAGGGGTTAGAAAAGATTATCACACATCTTTTCCAGAGCAGGATTTTCACCGTACAAGAAGGTGTTACATTTGGCTGGGAAAACAACAAACTGAAAGAAAACCTAGAATGCCTAACCAGGAAATAACCTAATCAAACTACAGGATGAGTTGTCCTTTAAGAAAAAATAGGAGTTTGCTGACACCTGATCCCATCCAGTCCTTCCTTCTTCTCAAATAGAGGATACACACTGAGTGTTGAAAAGGATAAGGTCCCTCAATATTAAGCTGCTAGGAAAGATGTCAATATATTTTAAAGGCTTAACTTTCAAGCCCAAACTCTTGCAAGTCTTCTGAATTTCAATGATGTGATGACATCTTAACATATCAACATTTCAAAGTTGTGATATCAAGTAAGTTCTAAGAAATCCTACTACTTGGTAACTAAATGCTAGCAATTAAAATCCATTTAAAGTGATTCCTTTTTCATTTGTTCTCCTCAAGAGAAAACATAGCTCAGATTTTCTGATTAACCAATCTTTTCCTCCCAGAGACCAGTATTTTCCATAAATCTGAGGCTCTGGAGCCAGCACAAGTAATGTAAGGCTACTATTGTTATAAAGATCATAGGGTCCTTCCCCATAACCAGATAAGCCATAGTTGTTCACAAACCTCTTTCAAGTGTATAAATAAAATGCACTACCTCTCTGCATTATCTATACTAGCCTGTGTTTTGACACATGGTCCTTGGTCTACAGCTTCAATAGCAACATAACTTAAGATTCACTGTTACTCTAAATACATGACTGAAGATAGCCTTATGTATGAATCACTCCTAACCATCATAGCTTGAGATTTGTGAAAATAGGTTTGAATAACAGAACCTCAAGCAATCTTGCAAAAGAAACGTTTGGCCAATGGTTACCAACCTCTTTTTGTACTTGCTGAATTTGTTTCTTAGCATCAGCAAATTTCTCTTTCAAATCTACATATTCTTCTTCTTTCCTCTGCAAATCTTTTTTCAAATTCTGGACAAGGGCAGAGCTCTCAGAAAGATCTTTATGTAGTCTGGTGTTAAAAATGAATATGCACAAATTAGTGTTACACATCTCAAAGAAACAGCTTTCATACATCAACTCAGACTCTTTGATGAATTTATTCATTAACAGAACCTCAGATCAATTACAATCTTAGAAGTTTTACTTTTGGATTTCATCTTCTTTCTATGCAAGTAACAGTTTCCTCCCATAATAGTTCCATGTGACTTAGGTATGTTTGACAGACTATACAAACACACGAGGAAAATATAATCAGCAAAATATGCAAATAAAAAAATTCAAGTAATGCATTAAGACTGCCAAGAAGAAAGGGTTTGGTTAATAAAAGCTGATAAACATTCAAATGCATTACATCGGTTTATTCTGATGTTCACAGAAAATAGTTTTAACTTATAGCCCTTAGAGAAAGAGACTCGTTATTTCATTACTTACAATGCTACAGATTGTGTGTGCTCATGCTCAGTTTTCTCCTTTTCCTGAAGGGACCGTTTCATACTCTCCAAACTGTTCATGAGCTTCAAAACTTCCTCCTTCCAATTTGCTTCTTGATCGTTTAATTCTTTCAGTTTTCTGTCTGAATTGGCACATTTCTCTTGCAAAGATACTTTATTACTTTCTAGACTTAAAATAATAGTTTCTTTCTCATGAAGGACTTCTTCTAACTTCTTTATGTTGTCATTTTTAACTCTAAGAGTTTCCAAAAGGCAATCAAGCTCTCTGATTTTTCCCTTGTAACTGGCAACTTCTTCCTCAAACTGCGCAATTACTCTGTGATCCTCTGCAGCCTGCTTTTCAAAATCCTGGGTTTTCTTCTGGATTTGCTCTTGCAACTGATTCATATTATCTTTCTGCTTTATTGACTGATTTTCAACCTCATTTAATTTTATTTTTAGTTCATTGTTACAATTCTCAGTATCATCAAGCACCTTTTTTAAGGCTTCAACTTGCTGAAGTAGTTCCTGAATCCGCTGACTTTTTTGTGAAGAGGCCTTAATAATATTTTTGCATTCTTCCCAAATACTTTCAACACTACAGTGAAAGGAGCACTCCTGCCTCAGATCTGCTGTAGAAGCAGTTTGGGACTGCACACATGCAGGACTCATTTGACCTCTGTCTGGTTCATCTTTTTGAGAGTCTAAGGAATCATTTAGATTAACAAAATCAATATCCATAGCATAAGTCTCTGAATGACCTTTATACAGCTCATCTACTTTGGACTGCATTGTTTTAATTTTTGAAACTTTATCAATTATACTTTTTTTTGCATGTTCTACTTCATTATTTAGCTCAATAATCCTTTCTTCCTGTTCCCTGTTTATAGCTTTCTGTTTGTCCAATTCTGAAACAAGCTCCTGACAGTCAGTTCGACATTGCTGAAGGTCTTCACTTAAGCTGGAAGCCCTTTCTTCAGAAGCAGAGATCTTGAGATGCAAGTTTGTTATCTGTCCACTGAACTCTTCATTTTTGTTTGTTTCTTTTCTGCATTGGTCTTCAAGCGCAGCTAGCTGACCTTCCAAGGTTTTAATTCTTTCCTTCAATGTTGATATTTCTTCACTGTGCTCAGAAGTGTTTCTTTTCACATATTCAGTTCTCTTTTGCTCTAGAGAATCCTCTTCCCAACTTGCCTTTTTATCTCCTAAAATACCAAAACACAAACACCCAAAACATAATTAAATGCTCCATACAGCTCAGGTTGCTTAAGATCAGCAATACAAGTCATTAGCAGTACCAAATAGCTATTACTACATGGAAAACAGTTGCCATGTGAAAGCCACACTCTCATATCATACTGCTTTTTGAAATCACAGAACTGCAGAAAGTCAGGGGCTGGATTAGACCTCGAGAGATCATCTAGTTCAATTCTCCTGCCAAAACAGGATCACCAATGCCAGGTCACACAGGAACTCATCCAGAGAGGAAGATTCCACAACCCTTCTGAGCAGCCTGTTGCAGTGTTCTGTCACCCTCAGTGAAATAATTCTTCCTCCTGTTCCCATGGAACTTCCTATGCCTCAACTTCTACCCACGTAAAACTCTGAATGGCTTAACATGCAATGGATGCCTCAGTCTTCTAGACCTAGTTTGTGGCAAAAGGTGTTCAGGAACCTTAAAGACTATCTCATCATTGCTCTATTCCAGCATTCTGCTGAGGGACACGGTTTGGTGGTGACCAGGCAGTGTTGGGTTAATGGCTGAACTCTTAGAGGTCTTTTCTAACCAAAACAATTCTGTTTCTAGGATTCAGTGATTCTATGATACTATTAGCATCTCTTCCTAGCAAGTGCCCACAATTCATATGTGGCTCTGGTAGCTTCTAATTTTATTTCACTCAATAAATTCAAATTAACAAAAGATGAATAGAAGGGGGGAGGGGAAAACAGATCTTATTTACTTGCTTTGAGTGTCAAGTTGCCTCAGCAGACCCATCTAGCCAATCAAGGAAATGTCTTTGATGGCTCCTCTGAAACATGGCTCAAGAGCTCACATTTTCTTTGACAAATTCAGATCCTCCAAATAAAGGGAGAAAATATACATGTCTAATACATCTTTAAGATGCTCTTTATCCATCCTGTAGTATGTCTCCTCACAAACTTGTATTTTGATGAGGCATTGGAACATGTTGGCTACCTAGGAAAGTCACGGAGCCCCCATTCCTGGAAGCGTTCAAGAAATGGCACTGTGGGACATGGTCTAGAGATCATGGACATGTTGGGTAGAAGGTTGGACTTGATGATCTTAGAGGTATTTCTATCCTTATTGATTCTACTCTGCACCACTAGTAGAAATATCTAGCTAGATTTACTAATATCTGTGAGCTAAACAAAATTTGGTTACATTTAGTTTCCACGTTTACTGGTTCAACAATCTCTTTAATACAGCCAGCAGTTTCCCATGGTATGTTAAGAAAAGCAAAGATATCATGTTTTCCTGAGAAATAAAAAAATAGTTATATAAATACATTAACAAAAGGAGGACTAGGGAGAATCTCCATCCATTACTGGATGCAGGAGGAAACACAGTGACAGAGAATGGGGAAAAGGCTGAGGTGCTCAGTGTCTACTTTGCCTCTGTCCTTAGCAGTAGAATTAGTTGTTCCCTGAACACCCAACTTCATGAGATGGGAGACAGAGAGGGGAAGCAGAATGAGGTCATCACCATTAAAGAGGAGACGGTCAGGGACCTGCTACACCACTTCAGATGCACACAAGTCTATGGGACAGGATGGATTACATCCAAGCATACTAAAAGATTTGGCAGATGCGCTCACCATACCAATTTCTATTCTTTACTGCAAATCCTGGCTATCTGGGGAGGTCCTGGTGGACTGGAAGGTAGCAAGTGTGACACCCATCTACAAGAAGGACCAGAAGGAAGATGTGAGGAACTATAGATATGTTAGTCTGACTACAGTCCAAGAACAGATTCTCTCAAGTAACATTGTGCACCCTACAGAGGGCAACCAGAGGCCCAGTCAGCATGGGTTTATGAAAGGCAAGTCCTGCAACAAGATGACTTGCCTAATGGATAAGGGAAAGGCTATGGATATTGTCTACCTGGACTCTCATAAAGCTTTTGACATGGATGCCCATGGATTTCTTGTGAAAAACCTGGCTGGTCATGGCTTGGAGGAGCACATGATCATCTGCTGGACAGCCAGGCCCAAAGAGTGGTGGTCAATGGAGTCAAACCCAGTTGGTGGCCAGTCAGCAGTGGTGTTCCTCAGGGCTCAGTATTAGGGCCACTACTATTTAAACATCTTTAATTCCTTATCAGGATCATTGATAGAGTGCACTCTATTAGGAGCTTGAGGGTAGGAAGGCTCTACTGAGAGACTTCAACAGACTGGATCAATGTGCTAAGGTCAATAGCATGTGCCTCAACAAAGCCAAGTGCCAGACTTGAGCCACAACCACCCCATCCCATAATACAAGCTTGGGAAAGTGTGGCTGGAAGTTCTCCAGGACAAAGGACCTGAGAATTCTAATCAACAAGTACCTGAATGAGCAAAGAAAGCAAGTGGTATTCTGGCTTATATCAGAATGATGAGACCAGCAGGAGTACAGATGTGCTTGCCCCCCTGTACTCAGCCTTTAGTGAGGCTGCACTTCAAATACTGTATTCAGCTTTGGGCAACGCAATACAGGACAGACATTGAGGTGCTGGAGTGGGTACAAAGAACAGCAACTAAACTGGTGAAGGGTCTGAAGAATGCATCTTATGAAGAGCAGCTGAGGGAACTGGGACAGTTTTGTCTCTACAACTACCTCAAAAGACAATACAAACAGGCAGGTGCAGGTCTCTTTTCACAGATAATTAGTGATAGAACAAAGAATAGTCTGAAGCTGCACCAGGGTAGGCTGAGGCTAGACACTAAGAAAAAAATTTTCACCAGAAGAGTAGTCAAGCATTGAACAGGCTCCCCAGGGAGCTGGTTGTATCACCATCCCTGGGTGTGTTTAAAGGTGGTTGAAATGTGGTGTTTAGCGGCAAACTTGGTAGAGTAGGGTTAGTGGTTGGGGTCTCCTCCAACAGGAACAGTTCTATAATTTATACTCAGCATCCCCTTACTTTTACAATGAAGCTAAAAAACAGTCTCAAGTTCTCCAGCTAGAATTTGGGACCTTCCTTTCCTTTTTACAATTGGTTTCTAAACTAGATAACAATTTGTGTTACAGAGCTTCCATGTAAGGGAATTTAGAAGTGAGGCAGATGCTTTGCACTGATACTCCCAACCATGCAGCAAAGCAGGATGAATACTACTACAAGATACATAAAATTCATTGCAGAAGCTTTTCATGTAGGAAGTAACAAGAACAAAAAAATGCCCCACCCCAAAATATGGGATGCAAGTCCTAGAGAAAGTACAAAAAGCTGAACTTCAGGACATAGTAACTCATTCTTGCAAGATAAACTGGTCATAGGTCACTAGCATATCTAAATTCTACAAGAAAGGTGGCAGTGTAGCTGTGCTCATTATTCTATTATACCAAGTACATGTAACATGACTGGTTAAAAGTGTGTGTGTTTTTACATATATAAGACACAATAAAATGTATTATGGAGCATTTAGTAACTCAGTTTAAAAATCACATGCCTTATTTTCAACACCCATAAAAAAAGACATTTTAAATGACTAAATAGCTTGCTCTTACCAACAGAAAAATTTCAGTGCTACATTAATTAGCACTGTTAGTCATTCACTTTAAAATTCTTGTTAGATAAAAACTATCACTTCTTTTGGGGGGTGGGATGGAGCGAGTTCTTTGTTTGTTTGTTTTATTTTGTTGGGCTTTTTTTCCCCTTTAACAAGCTTTATGAAATTCACTACCCACTGCATACAGACCTTGAAGGTCTTCAACTGCAAGCAGTTTATGCATCTCATTCTAAAAGGACTGGTAAACTCACACAAAGCAAGTAAAACAAGATGACTAGAACTGCATACAAGACATGCAAAATACGCCAACTGTGGACTTCATTTTACTTCCATTCAAATGGAAAGCTTTTCTTCTTTGCTACCACTGTCACCATGCTGGTGTGTTCACAGCATACAAATAGAATGAAACATCAAGTTTCACAGCACATACTATGGAAATGAAAAAGTGACTGTTTAAGCCAAAAGGTTGTCAATGGCTTGAGAAAACACAACAAATGAACCACCCCAGGAAAAAACCCACCCTTACAAGAACACACCACCAAAAAAACTTGAGCAGGAGATGCTACTCTCATCAGAAGTCCAGCAAGAGTAAGTTTGGTAAAGAAATTGCTTAAGAAGCATGGCTCAGTCCATAAGTATGTTGATGGGTGAGAAACAGCAGCAGAAAAGGAAATCTAAATATTTTATTTTAAACATTTAAGAGCAAACAGTATTAGGACCTCCTGCAAAAGAAGATATTTACATCACAGTTATTGCCATTTACAGGTCAATATAGATCTATTTTCTCCTCATAATGCAAATCTTTACACTTCAACTTTTGCTTCTGTTCTGAAGCAGTCAAGTGTTTTTGGAAGACCCCCTGCTGAGTAGGGGTAGATTGTACCTTTCTTTGCAGGTGGCTCTTCTGCAGTAGGCTTATTTTCAAAACAACGTTTTCTTCCCACTTCCAACGCAGTGTCCTCACAATCCTCCAACTGGCTGCTTTCATCCACTATGCTAGAGTTGTTTTTCACCAACTTTTTTTTAATGGACGCTACAGTCTTGTCCTGCATCAAAAGAAGATTACTTTAAAGTTTTACAAAAGGAGCATTTATTTTTAACATATAAGCATATGAAATATTACTATGCAGGTCACACGTATAACAGTTGTCAGAGGAACAAGTCAGTTACAGGCCAGTTATTTAAATCAAAAGCAGACACCTTCAGATACTAATAAGCACAGTGCTTTGCACTGTACAGAAAGCACTGCAAGAGAGTAGGAAAATACAAATTTAAAGGGTTGCATGTAAGCTTCCAATGTCAAAGGAGTTGATGAAATACCCAATTTCTTCAAAGAAGAAGTGGTCAGCTCTACAAGTTCCTCACTTTGCCTTAACTGGTAGAGTTGCAAGCATTAACTGCCTTCAATAAAGCGACAGATAATTTTTGTCATGACAGATCTGATGCAATTTGAAAGCCCAGTCAGTTATGTCACATACACTTTAGTCTACATCTGGCTAAGATTAAAGTTTCTTTACTGGCAAGATGACACATGGGCAAGTCATGCTGGTTGCCAAGAACGAATTAGTGGTCATGTTTTGAGTTTTGTGCCACAGTCTCATGAAAACAGCAGACAGTTGGAGCTTTGCTCTTGGAAGAGGTAATAGGAAGGAATCACAGCTCTTGGCACTCTCAGAGTATTCATACTATTGAAAGGCCAAGTTGCTGTGGAGCACAGAGAGGGAACAGATGATGAAGTAGAGTTAAAGTCTTATCTTTATAGTAGATGAGAGAAATAGATCATCTCATCTAAAATTTTCTCAGAACTACTTCAGGTTACTAGACAGCAGGCTCAAAAAATAAAACCAAACCAAAAGCCTAACTGTGTGTTCTCATTTTTATGAACTGTATAGGTTTAGCTGAGCTACCCTTTCAAGCATTCACCAGCCAGCAGTACAATAGCGAGTTACAAGTTTTATTAATAACATAAAAGGCGGAGATACCCTGGCCATCCACTCTTAGTTCAAACTGTTGATCTGAACACTCACCATTGTTCTTTCCAATGCCACATGTGTGTTGCTCTTTTGCTTCACCCCCATGCCCTTTGAAAGTGTGAGCATAGTGCTGATAAGCAGAACAGATTTTTGTGGCAAATTTACACAATCACTGTCCTTTCTCTATCTTTTAACTTCAAATAAATGTCATCCTTTGCTGTAGCAAAACCACTTTTCCTCTCTCTTCCGTTCAGACAAAAATGAAAAAAAAAGACAGTGACATAATTCCTCTTTTTCCACTGCTTAAGTCCCCTCACTTTAAAGAGTTGTTTTCTTCCGCCCCCTTCAAAGGGACTCTATAGTCTTGTCTGCAGCCCTCTAATAACTCAAGATCACTGCTTCCAAAAGTAATTTTCCACTCCCCTGCCATTTTTCTGTAACTTTAGTTTCAATATCAACTTCACCTGCTACCATGTGAAACAAGCAGCAGTTGAACAAAATGTTCATTTTTCCAAGTGAAGTCTATTATAAGCATAAAGGTAGCTTTTATTTGTATAAAGAAAATTGAGATGTTTAAGACTTACATAGTCTTTCATGGTTTCTTCAAAATGGGATATCAAATCTTCTAGTCTTATAATAGCATCATCTTTTTGCTCCACCATGTCCATGAGTTCTTGAATCCTTTTATTTTGTGTATCCATTTTCTTGGAAAATAAAGGATAGTAGTTCAGTTAGTGTTAAATTGTTGAACTACACCATGTATTTAGAAGCAAGATCATTTAAGCTAAGCTTGACATCTAGATATATCTATAGAGATATATATGTACACACTTCAAAAAGCTTGAAACATACTATAATGACATTTAAAGCTGTGGTGGATTGAAGTTCCCCCCCCCAGCATTAACTTTGCCAGACCAACTCAGAAGCAAATGAAGCTATATTTACAAGCAAGACCTACACTCTACAGAGGAGTGCAATGAACATGTACAAAACATGCAGTATTTACAATATTATACAGATATTCGTAACTAGCAAACAACACAAAAAACCCTGGTCTGAGATCAGGGAAGCTGTTCCACTGTCCCCCTCTCCCCTGTCCCACAAGCAGTGAGTTAGACTTAACTAAACAATTCCAGCCAAGGCCAGCCAACAAGCAGGTTAATCTCTCCTGAGCAAAGCAAAACAGCAGAGATCAACAAAGAAGGATAGTTTAGGTACAGCCCATCTTATTCCCAGTATTTATCCAATGAATTTGTTTAGAATAATATTTTGTTTTCCTTTTTACACCCAATAGTCATTTATTTATGTTTTTCTACTTTCCTGCTCAAAATCTATAACTAAATTTTAAAGGCATAACCTAAAACCACCACAAAAGCCATCAGAATTTTTTACTGAAGCAAATAATTTTGCACAGGTTTTTGCTTGGGAAAATTACCTCAGTCGCTTCTTTAAGCTGCTCAGCAGACTCATCCAACTTAATTATCTGTGTTTCCAAGTCTGCAACAAGAAAAGCAGCCAACATCAAATAAGCAGCTATTACATAGTTTATTCAGCAATCCATTTTCCCAGATCTTCTGGTACCTCATTAGGTTTTGAATATGTTTGGCCTTGCAACCCATGCAAAACCAAAATCCCCCTATTGCAAAAAAAAAAAAACCTGAACAGCTTCTCATGTCAATTTCTACTTACAGTAAGTATTTCTATCATGTCAAGAGACTTCCACTGAAATTTCTTTATGAGGTATTGATACTTTTTCCTCTATGAGTGTTCCAGAGGGTAAGTGAGAACACTGCATTAGCAAAATGTGAATAATTGTAGCTATGCTGTAATACCCATAAAATCAAGAATCATTCAGGTTGATACTTTAACCCACGATTCAGAAGTCCACAATTAATTTTTAAGACAAACCTGAAAACTATCAAATAACCAAGGCCTGTGGATTTGTTCAACCTGAACATGCATAAAGGTGGTGAGCAATAGTTTTACTTATGTTTTGGTCCACAAATCCAGCTCAACTGGATTGTTTTACACTTTTTCTGCCTTTCACACGACACACCCATCTCACCTTTGGTTTTCTGTGCCAGCTTTTCTTCAGTTTTGATTAGTTCATTGGTTTTCTCTGTCAAATCTTCTTTAGTCTTAGTTAGTTCAGCAGTAACTTCTCTCAGCTGCTTTTCAAGCCAAACTATAGTTTCCTGTGGGTCCTCCAGGGACACAATGTATCTATGTGCTTCTTCGGCCTGCTTTTTGATGTCAATGACATCAGTCTGCAGGGAATCAATAACGCCCTCAAGATCAACACAGGCACCTGGCCCTGTGATATATCCTTCATCCTGAAATAGCAAATAATTGCACAATAGCCATTAGGTCTACAAAAAATTCTGAAGATCATTACAAATTCAAACAGTTAATTTTGGCTCCAAGGCAGTCTTGTGGATTCATATCCAATTTGATTGCCAGTCTCTTGTCTACCTTCAAACGTAAGTTTCCTGTATCATGTAACAGCTACTTAAAGAGCATTTTATGATCCACTATGACATTCCATTTTATATCACCACAAAAGCATCCTCACCAAATTCAATATAAAAACTAGTACTTCAACAGTTAAAAAGCTGAATGAATAGACCAAGTGCATTGCTTTAGAAGGAAAACATCTGAAATCATGTATCAGTAAAAATCTGAGGTGAAATATGTTTGTAGCAACTTATGAAATAAGAATCTAGTGCGGCTTAAGTATATGTACAGTTCTTGTTAATTCATTTGTAGCTACAATAGACTTGAGGGAGGGAAAGAAGTCTACAGCACCACTCCAGTACAGCCTATATGAGGCCTAAAATAAATCATCTTCAGATACTTCAAATAGACATTTAATGCTTTTAGCCCAATGTCTTTGCATAGTTTGAGTTGCAGAAACACAGAAAGCTCCAGATTCCTAAATTATCAATTACTCCTATTAAATGCCATAAACATATCTTGCCAAGGACACAGTTACACAACATGCAATTCCTTGAAACCACAACCATCCAATCCTTGAGACATACCATCACTGTAAGATTTAGCTAGTAAGAAGGATTTTACTGGGGCAGGGAGAGGGTGAAGATAAAATTACCAGAGGTCCATCTTGTTCCTTGTGAGGCTGATCTTCCAATTCATTTTTTTCACCTTTACTTTCAGTACAACCGTTGATAAGTTCCTTGAAGATTTCCAGACGTCTTTCAGAATTTTCTTCAAGCTGTTCTCGCTCATAAGAAAGGTGCTCTCTATAGTAGGAAAAATAAGCCAGCTAAAAGCATGGGCTACTAAGAGGCTGTTAATAGAGCTATCTATAAACGAAAAGATGTTTGGTTTTGTAGGGTTTTTTTTTAGCAAAATCAAACCATTAAAATCTTTGTTACATCCAAAATACCTCCCTGCAAAAGGAGAGGGAGATAAGATATATACAGACTATAAATACCAGTTAACTTCAAGCATCATCTTTAAGCTTCTTCAGCCAGAATACCCCTTTAGAGTATCATTAAGGCTGCAGCAATCAAAGAACTTCAGTGCCACTTTAACAGGTATCCTGTCAAAGCTCTACAGGAAACAAGCACTGCTTAGATTACACACACTCCCCCTACCTACCCCACAGTATCACTAAGGTTGGAAGAGACCTCAGAGATCGAGTCCAACCTGTCACCACAGACCTCATGACTAGACCATGGCACCAAGTGCCACATCCAATCCCCTCTTGAACGCCGCCTCCAAGGATGGCGACTCCACCACCTCCCTGGGCAGCCCATTCCAATGGCTAATGACTTGCTTGGTGAAGAACTTCCTCCTCACCTCAAGCCTAAACCTCCCCTGGCACAGCTTGAGACTGTGTCCCCTTGTTCTGGTGCTGGTTGCCTGGGAGAAGAGGCCAACCCCTTCCCAGCTACAACCACCTTTCAGGTAGTTGTAGAGAGCAATGAGGTCACCCCAAGCCTCCTCTTTTCCAGGCTAAACAATCCCAGCTCCCTCAGCCTCCCCTCACAGGGCTTGTGCTCAAGGCCTCTCACCAGCCTTGTTGCCCTTCTCTGGACACGTTCAAGGGTCTCGATGCCCATCTTAAACTGAGGGGCCCGGAACTGGACACAGGACTCAAGGTGCAGCCTAACCAATGCTGAGTACAGGGGCACAATGACCTCCCTGCTCCTGCTGGCCACACTATTCCTAATGCAGGCCAGGATGCCATTGGCCCTCCTGGCCACCTGGGCACACTGCTGGCTCATATTCAGGTGGCTGTTGATCAGCAACCCCAGGTCCCTCTCTGTCTGGGAGCTCTCCAGCCACTCTGACCCCAGCCTGTAGCTCTGCATGGGGTTGCCGTGGCCAAAGTGCACCACCCGGCACTTGGACTTGTTGAATGACTCAATGATCTTTGAGGTCTCTTCCAACCTTAGTGATACTGTGATACCCCAAACCACCGCCCTCCCCGTCTCCTCCCCCCCCAAAAGCCTTTCCTATACAGTATTCTTCCTGAACTCAATCCAAACAGAAACTGAACCATTAACAGAGGCAATAAGCCTCACAGAAGAGCGTGGTGTCTTATTTCTGTAACCCATCTCTCGATCAAAAGTGAGTTTAAATTTCATTTCTTAACTGGTAAACTTTAAAAAATGCTTAAAGCTAACTTACTTGAAATTCATTTCCCGCTCAGCAAAGTGTTTGGTAAATTCTTGCATCACTTCATCACGGATTTTTAGTTCCAGCATTAACTTGTCCTTCTTTTCAGTAATAAGTTTCTCCTTCAATGTTTCCACGAGACTTAGCAGCTTCTGAAGTTGTAATTAATATTCATTTTTTTCATGAAGAAAAAGCTTCCCAGAAGTGATATTTTTTCCCCATTCCTCAAACTCTACCACATTGTACTCTTCTAGCTGGCTAAAGTTGGGTTTTTTCCCAGTTATTAGCTTGTTCATAAACAAGAGGATTCATGGAATAGATTGAAATATCTGTTTAGCACTAGCGCAGCAATTTTTAGATTGGCACAGAGTGAGCCCTTGCAAAAGAACAAGTTTATTACTAGAATCCTTGAAGTTGTCTTAAAAAACAGGCTTAAGCTCCACAGGATTTGTCTCTTTTTCCAGATGCTCCTTTTTGAGGCAATGTTAATTAAGCCTACATAAAACAGTCTCTAGCTCTCCTTTGCCATCTTCTTGTCTTATCTAGAAGTGACTAAAATTGTTTCTCCTTAAAGGACAGTTTTCAGAGATCTCATATTTAGAACACAAACCAACATCTTCAGGAGGTAATACTTGCTGTGCATTGACCACCATAGATTACCAAGATGACAGACATGCAAATATCTAATTCTTACTGCCCAGTCTATATTTTTGTAGTTTTACTATAATAGACACTAAATCATGAGTAGTTGTACTTTTAATTCCTAATGCAGGATTTAGGGAGAATAGGGATGATCAGAAAAAAAGAAATAAAAAGAAAGAAATTGGGGAAACAGAATATCTTGCTTTTAAACTCCAAGCCACACTAACTCTTGAAGTACCCCTGGCACATACCATAAATTCTTCTTTTCCAAGAATAACTTTTTCTTTGTCTTCCTGCACTGGTTCTTCTGTTGACATAGTACAGTGTTCCTCCATCTCACAATCATCATCTTCAATGACGTCTTCTAAGCTTCTGTCCCACAAAATAGTAGCTCTTTTCCTTGGGATTGGCATTTTAGTGTAACTAAGTAGTGATTCTCTTGCTGATTTTTGGCCAAATGACTGATCTTGGGGAAGAATAGATGTGTCTACAACTAAAACCTATCCAGAAAATAAAGAACAAAATCAGTACTGACACTTCCAAGAGATACCTGTTCCACCTTCCCATGGGTATCCTGAGCATAGTACTTCCCCAACCTATCCTCAGAGTCACTACTTAGATCAGATACCAGCTAGAGCAAAAAGGAGGCCCTTCATAGTCTGTTTTTCTGAACCCAAGAACACCAAGCTTCACAAGTTCAACCACCTACAAGACAGTTGCCACTTCATGCACCAATAGAAATATACGTATTTCCCACATTTTGAATTTCTAGTTGCATAGCATGAATATCATCTTTCAAACTATTTCTTGAACAGCTGTATTACCCTTAGTCTGCTTATTAAGTACACTAGAGTATACTTAGCCTGCTTAGACAGGCCCATATTCTAATATCCTTTGAACCTATCTAACTGTCAACAAAAGTTTTCCATGGCTCCCAGTAAGGCTGCAGCACTGATCTTCAATACTTTTGTCTTCCTTCCTAGTTCAGAGTTTTATCACTCACTTCTACTCCCTCTACTGAACTTCCACCTTCTGACTGAAGCCTCTATGGACATAAACGTGACCTTTCAAATTACTCTTTCAAATTTTATCAATATTCTGAGTAATAAATATTCAGACTTAAAATAGCAGTAGTATATGAGGCAGCTAGAGTTACTCCAACATGAGAGCATGTTGTAAGTACAGAACTAAAATTCACCTCAATCTTTTCTTATATTTGGAGAGTCTCATTAAACTGGACATTTTATAGGAACTATGCATTTTTGGTAGGAGATAGTTCTATCCCCATGCTCCCAGGGAAAGAGTTCCAACAAAGCATTTTTGAAAACTTTAAGGAAATAAAGCATGACTACAAATAATTAGAAAATAGGATTGGAATACAAGGCAGAAGAATCCAGTAACTAAATTAATATTCTTACAAGTGAGAAAACTTATTCTTTAAGTGCAAATTGTAAGTAGTGATCAACAAGATAAACTCCACCACACTTACCTTTTGTGCAATAGCTGAAAACTTCAGTACATTGAGTGTTTCTTCATATACTGAAGCACATAGGCTTATGTTTACTATCATGTATACTTTCCCCTTTCCACTGAAGAATCCTTGCAGGAAATGAGTTAACTTACTTTCACGAAAGGGTATGTGTTGCTGCAGCCTTCGAAGACAAAAGAACAGATAACCAGAAGTTTAAAGATTTCCAGTCAATATTAAGTTATCCAGCCTGAAGACTTAACTTGAAATCAAAGTTGTTTTGGACTAGACAACTGTTTGTAAAGAGATTGCATGGATGTCACTGTTTTAGCCCTTATCTCAGATGGGCCATTGCAACTCAATCAATAGGAGCACTTAAAATCAAAAGCACATTCAGCATGTAGCCTAGGGTAGGTCACATAGCCTCATGCTACATAAAACAATAACCCATCTCCTTTGGTTTCAACCCTCGTGAAAATGATGTATCTAGTTCTAGCAATGCAGTATGCAACATTATTGGTGATCTCTCACCCAGTATCCTGCCTCTGAGAACAGACAACAGCAAGTACCTTGGCAAGAAAGCAAGTATATGCTGAACATGTAGAGATACACATTCTTGCCACTTAGTAGGTTCACTGCAGCTGTTTATTCAGTTATATGAATAATTCTACAGGTGTCAGCAAGATAGTGATGCTCTTGCCAGAACACAATTATGGTTCATACACAGCCAAGCTGCAGGACTGATAAACAAGAATAATTTAAAGTTGTTGTTTCCCATTCAACTAGCAATGGCCATCTATTAACACTAAGAGATTATCACTTTAAAGTGTGACAAACTTCAAACAGGCTATCAGGAACAGTGTTACAGCATAAGTGAACTTGGTAAAGTGCATCCAGGCACTATCATTGAGCACACAGTTTATTTAACTTCTGGGACAGAAATAAACATTCACATAAGAACCTCTGGAAAAAGCAATTCCTGCACAGTTCCATCCATCTGTGACTATATATTGTATTGGTTTTACAGAAAGGTGAAGTTTTGTATTATTTTACACTTAGATTCCCCAGCTAGGGCATAAATAGTAGAAAAGCTTTCTTTTCTTTGCATATGGTTAGCTAGATCAGGAGGAGAGTGTTAAAGTTGTGTCAAGATTTAGAAAAAACAATTTTGCCAATGAGTGCACAGTTTCAACAGCACAGCAATACCCTGCTGATGAAAAAAAAAGTTACACTCAAAATATGCAAGAAATGTAATTCAAAGGAGCAAAGGGCTGAATGTTTGATTCTTACTATGACACTTTTGAAAAAGGGGTTATAAACTTACTCCAAAGTTTATTTGATAAGCCAGCTCAGAAGTAGTTGAGTCTACAAAAGTGTTTATAGGATGTTAGAATTTCAGTGATTTCATTAAAGAGCAAAACAAGGCAAATTAAAGGTAAAATTGATGTTGTAAAGCCTTACAAGTCTGTAAGTATTTAAAATATACAATACTAACATTTTTGTAAACAACAGCTTTTAAACATTGCAGCTAACACCTAAAAAACATAGCCAATTTGCAATTTATAAAAGGACTTACTTGGTCTGTTGACAGTTCTTGAGTGCATTAATACACTTGCCTAGAATCAGAAGAGAGGTGTTTATATTTCCACTCTCTTTCAATCTATCACCTTCATTGCGGGTCTTGGTCCATCTTTCTGAGCCAGCAAGATCACACATTGTCAATCTGAAAGCAAATAAGGAAAACTCATTTGATTTATTTCAAAACACACACAAATTATCAAGTTTTAGAAGATCACTTTTCTTAGAGGAAGAATTTGCTCACCTTCATCCACATGAACACTGTATCCTTTTCAATGTTTTACATTAAAGCAAGTTCTGCACGACTTTCTGAAATACCCTTTCCCAACATGCTTCCCATTTCCCTCCTGCCCTTGTCCTCCTCCTCCTAAGGATTTACATGAGCTAATGAGTATAGAGGACTAAAGGACTAATAGAACCTTGTACCGAACAGAAGAGGCAAGCTGATGGCTTGAAATAGAAGGCCAAGTGCTATACGAGCGAAGGAAGTGGAGAAACCACCATGCATGCATGAGGCTCTACAAGGGAATGCTGGGTGCATATTGCAGTATCAGTACACCAAGATGGAATATAATCAACTTCATCACAGAAGACAACAGTTCTCTTTGAACTTACTCATTGACTTGAATCACTCGTGGTGTTCCCGAATCTTCAATTTTCAGCATCTTAACTGTGAATATGCTGTGACTAAAACAACAAGTTGAAAATCAGCAGAAGTGACAAAATAGGCCAATACCTTTCAAATATTTTTAGCCTCAACACCTGTTCTAAATGTTGTTGAACCTGTCTATATAACTGCCTCCTGTAAAAAAGTTTGTACATAGCACTTACTTTGCTTTTTAACCAGACCATTAGATAGAATAAAGCTTGAAGGCTATTTGATAAGATGCTGTACCATTCATACACATTCATCTTGCTGAAGGATTGAATCATGGTTGAAAGCATTGGGTCACATACTGCTAAAGCATGGCAAAACTGCAACCTACAAATCCAGACCTTATTAAAGCTTCTTGCCCTCCTGAAAGCCACAAGTCACATTTCAGTTTCTCTGTCCTCTCACATGACATCCTCTGCCCAATGTTATTAAAAATGTTTCTTACCTTCTGCTGGAGCAAGTATTTTGTTTTGTGCTTGCAGTACTCTGGTGTTTCAATCCTAGTTTTAGAAGTCTAACAGCTTCTTTCGAGTCATATATCTGAATCCAGCGAAGATCTTTACAGAGAACAAATATAGTTGTTATATAAATATCATTATCAAAACCAAATGTATTAGTAGGTAATATATGCACACCAAGATTAGTACATTCACTTGAGACATGAAAGCATTTTAAAAGCATTGAAATTCCCCCTTCCATGGGAGAGGAAGAACAGTTACATCACATCATTTCATCCTGTTAAACACACTAAAACCTTCAATCCAAACTAAGTGAGCAAGCTTAGCCTGAGCATTGAAAAACCAAAAAGGCAATGTCCAATATGGAAGTCCTATGTTTGTATTCGTCCAGGCAGAATGCTACCTGGAGAGCTTCTCAGTTTTAGCCTGTCATGTCACTAGAGGTCACCAAAATTGTATCAGCAAAAACACCAGCTGTGACCAAAAAAACCCAAAAACCTGTTTTCCCTCAATAACATTGAGAACAGCCTTATACTTCCAAGCTTTATAAAAACCTTATGCTGAAGCATAGCTCAAACCAGACCATTTCCTACATTGCACATTTTCTCATCTTTGAAGAAATAAGGGAGTTTGGTTTATTGTCTGATTCAGCTTTTTGAATTTACAGTGTGGCATATGAAATACAAAAGCAGCAAACAAACACCTACAAAAAAGCCTTTGATCTAGAACCAGTGTCATGATTGTCCAAAGGACTTGTAATAATCAAATGGGTTTCAAATCCTAATTTTTTCCATGGCCAGAAACATTCAACTGTTTACTTTCCATCCAAAACTAGTTACACCATTATTTTGATTAAACTAGAGTGCTGTAAAAATGTAATTTGTAGTCAGACTGAACTTTCTCACATTGTCTGAAGTCTGTTTCTCAATACAAAACCTGACAAACAAAACAGTAAACCACCAAAGCCAACCCCAAAAACTACAGCTGCTGAAGCATTTATAATTATAGTTGAGTCTTTTAAAGAAAAATTAAAAGCCAAACTACTAACAAGTTTGTCAATTTTTTTTTTTTTCTTTTCAGCATTTCTGCCATTTCAAAGAAAATCTTGTGTGCTCTCCACTGCCTAAGTCACTGTTAAGGATAAAGAGAAAATGCTATTTAAAGGTACAGCTACTGCTATGTAAGTAGATTTTTTCCTATACTTGCTGCAGACAGTTCCATAGCCACAGTAAATGAAGGTAGGGGTTCTCTAATCTAATAAACAGTTACAGGAACTTTGACTTTTCAAATTACATGCTTTGCAATTGCAACGTATTCTAATTACCTCTGACATAAGAGCATCCTTTGATGTCTTGAGCAAGGCGTAAGGGTTTTCGTTTCTTATCATTTGATATAGGATTCAGTAGATCATAAAAACATTCATTATAAATCTCAAAAAATGAAATCCAAACAGAATACTTGGGGTAATTATTCACAGATGTGCTAGACTCCTCTTTTAACAGTTCTTCCAAGTCTGCCAAGTAAAAAACATTACAAGTCAATATAGGCCTAGTAAAATGAATTTCTTTTAGAAAAAATGAATAAAAACTGGTATTGTAGCAGCCTCCTACAAAACACTTATCCCAGGCAAACAAAATATTTGTTTAAAATTCTCCCAGCCACCTTTAAGTATCTGTAAGTCACATGCTTACCCTATATGTTTGCAAGAGAGATCTACTCTACTACTTCCTTTTCCACTTGCAAATTTTATCAAACATGTACAGGGTTGTTAGAATTAAACTGACAAACACACTTCATTCTGACTTTCTAAAGCAAACCCAATATTTAGTAACTTTTAAATCCTAGAATTAGGTTTATCTAATTACATACAGGATGTCAGGATACTACTAGGGCCCACAGCATAAGTGGTACTACTTCTAATTGCTGTAGTTTCATCTTATTCAATGTCTGTTCAGGTATTCTTCTAATCACTTCATCCTTGTGTTTTCTGCTCAGCTAACTTGCTCAGTATGCAATTCACAAGTATAGAAAAATGTCAACTAGTTGTTTTACTATTAACATAGACCAGAAGCCAAGAAACTGATCTCAAGAAATATTCTTTGCCAGCTTTAACTGTAATAATACAAAACGTACCATTAGAATCACCAGCTGCTTTGGTGCTATTTTGATGGTCTACCTACAAAACAGAACAGAGACTTTAAACATATTATTGACAGCGTACCACCAGTTACTCTTCTAACATGTCTACTGACTACTTATGTAGCAATGCAGTGTAGATGAAAGAAACTAAGATTCTGGCAATACAACATGCCCAGTTCAACATACCTGTACACTTCTACTGAAAGGGTAGTTTTTACCTTAATACTCATTCCCAAGACTTCCCTTATATCATGCCACATCACACAATATAGCATGTCAACTTCCTGAGCCAGGAATAAACTAAACACAGAAGGAAACAGAGCAGCTCACACAAAACCAGTGAGATTTACTAGGATGATTTGCAGGAGTCTATTTGCAGTTTACATATTCTGTATCTGGTGAATCTAGAATCCTGAAGTGTTATTGAAGTTTTGCCAATTCATAATCTCATATGTTACAGCTTTCTAGGTCAACCCCCCAAAACATTTTTATGCAGAACACTCATACGCCTAAATAAAATTGTAAGCAACTTTTTGCTTCATGATACCAGTTATATAAGTTCTAACTGTTAGAAGGGTTTTCAGGGTTTCTTTTAATGTTTTGTCAAGATTACTTTGTGTATAACGCCAAGACTTCTATTAAAAAACTCCTCAAGTATTTAGATGTTTAAGTAACCCAAACCTCTCTGTTTAACTAGATCCAAACTTTGCAACCAAATTTATAAGCTGAAGTGTTGTTCATATATTCAGTTCTATAAACCAGAGGGGAGATGTGTAGTCAAACACACACATGACAGTTCCTTCTTAAGCACGGATAGAGATAGATTTCACATGCCTGTGTTTTCAAGTGTTGAAGGACTTTGCTACCACCTGCCTTCCACACTGGAAAGTTTCAGTTAGCCATCTTAGGGATAAATATCAAGGTAATATTCCACAAAAGTCAGAACACCCCATTATAATCTAGCATATAATCACTAGGGAGATGCTCAATTCTTTTCATTGAAATTTTAAAAAGCACAGTAAGAGTTTCTACTTCAAATTCCTTGGGTGTGCTCAGGTTTTTTTTATATTGTTCTATTCGTTTCAGAACTAAACACACGAAGAAAAACGTATGCTTACACAAAACACAAATCCCTCCTAAGTGTAATTGGTCAAAACATCTTTAGGATTCCAAGCAACTCTTAAAAGTCAAGTATATTTCTGGACTGCCTGACCATGATTTGTTTAATGAAGTCCAACAGAAACATGTTTTAATTTAAACCTGTAGAAGGTCAACTGCTTTATAGAGCTCTCCTCTTTAAAAAAAATATATATACTCAAAGGAAGCAGATTTTTATGTTCTTTTCTAGTTTGGAAAATACATATAGGAAATTATTACTTCTTTTCAAGTATACTAAAAGACAGGAAATTGTTTAATGGAGCAGACATACTAGCATCCCCACAGATGAAGAGACCATTTGCACCAGTAACCCCACAGGATAAATACTGTTGCCAAGCTATAGAAAAAGAGCTCAGAGTTTACATCCTATCAAGTATTCAGCTATAAGACAAATTCATAGGAGAACAGTCCATCAGCTCTATTACTCCCTTTACTGCTAATCTGACAGTAAATACATGCATCCATGCTTAAACACAGATAGGCTTTTCCCACTGGAAAATGAACAGGGTACCATTGAGCTACCTAATGATGCATGTACTCCTCAGTATAGAAAATACTCCTGTACCTCTTTTGTTAAGCGAAGCATAGATCTTTTAATAGTGCTTTCTTCTCTCACTTGCTCCTTATTCAGCCTTACATAATCTCTACACCGATGGGGTTTGAGATCCATTGCTGTGTATAGTTTTCCTTGAATACTTTTAAACAACATATCCATAGTCCTTGGTAGAATACCACCATCATCTTCTGTTCCTGAAAGTAACATACAAAAGGCCTTCATTATTACTGTGAACAAGGTGTACAGATAAATGAAGACAGAAAGAGAAGCAATTCTAATCTCAAGACACACATGAGGAATTGGCAGGCCACTTATAGCATGAAGTGGCAGGAGTTTCTGTATTCTCAAGGTAACAAAAATTGTCATTAAATCCTACAAAACAAAGAAAATTCTAGGAGACATGTGAAGATTCACTCCTTCCTCTGCCCCAGACCCTTTTTGCAGAGCATAATACTTATTCATGCAAAAGGCAAATAGGAATTAAATTACAACTTCAGTGCATGCTTGATCCAGACGCAAATTTTTTTATTCTCTGCCTGTAGCAATTAAAACAAACTATTCCTTAGCTGAAACTGTATAAAATGCATATGACTTTAAATAAAATTCCAAAATGCTAGTCTGGTACAGTGACTTACACAGTTCTGACATTCTGATACATAGAAGTATTTTCCTAATTCTACCTCCCCAGAGGATTCTAGGAGTTCTAAGATCTAGATTCTAGATACTTGGAGGAAAGAGGCCACATGCACATCTGGTTGAAATTACAGCCTTACAAAGCAGTATTACTAGTTTATGTAAACTCTGGCAGTGACATTGTTGGTGGTTTCATGATATTTGCTACGGAAGGAGACTTTCAAAGGCTATTTATTAATATTCATGAGAAACTAAATTTCTAAGGCCTACAGTTTAAAGAAAGGGAAAGAGCTATAATATTTTTGCCAGAAGTAATAGTCACTTTAAAAAAATGAAGTTCATTCAATGAGAACACATTTCTATTTATACCTTGGAAAGTGTAGGTTTTCCCAGCATTTGTAACCCCATATGTAAAAATAAGACGATTGTATCCATCTATGAAATCCTGGACTGGTTGCTTGATGGTACCTTCAAAGAATTCTTCTTGAGTTGTTTCAGGCCCAAACACCTGAGCATTACCAAGAAAAAAGAAAAAAGTTATTAAGCAATCATTAGAGATTTTTAAAGAATCTTTTAAGTTTTATGCTTATAATCTTAAAGACTATTTACAGTTTACTTTGCTTGGTATGAAATAAACAACTTTTTCAGAAATACATAAAATCCCCACAACTTTTAAAGACTTTTTTTTTTACTTGTGAAAAAGTGAACTTCTGGCCAGCAGCTTTCTCACTTAGTCGACTCAAGGAGTTTTTGGGGGGCTTCAGTATGATGCTTTTTGAGTCTTCAAGTGAAATATAGTCCTGTTAAAATGGAGTAAAAGCAATGCAGGCATGAGTATAAAGAGCTCAGTTTACAGGAAATAAAATAACCAAACATACAGTTGAAGTATTTTTACATTAAATGTCACACCTGCAATTCATTTTCTCTTTCCGATGATGTAAATGGCCTAACACGCAGGCAGACTTGTATGTGTCCCTTAGACTCCAAACTGCTCCTCTTGAAATAAAAAGAAAAGTTAGGGAAATTAGAAATTTGACTATAGTGTTTGACAGCTAGCATGTTAAGGCAGTTTTATTTTCATCAAGGTATTTTGAACACACTTATTTCATGACATCGGAAGCAAATTAAGTTACCATGTTTTACAAGTATTTCGGTCCCTGCAGGAGTTCATTGTAATAGCTTAAGTTACTCATGCAGTAACAGGTTCAAGACAATTAGACATCAAGAATGAAATCCACAAAAAAAAAAAATCAATAATTAAGTTGCTCTGAACCAGCAGTTAGCCTCATTCACAGAACACTGATGAACCCAGTAAGATATCAATGCAGTGCCACACAACTTCATCTAATCCTATGTATCTCCTCCAAATTAAAATATTACATACACTTTTTATTCTATAAAATTCTAGTCATGAATATTAATCAAAGAACTAAGCTTATTACAAACAAAAATCTAAGAAATACAAACATTAAAACTTTCTTACCTGACTTGTATCTGAACTTGAAGCTAAAGAAAATTGAGCAGAGAGATCTGCTTTAATGTCTTCCACATGTATTATTCCTGCTCTTTGAACCTCAACACTATCAATATAGGACAGTCTCAAATTTTTGTCATTATCCAAAGTCTCTTCCATCCTGCAAGATAAAAGTTGGGGGTTTTGTGGGTGTTTGTTTGTTGTTGGTTTTTCTTTCTGATCATATAGTGTAGAACTAACTTCTGAAGTCTTAGAGGACAAGTCAATTTGAGACCAATAACTGCACCTTCTTCATAAATAAGATGAAAAAAAGCTTTTTGCCTAAGTTACAGAGCAAGTCTCCAGTAGCTGGTTAGTGGATCTGCAGAGCAGTTTGCATCATGATGAAACCAGAACATCCATTCTTCTTTCAACAGAAAACATGTACTGGGAAAAAGCCCTGTGCATGCATCACAATCTTCCCAAAAGCCATGTCTGACAAGGAAGATGTAATTCTTAAAACAGCATTCCTTTGCATTGTCCTTTTAGAACAAGAGCTCATCCCTAGAGTAACCCAGACTCTCATCTCTAGAGGACCTGATAAATATGAAGCTGCAATGTGTTATAAAACCTTGTAGGACAGAATTCAGAAACATGCAAAAGACTAATAGTTTTAGCTATTAATGGAATACTAGAAAATTAGATCTCATGCCACAATACAAAAAGCACTTTTTAGTTGTTTGTTTTTTTTTTTCCCCAGTCATTTTACAGATCAGCAATTCACTAATCCATAATTTAATGATTTTGTGTATCTCAGAATCTAGGCAGTGAAAATTTGCTATGGAAAGTGAAAGATTTGGAGTTGATAGTACACAGGTAAATTTCAACCTAACTTCAAGAAGTGCTTCGGGCTTTTTTGTTGAGGGTTTATTTTGGTTTGGGGTTTTTGTTTGTTTTGTTGGGATTTTTTAAAATATTAGTGTATCTTGTCTGCACTTCAGTCTTCTGTTGTTTTTTCCTGTGATATAACAGATGTGACCTGGCAGCTTTTCTTTAAAAAAAATCCAAAACAAACAAACAAAACACAACACGTCCTTGGGCAATTACTCAAAGTATGGCAGCAAGTGTTCTAGCTATTAGTTACCCCCAACATTGCCTCCTGAAGTTTTGAGGCTTCGGACACAATTCAGTGGTCTTCTAATACTACATTGCCATGTCTATGCTAGAGCAATGCATATACATTCTCTTTAAATACTAATGGAGAAGATGGCAGTGTCCATTAAAACAACATATCAGGGCTAGTTCAAATCTCCTTTGCTCAAAATAAGTGTTGCCTTATTAAGCAGTCATAGCATTTCCACCCCCCCCAGCATAAAACCTGAAACACACTTGTACTTCAGTGTCAAGACGTTTGATAGATCAGCCTTCCTACCTAGCCTGTAAAACACACATACAGAACTTCATTAAACTACACAAACATCACCAAGTGGCAAAGAAACAACAGTCATACATAAACTAAGCACCCATGTTTAGTTTGTTTCTTCTAATCTACAGGGTGTTTGTCAGGCAACTCTATGAAAACCAGAAAGAACTTGGCCTGCAGTATT
Source organism: Melanerpes formicivorus (assembly GCF_026170545.1). NCBI lineage: Eukaryota > Metazoa > Chordata > Aves > Piciformes > Picidae > Melanerpes > Melanerpes formicivorus. The sequence goes on from NW_027142358.1 coordinate 11,857,095, forward strand.
ATCACAGCTGAAACAAACACTGACTGCAAATAAGCTGCTACTGGGGAGAAATACACGTGTGCCGCCATAGTCAGCTACTCAAATTCACACTGCAAAACTCTTTATCAGGCCTTGACAGGAAAAATATTTGTTACGTAACTGACATTTCAATTGCCTTAAATAAGAGTATTTTAAAGTGTGATTTGTCAAGACTGCACTCTCATTCTGTGCTTTTTCCTGTTAGAAGCAAAAGACAAACAGGACTGTGCGTGTAAAGCTGGAACAGAAAGTGTTCAGGTAAGCCTGGCAGTCAGCAGTATGGTTCAAGCACTGACAGCACGAAAACCTGAGACGCAGACTGTCCATCTCTCCCCACATTTTGTCATACAGCACCACAATTACCTTAGATATTCCAGTGCAAACATGCACATTGCCTGTCTGCAACCAGCAAAAGGCATTTGTATACGAGGACACGTTATTGTTACTCTCCTTATCGCGACCATAGGGTTTAGAGTTACAGACACCCTAAGGGATCCAGAGTGGCACACAGAACAGTGTGGCCACAGTACACGCAGTCTCTAACGCTCACATGCAGCATAAGAACGGGTAGAAAAGGCTCTAAACTACACAATAAGCTTTGCGGATTGCATAATACATAAAGTACTAGCCTTTACACTCACAAAAGCTGTTTTAAATGAAGTTTTTCCCTCTGGAAACCCATCTTCCACTGCAAAGCTTTACATTGTTTTCCCGTTCCTACGGGACACCGCCTCACGGTTTGGTCCGTGTCACGGCCCTGGGCCAGCCGTTACTCGCAACTCGCACACCCCGCAGCGGTACCGAAGCTTTCACACACCTTCGGTGACTCTTCACCCACCGTAACGCTAGTCACGACAATAGCGGCAAGGAAAAGCGAAGAGACGACGTCTCAGCACGGCCCGCCAGGAAGACCACCCACACTACTTCCCGACCCCACTACCCAACGCCCACAGCCCTCGGCCGGCCGGCCGGCCAGCCGCCCGACTCCCTCCCTCCCTTCTCAAGCGAAAACTCAGTAACCCCCCAAACTACCACAGCTTTACCTGAATGCTACGCCACGCTGAGCAGGCCCAGCCTCACCCACAGTGAGAGAAGTTCGTGTTGTTCCCGTTCCTTGCACCGGCAGACACCACCGCTCACAAGTACAGCACGGCCGCGGCTTCTTTTCAAATCCGGCCAATGGCAATGCGCGGCGCCGCGCGGCCCTCTGGGGGGATGCGGATGTTGCTGCACCCAAAGGACCGATGGGAAGTGTAGTTTCCTTGAGGTGGTGATCGTGGAGTCTGCCGGCCGGACAGGCGGCAGCTTCTCCGGCGGCAGCTGGGCTTGGCAATGGATGTGGGTACGAGGGGATGTCTCCTGAGGCTTCTGTATTGCACGCACATAGAGTTGTCAGGGCCTGTCCTCTCCTGTGAAAGTTGGACCTCTCCTGCCACGGGAAGGCGCCCTGGCCTCTCCGGGTTGCCCCGCGGCCTGCCTGCAGCTGCCCGCCTCGCCGTCTGCAGTGCCTGGCTTTTGCCGGTTTGGCAAATGGATATACGTAAGTTAAAGCTTGTCAATGCTCCGGGTGATTACAGTGCTGCTGTTTCCATGGGCGTTTTGGAGGCCGAGAAGCAATTTCAGGCTTTGCAGTCTGTACAGTCTGTATATAAACAGAGTAATAGCTATTTGCAGGTAGTGAAAAGGAAAAGCACCTATTCAAGCTGCACATGCCCTATATCAGAACAGGGATCAGCAGAATTGGGAAACTCCGGGTTTAAGTTCAGGCAATGGCTTGTTCCACACCCCGGGTTGCAATAGTGCTAGAGTGACAGCTGTGGAATACAGTTAGCATGGTATCTTTGTTTAACACCTTCCCCAGGTGGAAATTCTTGTTTGGAACCAGGTTTACTTGATTCAATTTCTTGAACACCAAAGCAATATCAAAGATATCATCCTTTTCTAGAATGGCAGGGTATGGAAATGTACGGGGTTTGGTAACAACAATTGCCATGAGTTTCTTTTTAGATTCAGGCCGGAAGTCTTTGAACTTTTAATAAAGAACGTCTGCTAGGTTTAAATGGAAATAAAAGTACAAGTGACTTGAAAGTAGTCAGGAACTACCAAAGCCAAACGTTTGTTTTTCATTTGAAGAAAAGCATGCTAATAGATCTGGTATCAGCTGCTTTGATGAGGTCGTCCTTAAGTCTCATTTTTCTTTTAATAAAGGCTATGTCATATCAATAAAAATGTGTACTCGATTTCAGTTTGCACGCATGTTGCAGGAGTTGGTCTGTTTTAACAGGAGAAAATGATGCACCTTTGAATTTGACAAACAAAACTGAAAACTCTTATAGACATTCTTTCAGATTTAGGCTAACATTTTTTAAAGTATCTTAATTTCTCTCCTGAACAGAGCAGTGAATTCAAGCTACTGAACTAAGCTAATGCTAAACCACCTTTTTCATACCAGGAGGGGACTGAGAGTGCCTCTCAAAGAGGGGGGGGGGGGGGGGGGAAACCAACTCCTGCTAACAAACCTGAAAGTTGTTTTCTTCCCACTGTGGGATAGGAAAAATGTAGATCTCATAACGTTTTGCAAGTCATATTCCTAAAAAAGTTGTGGTCTGTTTCCTGCAGAAAATTGTTTTGCTAAGTTGAGGTATAACAAAGCTCCTGGCACAAGCAATATTTTAGGTTTGTTTGAATATTATAAATTCTGAAACTGTTTCTATAATATTGTAAATGCTGCATAATTTAAACTGATGTCACAAAGGGATACCATCAGCACAGTGAAAGAACAAACTAAGATGCAATCTCACATGTGCTCCTGAGCTCACACATCAAATCAGCAGAACCAACCCAGCCTGTTTTGGAGTGGGAGATGATGAAACTCATTCTATGCAAATACACTGTATGGCTTTCCACCAATATATTCTCCGTAAAGTGGTTTGTGCAAGGACAGCCAGTCGTAACAAAAATTTCTGCTGCCAAAACTGTTAATCAGACTTCAGGGGATAATAAATTATGTTTCTTTCCAACTTCTCTATAATTTATGGAGCAAGGCTGCCACTCTCCAAGGGGAGAAGATTTTTTTTTTTTAATTATTTGTTATAACTCTTCCCATTACTCTTAGAAGCTTGATATATACAACAGGATTGTGCATAGTTTGGGACAGACTGTGTGAATAGTCTACTCATCTGAGTGCTGAGATGAGACAGCATATTTAAGTTAGCTTTTACATTGCTGTCAGAGGTATTTAAAGACATAACACTGTTGAGACCTGGCCTAAAACCCTTCAGCACATCTAAGCAGCAGCCAAACTAGAAGTGCCTTCGGCTTTGTATTCAACTCATCTTTCCTGAGGAATTACAAAGTGCTTCAGTTTCCCCTCCACACTTTTGGCTATGTGGTGTTTCCTCATGCCCTGAAATAATGCAGGCTGGGGTCAGAGTGGCTGGAGAGCAGCCAGACAGAAAGGGACCTAGGGGTACTGATTAACCAGTGTCTGAAAATGAGCCAGCAGTGTGCCCAGGTGGCCAAGAAAGCCAATGGCATCCTGGCCTGCATCAGGAATATTTGGGCCAGCAGGAGCAAGGAAGTCATTCTGCCCCTATACTCTGCACTGGTTAGGCCATACCTTGAGTCCTGTGTCCAGTTCTGGGCCCCTCAGTTTAAGAAGGACATTGAAACACTTGGAACGTGTCCAGAGAAGGGCAACAAGGCTGGTGAGAGGCCTTGAGCACAAGCCCTATGAGGGGAGGATGAGGGAGCTGGGATTGTTAGCCTGGAGAAGAGGAGGCTCAGGGGTGACCTCATTGCTCTCTACAACTACCTGAAAGGTGGTTGTAGCTGGGAAGGGGTTGGTCTCTTCTCCCAGGCAACCAGCACCAGAACAAGGGGACACAGTCTCAAGCTGTGCCAGGGGAGGTTTAGACTTGAGGTGAGGAGGAAGTTCTTCACCAAGCGAGTCATTGACCATTGGAATGGGCTGCCCAGGGAGGTGGTGGAGTCACCATCCCTGGAGGCGTTCAAGAGGGGATTGGATGTGGCACTTGGTGCCATGGTCTAGTCATGAGGTCTGTGTTGATAGGTTGGACTCAATGGTCCTCGAGGTCTCTTCCAACCTTAGTTATACTGTGATACTGTGACACTGCTGGTTAGAGGCAAGGTCCTTCTGTAGGGTTCATTCAGAGTCAACTGGCATTGAAAGCTCAACGTCACAGAGGTATCTTGGAGGAAAATGGTGTATAGCATTATCTTCTTGGAAGTCTGCCATCTCAACCCCTTTTCACACCTATCTTTCAGCACGGTGCTTGTCGTTTATCTTGTTTGTACAGTTCTACGGGTGCATTTCATGCTTCCTTTAATCTGAAATACAGTGCTACCCTCAGTCTCTCACTCGTATCAGTTGCCTTCAGTGACATTATTTCTAATGCATATAGATCTGATTTTATGGACTCATGACTTTGCAAGCTATCCATTTGCCTATTTTTTTTTAATACTCTAGGTATATTTTCCACAATCACCTCTTTTAAGCTATTTCTTTAGTTTTATATTTCACAATTCATTCAATATCACTTTTCTGTGTCTGGTTCTTTATGAATTTGCTTGTTTCCTGCTCAGCCCTCCTAAAACATCACCTTTTGGTTTTCTGTAAAAGTTAATATGTTTTCTGAAACGGCAAGATTAGCTTTACAATCACTGGGTTAAGAGAAGAATGGCTTGGGTTTGTCAATCTAATTTTTGTGCTTTAATGTGCACATGTTCAAGCTTTCCATTGACTCAAGCATCACAGAGGCAGTCACCTGAAAACAAACATTTTCATTACCACCCAGTGTGAGTTGACTAACACAGTGTTTCTTCCTTCAGACACAAATGCACCTCACATTGCTCTCAGCAGACAAAGTGACATGGCCCCGAGCCTGAGGTTTGCAATAATGTCCAGAGATAATGCCTCAACCATGCTGCAAGGCCCTCCTGGCCCTGCTCACCCTGCAACACTGGTGGAGTGTCCCTCCACTACCCTGACCACACTGGGCTCTCAGGCAGACCTGTGGCAGGGGAATTGAAGGCAGCTGCAGGGCCTCCCTGGCTCAGGAGGCTTCATCCCAGTGGCAGGTGATAGTGTCATGATCTCAGAGATGGCATCAGGGCTGGGTGGCAAAGGGCAGCTGGATGGAGTGTGCAGGGCCATTTCCCTGAGGGAGCAGGGGCTTTCTGCTGGCCCAGCAGTTGTTTTGCATCTAGTGTGTTTAACTGAGTAATTGCAGGATTTTGGTGGGATAGGAGGAAAGCTTCACTGGAAGGAGCTTATGAATGTTCATGAAGCTGTCACATTGATCTGCTCTGACACCATAAAATGCAGTCTAGAAAATGAATCATAGATCTGCCAGCAAAGGGAATTGGGGGGCACATGCCAGTGTGAGATAGCCAGCTAGGAGCCTGGGGAGGAAGGAGAGGGTTGCTGATGGGCAGCTGGAGGCAAGCCATAGCACCTGATGCTGGACTTAGGCCTTGATGCTTGGCATCTGGCTGCATCTCAGGGGCTGGGCTGGCTGCTCCAGGCAGTAAGGTATTGGGAGTTGCCAGTGCTCTGAGGTCATGGTTGTTTAAACATCATTCAGTGAGGAGGGAAAGGGAGCTCACAGCTGGAAACATGGTTCTGTTAAGAAGGCTCAGTGTGTGTTTCTCATAGATGTAGTAAAACACAGTATTATTCCCTGAGCAAGAGCTGTGTTATCTTATATGGGAAAAGATTTGAAATATATTTAATGGGGTTCATTTTGCATAACTCAAGACTTAGTCTTCAAAAAGAGCACAACTGAGACAAAAAAAAAAAAGCTGTCAGTGTTTCTTCCTGCTGCTCTCTCAGCCCTCTGGCTATTCTTTCTCACCCTCTTTGTACTATTGCATAATTCTTTGATGAGCTAAAGAGATAATTTCGGCTGTAATCAACCTTTCAATCTTATAATTAAACAAAAAAGTTTCAAAATCAATTATTCTTGTAATACAGTAGTATAAATAATTACTGTTTTGAAGGTCAAATGTAGGATTTTGAAATCAGAACCTTCTACCTCTCATCAACAAGCTAAAACATACCTGCAGATGTAATTGTGTGTCTTAGATCATTTTACTCACCATGTGTGTAAGTGCAGTTACAGTCTCAGGTTCTTTTAATTTGAACAGCTCTTTAATAAACCCACATAATGAAGCACCCCTCAGAGATAGTCTTCTATATTGGCTCTGGCAACTAAGGCAAGTAAATGGCTTGGATATTCTGAGGAATTGGTAATGCAGGGGATTTTGTTTGTTGGGGTTTTTTTCATTCTTCTGGTATTATGAACAGGAAGCTGTTCAAGGCAGGATCACTAGGGCCTTCACTTAGGGCTGTTGTACTTAGATTTTCCTAATGTAGTGGGATTCTTAACCTCACAGGGGCTTTGTAACATTGTCACAGCATAAATTATGATAAAATAAGTCTCTTAAATGTTTCTGTGATACACCTTACTCATTTGAACTCAAAATTTGGAGCAAAATTTAATAGGCTGCCAAGATGAATAATAATCGAGAAGTATTTTGTGTATGTATATATATATTTATATATGTTTTACTACAAAAGGAAATTGAAGCTTTACTAACTGTAGGACAAAAATTAAAATCTACTTGTCTCTCTTTTTTTTTTCCCCTTCTACTTTTTCTAGGGTCTTTCTGCAAGTCTGGCAACAGATGTTATAAGACCATTAGCGATGGCTAAGTATTTTGATGCTTTGTTGCTGAAAGAGACCGAATCATTTAGACATGAGTTGGCTGATCAGGCCAAACAACACAGTATCAGTCAATATAACAGTAAAAATGACCTGTGTTGAAGAAGATGGTAAGAACTTTTTTCACTTTGTGACATTAGTGTTTGTCCTATAAAACCTATCAGCTGTTCTGTCTGACTTAGTTATGTAGTGAATAGTGTAGTTAGTTATCCAGTATTTAAGATAGGTGATATGAATAGTAAAACTGTCGTCTAAAAAATACAAAGTCAAAGGGGTTTTTTTTTTCATGAATGCATTTTTATATGAGAAAAGATTACTACTCTTAAATTGTGTGATGTGTTAGTTTTAAGAACAAGTCTGTGTAGATGGCTTTTTCATAGAACTGTTGCTAAATACGGTTTCTGGGGCATTTCTGGTGTGCCCCACAAAATTAACTCCATGCCAGCCAGACCCAGTACACTGTTTCACTTTGGGTTATGATCATGCCAAATCATGTAACTAGGCAATTTTTAGCCTAGTTGGAAACCTTGACAGAGAATCCACAAGCAGGTAGTTTGTAGGTGTATAATACTCTTTCTTTCTAGTCAACATTATACTGATGTCTTGGGACAGTGTTAGAAATGGCTCAACAACTAGAATAATCAGCTGGATCCTGTACTTAGTGAAGTCAGGATTTTTGCCACTGTTTTTGCATAGTCAGGATCTTGCGTCTTAGTATTCCTATGGATTTCAAATCCTTATATCCTTTGGACCTAAAAGAAGGGCAGATGCAGCCCAGAAGCATTGACTGTTTTAGAAAAGGGGGTTTTATATATATACTCTTTTGTCCTCTTTTTTTTATTTCACCCCCCCTATTTTCTTTTTATTTCTTCTTTTGTTTTTCTTCTTTTATCTTTCAGTTTTTTAGAATTATTTATAAACCTGTGTTTACATTCTGCAAATATTTGCATAATGTCTTTTTAGCTCTAAGTTTGGGACTAGGCCTATTGCTGCTTTTTGCTGTACAAGATGTTAATTATTTTCTTTGCATACAGTGTGTTACCTTGTAACCTCCAGGTTAAGGACTGGGGATGAATTCCAGATCTTTTTACTAAAAACTTTATTTCTTTCCATGTGTTGTTGATTTTTGTACAATCATCTACAAAGCTGTATAAATACCACCATGGGTAACTGTAATTTAAAGGTGAGATCTCAGGATGGATGTTCCTAAAATGAAACATATGTTTGAGTTTTATTTCAATTGAGGTTTCAGAAGTTTTATTTCATTTCCAGGCTGCTTGTGGAAATTCTTCTTGGTGTAAGAACTTCAATCTTTATTCCTTAAGATAATTTTTTTAGAGCATTGTTTCTCCTTTTTAGTGTTAAATAAAGTACAAGCTATAAATAGCGTTCTAATGATTCCAGAGCCCTTAAAACAGCCCCAGAAAATTTTACCAAAGACATTCTCAACTGTTGTGCTGTTGTCTTTATTAGAAACTTAACAAGGTGAGTTGGAACATTAAGTCAATATGTATCTAGAGTAATGCAGTTCTGAAATGGGAAGCTGGCCAAGATACTAAGATGTATCTAAATACATCAGATGTATAGCTGATAGCCAAAGTAACTGAAAGATTTTCACTAAGACGGGTGTGTATGTATATTTATGTTCTGTGTAGAAGCCAGAGGAGCAGACACTCTGTCTCAAAAGTAAAAGATGTGGTTCAAGAGCAAGCTTACTATAACATGGGTTAAATCCAAGAAGACAGATACGTTGCAGTGTAGCCATTACAGTGGTGCAGTGTAGTGTTACTCATCTTTCTTACTCTGATACTGAAGACAGAGCTTCTTTTATTCTTGGCAAGTGTTAATGTCTGTCTTGACCTCAGACATTAGTCCTGTTCTCTGACATTATGTACTATTCCTTGGAATGTCATCATGGCTTTGGGAACTAGGAGTTTCACCTTGAACTCATGTGAAGATGCAGCTAGAGGAGGATAGTCATGCCATTGACCTTCAGATGTTTTAACCTGGGCTTCCTGTAGAGCCCAGTGGCAAGAAATGCTCAGAATAGTTTCAGACCTAAGCTAAATTCTTGTTCTGGAAGTGCATTTGTGCTGCATGGTACAGCTAAGTGATAGAACCATAACCTGAATTACCTTCTGGCAAAATAATCTTAATTTTATTTACTAGCATCTTAGTTTAGATATCAGTATGTCTAGTATTAGGTAGCACGGTTATCCTACAGCATGATAAAAGGGCAAGGAATGATCATTTAGAAAATAAATTTCTTAACCAGTGACATGTTTAAAGACTTGAAAATAGTGGCTCTTTGACAATAGCAGGTGGCTCAGGGCATTTCCTGGTTTGATGGGAATTATTATTATATTGTAAGCCTATATTTTATTATTATTTCAAACTTGTGATTGTCCTGTAGGAAAAAGAGAAGGCTAGGAGCTTAATACATTAACTAGATATCTGCCCTGCATAGTCATACTCTTCTGAAAGGAAGAGACTGTATTTATGCTTTGCAGTTGAACTACAGTGCTCTTTGCAGTCCTAGAATCATAAAATTATTTGGGTTGGGGAGGACCTTAAACCTCATCTAGTTCCATCCCCCCTGCCATGGGCAGCAATGCATTCTGCTAGAGCGGGTTGTTCACTGCCCTGTGCATTCTGGCCTCGAACACTTGCTCTAGTCCTCACCACCCTCACAGTAAAGAATTTCTTCCTAATGTCTAATCTAAATCTACTCTCTTTCAGTTTGAAACCATTGTCTTTTGTCCTGTCACTACACTCCCTGATAAACAGTCCCTTTCCATCTTTCCTGTGAGCCTCCTTTAAGTACTGAAAGGTTGCTATAAGGTCTCCCTGAAGCTCTCAGCTTATCCCCATCGTGTAGGTGCTTCAGCCCTTTGACCATCTTTATGGGCCTCTTCTGGACCAGCCTGAGCAGGTCCATGTCTATCTTATATTGGGGGCCTCATGAAGAGAAACACAGTCTTTGCTGAAAGTGGCACAGTAGATAGAATAGAATAGAATAGCATAGAATAGAATAGAATAGACCAGACCAGACCAGACCAGGTTGGAAGAGACCTTCAAGATCATCGCGTCCAACCTATCATCCAATACCACCCAACCAACTAACCCATGCAACCAAGCACCTTGTCAAGTCTCCTCCTGAACACCTCCAGCGATGGCGACTCCACCACCTCCCTGGGTAGCCCATTCCAATGGGCAATCACTCTCTCTGTGTAAAACTTCCTCCTGACCACCAGCCTGAACCTCCCCTGGCGCAGCCTGAGACTGTGTCCTCTTGTTCTGGTGCTGGCTGCCTGGGAGAAGAGACCAACCTCTGCCTGTCTACAACCTCCCTTCAGGTAGTTGTAGACAGCAATAAGGTCACCCCTGAGTCTCCTCTTCAGGGGATAATACCATCAAAACTCATAAAGTTTCACTTGCTTCTCAAAGGGTGGATTCATGAGCAGCTAATTTTTTCACCACATTCTTGTATTATTATTTTCAGCCAAATCGAGAGGTAGATCTGTGTCACCAAAGAGGTGCTGAGACAGCAAAAGAGCAGGCAGAAATGCTGGTGGGACAAAAGGGCAGGGCTGCTGTAAGGCAGTCTTAGACTGGTGAAATTGCTTATGAAGTTGCATCTTTGGCGGCTCTTCAGCAAGGAGTTCAATATGCAGATGGCTGGATGGATTGCAGTTTATGGGCATATCCAGACTTGCAGAGTTAGTATTTCCAAATGTAGTTAAACATACAATTCACAGTTTGATGCTGCCCTGCCTAATGTTGTCACAGCATGCTGCAGCCAAGGATTTGAAACAGGCAGTTTTGAAACAGGCTTCCTTACTGAAACACTGCTCGCAGATGAAATCTGAAGAAATCGAAAGTTTTCAACTGAAATAAGTGTTACCAAGCACTGATTGTTCTGCCCCTCTGTGGTCGCAGTAAATCCCATTTTGCAAAAACTGGGATGGTAAATGGCAAAATTCCATTGTTAATAATTCAGTTGTGTGCATCTGAATTTCCCTTCGCTGTTTAAACAGATGATAGGATCTGACTGTAGTTCAGTCAGGTGCTTTTGTGCAGTTTTGGCAGGTACTGTCATATTACCATGCTTGACTGAAGAATACACACATTTGCAAAGCATTGTAAGATCTTTTGGGGTGAACACCATTATAAAAAGAAGATAATTGTTCCAATAATTAATCCAATTATTCCATGTAGAACAGATTGGGGTACTGTGAAAAGAGCCAAAACAAATTTATGGTAAGGGAGGGATCCTTTTATTGTAAGGATAATATTAGTATGAAGTTAGAAATGAGTCATTCTCTAACTCATTTCTAACTGGATGACTCATGCTCTTGTTAAATGAATTAACCAACACAAAGTATTCAAAAATAGATGCTATAGTTTTATTACTGTTTTAATCAGATGGCTATTTCTGGTACAAATAAACATGAATCTTGATTTCGGGTGTAACAACTGTAGCTTTATCCTTTAAATTACACCACAGGCCTCTTTGAGGATGTATTACACAAGCCTTTTTTCTTTTTTTTTTCTTCTTATCTGATGTTTTCAGTTCTAGGTGGATGGTATACCTAGATACTGGGTGTCTGTAGCAGCTGTGGCCACCAAGGATCTCAGCAGTGAACTTGGGCAAAGAAATTCTAATGTGGTATGTACTTCTTTCCATCCAGGAGCTGTGAATAAAATTTTCACCTCAGAATTCTTAATTGCTTGATAAATATTACTGAGCAAACATTGATATGAGCTTGGGATGAATATAGCACCATATTGCTGGCTACCCTCTCTCTCTCTGCTTTGTTTCTTTTTCTCTCCCCCTCCAGGCTTCGGCGCCTGCAGTTTGTAGTATCACATGTGAGGTCAGACTTGATGAAACCACAATTAATGCCAATACCTGCCTATGACGGGAGGAGGACACGGACCACAAACTTGGGATTTCTGGCCTCTTATTAGGCAAGTCTGTTGCTCATATTTCCCTTTCTTCCCAGTTCCCATTGCACTTGACCTTCCTCTGTATCATTAACTCCTATCAAAGTTCAGTGTCACTGGTTGCTGAGAACTCAGTTTCATTTTACTGTACTTACTCTCTTGCCTAAATAAATGATATGGTACCTCTGTGTGGACATTTATCATGCAATGAAAATACAGAACACAATTTTATTGTGATAGTTTTGAATTATTTTCAGATGAAGTAATAAAGAGGAAAGTCTTCACATATTTAGGTGAGATGCTCATATTTCTCAAGTACAATTCTTAAATTAGCAGTGTAACTTGTAACATTAGAAACTTTTCACATGCATTGCAGATACCTATACTTCTTCTTCATTCTTAAGAAGTAGGCTATTTGCCAGTATAGGTAAAATTATTCCTGTACCAAGACAAAATATCTTCAGAAAGCTTCATTGAGTAGCACTTTCTATTCTCTTTATTTTGTTCAGTTGCAAATACAGCAGACAACAGATGACATCACCATTGACATAGAGAATAACACAAATTATGTCAAACAAGGACTTCAGACTGTGTTTTGAGGTCAGTAACCTGTGTTCCTAGAACTTTGATCACACTGGTAACAGCCAAATGACAAAACCTATGTGGATGTACATGCAAGGATGAATAGTTGGCTTTTCACTGAATTTTACAAGCAGAAATGTCAGTTAAAATGTATATTTCCAACAGGCTAAAAAATCTTCAACAGAGGAAGCTAATGCTGATGAGTTAAGTTGCTGAAACTGCAATCAAGGGTTGTCTTTTTTTTTTTCTTGCTTTGTTGTTTTTGAAACCTAAATAGGTCCTGGTTTTTGGTAAGCAACATGAAGGAGGACTCTTTCCAGGGCCCTTTCATATCAAATGAAAGACAGCATGTTCTGTCTGATGAAATGTTAAGTTTGACTGTGAAGCGGCCAGTCCAAAGCACTTGTAGATTAATAGCCACTTTTGCTGGGAATAGGACTTCTGGGGAACTGAAGATGTTTCTTGAATCCATGAGGGGCAAGGGAAAATGGGAATTCCTTCTAAGATTAACGTTTTCTGATGCTTCAGAAATTTGAAGTTTCTGAAATTTCCATTTAGCACTGATCCTGCCTAGGCAAATGAGTTAAAAATCTGTGAATGACTCTGGAATACTGCAACTCATTTTTCCAGTTGGAAAGCATGCATATTTTAATTTCCATTTTGGGTCAAACTGATCCAAATGCAGGTTTCAGTTTGGTGGTGAGACCTGTCTTCAAACCCTTTCTCAGACCTCTCCCTACTTTTTATTTTAACATTGTTGCTTGTTTCATTAAATAGGAAGTGGAAGAGCAGTTGTTTAGGTCACAAATTCCCAACAGACCAAGAGTGTGTTTGTATCAGTTGTATTTTATTGCAAGAAAACAAATATTTTGCTAGCACTAAGGATCCTGCAGTGAAGTGCAAGTTGCCCTCTATGTTGGAGAGACCTTGGAAGTTACTTCCTATTGTTTGACAGTGTATCTAATGAGAAGATAGAAGTCCATGATTGCAGATCTGTTTCTCTTTTTTTTTTCTGTGTACGTAGGTTGTGAAAACCTGGAAGTTCTAAACTGGCCTCTTGACAAAACTAAAATGCATTGCACGAAACAGACTCTTAGCTGTAATATTTACCTGAAAGGTCACCAGTGCAACAAATATCAGAGGATGTAACAATAGCAAATGAACCTAATGTTAGCATAATGTTTCGGGCACTCCCCTGTTACTAAGTAGTCAGAGCCTTTAGGAACAAATTTGTCATTTATATGACAGCCCCTTCCTACACAAGGCTCTCATTCTTTGCAAGTGTGGATAAAAAGATACTTTTTAAAGGTTTAACATTTGGCTTTTATTGTCTGTGATTTTGTCTTAATCTCACAAGGATATATTAACTGTTTTTTCAGCGTGAGATTCCTAAGAAACACTTTGGTTTTACCTGGCTGAAAGCAAAATGATGTTGTTCAAATACTGAAGTTTTAACTCCAGATTAGTTGTGGTGTTTGGACTTAACCCTGGTCTTAAATGTTCTTTTGTATATACCCTTCCCTGCTACTGGTTGAGGAGAAATGTCAAAGGTGTGCTGTGTTTCAGTTTTGCACTCATTCCCATCTGTGGACTAGTTTGGAAGGACAAAAGTACAAGCTCTGTGTCACTTCTATCCTCTGAAGGACATTGTGTGTTTCCTCCTGGTTTAGAGGAGTAAGCCAGTTTTGTCTGGTTTGCAGGTGTGCATGTCTAGCTAGAGTAATTCAGAGAGATGCCTTGTAGTCCTTTTCCAGAAACAGGCATAGAAAGTCTGTTTCCATGTTGTAACCTGATTTGTAATCATTCATATTCATGGGAATTTCATTTAAGCTCTGGGAATACAGACCAATGCAAGGGAGAAATCTCTGTGCTGCTGAGTATTGATAGAAGAAAAAGCTTCTCCTCCTCTTCAGATGGGCAGTTCTGAATGAGGGAGGAGAGTCTCTTGTAATTGTCAGCCACTGTCGTCTTTCAAAGTGCTGGTTTTGAAACTGTTGCTTCCCTCCTGATGGCATTATAAAGGTCCATATAAAAATGCTGAGCGGGGAAAAATAAAAGTGAAAACATTCACCCAAGCAAAACCAGTATGTGTGCATACATGAGGGTAATTGTCTGTGGGGGAGCAATCTACCAAGTGCTCTGCTGCTTGTTGCAATCATTTTTTATGATGATGAACAGTATTTCTCAACAGTGAGTTGTGAACTTGCATGTTTTCCAATTTGATTTTGTCTTATGTAGCCCTATATTTCAAAGCCAGTAGCAGTGCACTGAGCCAAATACATAGGCAGGAGACAGAGTGGATGGAGACCTAGGAGAGTGTATTTGAAATGAGATTTTTAGGGTTTTTTACATACCTAATAGCTTGAATTGATTACCTAGCTTTTCCTTTTTACAAACCACAGAACAGAAACTATTGACATGGAAAAAAGATGATTCACCTCCAACAACTATTTTGTCTTTGTTGGCCTGTACTCATAAACAATAATTAAGGACTAGATTTTCAATGTTTACCAATTTAGGTATTTTTATATGAAATAACTGAAATAAGGCACTGAAGTCTTTTTGTTCCCTGTAAAAGATGAGCACCAACAGCTCTGCTATGATTCAGTGAAAGAGTAAATGCAACAAATTAAGTTGTAATTTTATAGTTGGACACGGAGAAACAGAGGTATTGGAAGGGAAAGCTTTAGAAAGAAAAAGTTCTTGCTGTTCTGTGACTGCTGCATGTTTGGCTTTTTTCAGTTGGGGTGGAAGATGTCAACTATGATCTCTAACCTCATCTAAGAGCTGCCAAAGGATAACTGTAGAAACTGCCTGGCCAACTGCAAAGTCTGACCATGGGGATGGGGTAGGCTGGTAAGACCAAACTCCATCTATGTACTCTTTTGGCTGTTATTTCCTAGTCTTGGCTACTGCTGTTAGATATGAATATTGTAGACCAGACAACTCCTTTCAGGCAGCATTCATAGTCCCTTGCTTAGACACTAAGCTTGGTGATTCAGCCAGGAAATCTATCTATACTCTGCCTGTCATTGATGAAGTAAAAGAATATTCCTCCTGAGGGTAGTTCAGACCACCAAAGCTAAGTTCCTTCTTAGACAGAGTGTCTTTTTCCATCTTTCTTGATGAAAAGTGAAGGGGAGATCAGTTGCAACTCTGTGAAGAGAAACAGATTTTGTTTATGTGTCACAGAAGGCCTTGAGTATTGTGTCCAGTTTTGGGCACCACCATAGAAGAGAGATGTGAAGGTGCTGGAGTGAGTGCAGAGGAGGGCAGCAAAGCTGGTGAAGGGCCTGGAAGATATGTCTTATGAGGAGCAACTGAAGGAGCTGGGGCTGTTTAGTTTGGAAAAGAGGAGGCTGAGTGGAGACCTCATCACTCTCTACAACTACCTGAAAGGATGTTGTAGAGAGGCTGGTGCTGGTCTCTTCTCACAGGTAGTTAGTGATAGAACAAGGGGTAATGGCCTGAAGCTACAGCTGGCTAGGTTTAGACTGGACATTGGGAAAAAAAATTTCACAGAAAGGAATGGTCAGGCACTGGAATGTGCTGCCCAGGGAGGTGCCCAGGGTATGTGGCCCTGGATGTGTTTAAAAGTCATTTGCACATGGTGCTTTGGAATATGGTTTAGGGTTGAACTTTGTAAAGTTGGTTGGACTTTGCGATCCTGAGGGTCTTTAAAAACCTCAATGATTCTGTGATTCTGTGAAGGCATAATTGAAAGGAGCCTGCACCAGGAGTGGGGAAAGGAACTGGTGGTCTCAACATAATGTTTCTTGGCTTCCATCTGGCAAAGATTCAGGCATATGACTGAATGTATGCCCTTCACTTCCTCTGTCACCTGAAATCAGTTTTGCCTCCCAGATGCATCAGTGTTTGGGGCAAGCAGAACGCTAATGCCAGCTAGCTGTTGTCATAGTAAGCCTTAGCTTTCTTGTGATCACCAGAGCCCTTTGTGTCCCTTTTTAATATTTTGTCATTGCATTTTCTAGATAAGGATTGTACACAGTTTTAGAGCTGTTTTGTCCCATTTGATTTACCCTTCTATCATTTGTCATCATATAGTTATGTTTGACTGTTGGTTTTCTAGCTCTGCAATTTAAAATAAGGAGAAAAGGCATTAAAATGTCTATTGAAGGTCCTGCACACACCAAAAAGTATGAGTGAAAAGCAATTGGGAAGAAATACTGGACTCTTGGTACTTTCTTTTTGGTATTTGATATGTGAATATACAAAAAATAAATCAACAATATCTCATCTTTTGCAAGGAATGCTGTTCCTGTTTTTATGTTTATTTATCAAGCTGTACTTTATTTGCTTTATTTTCAAGAGGAAAAATTGAATCGTAGGACTTTCCTGTAATACAGAAACAAGATAAACATAGAAGTAACCTGAATAGAAATAGAAACAGAAATGGCAGCATGCCAGCAACCCCTTGAACATAAATCTGCAGGCAGCTATGCCATTACACTCTTTGCATTGCTTAATATAGTTTGTGTAAACTGAGATGTGCACATGCTCCTCATTACCACTTCTCTCCAAAAAATGACCAAAGCTTTGTAGCTGACTGGCTTTGAATTAGAGTAACACCACTGGTGCTCTGCAAGATATTTATTTTTTTTCCAGTTCTTGAGTAATGGATTTACATGTGGGCTGCACCTGTTTGGTGCTTATTTTAGCTTGGCCTCAGACCAGGGATACAGGACCCCCCACAGAATGAGGGAGGGGGAGGTAATCTTCATAGGTTCCTGAAAATACCAGGCCAGGTTGCCTGATGAAAACATGCTTGAAAGGTTGTTGTGGATTTTGGCCTCTTTTTTGTTTGTTTCTGTTTTGTCTGTTTGCTTGTTAGGTGTTGTTTGTTTAATTAGTAGCATTGCTTCTGAAAGTGTACGGACTGGAGCACAGTACCACTCATCCTATGGCAGAGTATCTTAACCTCAGTTAGTTAGTTGTTGGCTTGCTGAAACTGACTCATAGAGTTACAGAATTGCAGCCTGCCTCTATTTATAAACAAATAAATAGAGGTGATAGAATGCTGGGTGTCTGAAGTGCAAGTGGTTATGGAACAATCCATGCAGTGTTTGCCATACAAATGTGTACTGTGCAGTGAGTCAATATAGCAGACTAGTTCATGAGAGTCCATTTGTGTCCTGGATTCTTCAGCATGATATGTGTCTGTAGTCCTTTTACCACCAGATTGCTGGTTTACAGTAAAATGCACAGGAGAGTATTTAAAAATAAACATGTAATTTCCACCTATTCCTGTTCAGAAAGGAAGACAGAAATACTGAGTAAATGTTAATACTGAAAGAACTGGAAGCATCCTCGGTTTTGTGTCAGTATTGCACCTCTGCCTGGATTGTTGTCTTGCAAGTCAGACTGAAAACCGAGCAGGCTCACAGGGTTTGTTTACGAAGTTAGGATAAAAGGAAGAGGAAAACTTTAATTGCCTCAGAGTGTATAAACTAAACCTGTATTATATGCCATGACTTTGTTGACAGATGTGTATTTTAAATATACAGAGATTTAAATATTTTAAATTTAAGGGAGGTAGAGTAGGCAGTAACACGGAATGTGTGTATGTGGTATGAAGAGAAGATAGTGCAGTACCTCTTGAAAAACACCTGCTTTCAGCCACTTGTGCTGTGATGCATTGTGTCATAAATAATATGGGTAAAAACCAAGTAGACAGCAAGTCTTCAGTCAACTGCTCAACTGTGAGAGTAGCAGGATAGTTTATTTCTACTTATTGTCCTGTTTTCAAGAGGTGACATTATCAATTCTGTCGTATTCTTCTGGATTGTGTTTTCTAAGATGCTTGAGCTTTTCAAATACTGAGTATAATGTGGGACCTTCACATCACCAATCTAGCCCCTTTGCAGAATATTAGAAGAGCACAGGCTGTCTACATCAGGCAATGAGTTCATGTGTGCTGTGGCTCACAGCTGATGCAGAATAAAGGGTATGTAAAACTTTTCTAAGAGCTCATTCCAAAGTTAAATAAGCATAAACAAAAATAATACCAAAAAAGTTGGTATTTTGCAGTGCAGAATTTGGTTCGTGTGATATGATTTATCAGTACAAGAGTCTGAAATTGTTTCGATAAAGCAGCACAGTGGTTTCAAGCTTCATCTCTCCACAACACAAAAGTGTTTTCCTCCATTCCTGCTGGAGGCAAACTTGCACACTTAGAAGTGAAATCTGTTCCTGTGTCAATTAATTTGGACTGTCTTCAGTATTTCCCCATTTTTATGTTTTCTCCAGCATTATTTGAGGTGACATTTGTTGTTACAACATGCCGTTGGACTGCACTGTCCTGAACTTGTCAGTCCTAACAGTGTTTTGCTTATGTACTTCTTTTATTTATCAGAATCTCATTCACTTCTGTCCTGGGCATGATTGTCCAATATTTACAGCAAAATATTAGGGAAGTATCTAATGAAAAATGAAAGATTGGAAAGAACCTCAAAAAGGTGTCGAGGCCATGCTTTCTCCTCACTCTTAAGACAGGATCAGCCCTACTTAGACTGTTCCTCACAGATACTTAACTTTTCCTAGAAACTTGGAACAGTGAATAGTTCAGTATTCCAGTACAGTCTAATGCTTGTCTAACTTGATTCCAGGAAATGCCTCAAGTCTAAAGTGAAATTGCCTTACTGCAGTTATCTCTTAAGAAGCCTTTCTTATTTCTCAGCAACTGTGATTTATCTCCTTTGCTATTACCTGTTCTAGGTTTGAATATCCTTTCAAATATTAATTTTCTGGACTAATACTTGATGCTTTCATTTAACTGCATAGACAAATACATTTGCAGGAACGATTGCCCTCTTCTCCCCTGGGCTGGTTGTATTTCCTGTCAATTTCCTTCTCAGGGATGGAGAAAGGGACAACCATTGCCTACTGAGAATAGTACCAGTAAGGATTCTCCATGTCTTCATATAGCCTAACTAGCCAGCTGCATCAACCTGCCATGTGGTATGAAGGTCCCTGCCAGTCCAGGCAGCAGCCTTCTGATTTTTAGTTTAAACATAATTCAGTTAGGAAGTTCTCAAAGAATTTCTTAGTTTGGAAGCACTACAGCTTCTTCTATCAATAAATGTATATAGTCTGCCTTTCTTCCTACTGTCTTCAGGGTAATCACTTTTGGGCTGTCAATTACAGCAGTTACATATGCATTAGGATATGAAGGGGGAAAATGAGTGTTTTAATCGCCTTCAGAACATTGGTGGGTGTTTTTTAGGAAGAAAATTTTACTTCTTTGTTCTCTTTGTTTCCTCAACTTAATGTGCATGTTTTGCTGTGGCTTGCTCCCAGTTACCTAAACATAATGTTGTGGTCCCAGAAAGGAACTGGGGAGAATGTCACATTACCTCTCATGAAGCAATTTCTTACTGCATTATTCCTTCTAGAGGCAGTTAGAATAGCTCTTCAATCTTTATAGGTGTTTTACAGCAGAGGGCCTGTCCCTTGTACTAATTTTAGGTGTAAGGATGAACCGTGACCTATTTTTGTTTAAGGACAACCATCTATACAGTGACTGGCACTCAGTATCAGAAACTATCTTCACGTGCAGAGCAAAACTCAGTGTTTCTTTTCAGTGTACATACGATACCGCAGCAGCAGAGTTCACCCATTTTATGTCCACTTGATATTTAATACATTTCATTGAGAAAGTGTATTTTTACACTTGGATGTCTCAGTGGTCAGGGAATAAATCACAGTCACGAGATTTATCAGTGCTGGGGTGGGAAGGCCAAGATACTAAAAAAGCATGAGGTCAAATACACTCAAGGTCACCCTCTCCCTCCGAGCTGTTGAGGATACACGTGACAATGTAGACAAAAACTTGAACATTGGTGCTGATGTAAAAATAACTTTGTATGAGGTACGAGGTGTACCAGGGATCACACAGGGAGGCCTCCGAGAGCTAGACACCTGAGTCACATGAGCGTGTGCGTGTGGACACTGAAGCGAAAATGACTCCACAGCCGGTTACCAGGTTAGGCCTGCCCGGTGTGCGCCAGCGAAGGGCGGGGGGGGTTGGTGTCACGGGAACGAAGTCATACCGACATTGCACGGGGTGCAGGCTCCTAGCGTGACCGTGTCCTTGCCGTCCCACACCGTGCGACTGAGGGCCCGCCCCGAGCCCCCCCGCCGCGGCGCGCTCCTGGGGCTGCGTACCGAGCCCTGCAGGTGACGGACGCGGCAGCCGGGAATGCGCACATTACCCGGGGGCGGGGGTCGCCGCGGCTCAGGCGGAGGGCGGTGGCCGCCCCTCTGCAGCGCGCTGCGGCCAGAACGCCTGCGCCGTGCGCCACCGCCGCCGGGGGGGCGGGCGCCGCATCCCCAGCGTACAGAGCTGCGGGCACGGGCGCCGGAATGAACGGAGGTTTCGCCGCGCCCAGCCGGAGCTGAGCCAGGAAACAAAGGGGAAGAGGCAGCCGCCATGGGAGAGCAGCTCCGTGCCCAGCCCGCCGCTCCGGCAGGGCCGCCACCGCCCGCCGCCGCCTCCTGCTCCCTGCTCGGCGGGCTGCTTCAGAACGGCTTCCACCCTTCGACCCAGCCGCTGAGCAGCGGCAGCTGCGGGGAGACTCCGCACGCGCTGCTGCTCCGCTCGGAGCTGCCGCCGCTCAGCCACGGCTCTCCGGCCAAGAAATGCAGGCTGCGCCGGAGGACGGACTCGGGCCGGCGGCACAGGCCACGTAAGTGAATGAGCGCGGCGGGCGAGGCGCGGCACTGCGGGGTGGCGCTGGTAGAGGTTGCCCGCCCGACAGCCTCCGTGTGGCGCTGCTGCAGTCCGGCCCGCCTGGACATCGGCCCGGTGTCAGGCGGCTAGGGTCTTGCACCGCCTCCCCTGCGGAGCGCCGCCCGGCTCCCGCGTCCCGGGCGTTCCCCCTGGCCACCGGCTGGCCGGGCGGGCGGAGCGAGGGCCCCGGGTGTTGGCCAATGCGGCGGCGGCGGCCGGCCACGGCCCCGCTACCGTGTGGGCCGGGCCCGCCCTGCGCCAATGGGGCGGCGGCGGGCGGGGAGCGGCGGCCCGGCACAAACACGGGCGGGCGGTAGCTATTGCGCTGAGCTGAGTATCGTGTCAGGCGGCGCCCAGGTTACTGACGGCCTCCGCTGCCTCCCAGACGCGCTCATGAAGCTCATCGTGCCCAAGAAGCACTGTAAGTAGCGCCCGGGCCAGGGAGGGGCAAGCCTCTGCTTTCAGTGTTGGGGAAGCACTGCGAGCATAGTACGTGTGCCTTTCCTTTCTCCAAGCGCTGTTAGAGTTAATTAATAAAAAAAAAAAAAAAAAAAAAAAAAAAAAAAAAAAAAAAAAGGTAGATACTGAGGCTGTGTGTGTGAATTTTTCAGACTGGGAAAAGAAAAAAAGATAGTACATTGTGAACATAATTAATTAATCATATGCTTTTTGTAAGCATCACCTGTGGGTTTTGGTTAGAGGGGTGTTATCATACTGGCCCCCTACTTGATTGAGGTTTTTTTTTAAGGCTCTGAGTCTCTCCATACTTGTGTACATAATTATTAAGATCTGTTGATTAATACCATGTTTTACTTACTTGATCATAGTTACTTTCCTATATGTAGGTGTGGAACTATTGAATAATTCTATGGTAAAGTTTACAAGTAGAGTAGAAAAATTGTTTCTTTGCACTCTCACTTCACTGGCCCTTCAAAAAAGCCAACAAATGTTTGCTGCTTTGTTAAAAGTTCAGCGTGTTCCAAAAGGGTAATCGGGGATAGTCAGGATCACGGCTACCAGCTGCCAAAACTTAAAGATGTTTCTATTCAGTAGGAAGTAGTGTGCATTCAGCTACTCCATTTTTTTTTCTGTCTTTATTTTGAAATGAATACCTAAAAAACTTCTCTGTATAAGCAGAACAAAATAGGCACAGCTAGAGCTTTGGCTTTCACAAGACTACATATTAGCCAGTGCCTTCTCCAGCTTTCAAGTGTTTTTTTGTTGAGCTTCGTATACTGCTTTGCCTTTAGAATCTTGTGTAGTAATTATGTAGTGCTCACAGTACCTTTTGTAAGTTAGTCTTCTACCAGATTTAACATACTGGTGACCAAGGCGTTCTCTGTCACAAACTGGTTTTGCAGCCTTCATGTAGCTTCACATTCATCTACTAACAATGAATGCAGCACTTGGAGTAACTTTTCATTTGAATTGGTATAACTGGGAAGAGGCAGCATGTGCATATCAAGCTCTTCATAATAATAAAAACTTTTGAAACAAACAATAAGGCTTTTAGGGATTCTTGTAGTTGCTTGAATAAGAAGGAATGAGATATTTGGAATTCCTTTGCCATCTTGAGGGGGGAAAAGAGTCCATCGCTGTGAAGAGATGGATAACTGGCTACATCGCCCAGCCTGTATGACAACAGAGACTTCAGTCATGGAGTTTTAATGAAATAAGACTATAATGAAAATAGCAAATGAGGGAAGTAGTTTGCAAAACTATTTTGAGTGCAGTTTCTTTGCTGAATAAAACACACAAATGCTTGCCAATCCTACAATTTTTAGTTCCTGTGGTTTATTTTGTACAAGAATAGAATTGCTATTTAGTCCTGCTGTAAAATATGATAGCCTAAATTAGTTACATTATACTCATATTCTCCTGGTGCTACAGGGCCTTCCACTGCATCTAAGGTGAATACTACACAGTCCTGGTTTATTTAATTCATTTTTTTATTTAATCGTGTTCTTTGCAGATGTTCTGTGCTTAAGGACATGTTGCAAAATGAAGTGCAGTTGCCACATGTCATGGACTTCAGTATTGATTGTGGGGTGGAAAAGATGATGAGATAATTGACATTTCCCAATATTTCAGCAAATGAAACCTATTTTCTCCAGCAATTAATCCTTTAAGTCCTTATGAATTAAATGTTTTCTTGAGTGTTCCGGTTTTCTGCCAAAGTGAAGTAGGCTTCTATATACCCATCTTTTTCCTATCTGAAAAGGAAAGATTCTGTGTGAAACCAGCGTGCTTTGCTGATTGGCCTCTGATGAGAGAGGATCTGGGACTAATTTATCTTTGACTCACCTACTTCTGCTGAGAAGCTTGGTTTTGCTTTGTTTTTTTCTTTAGATGAACTAGAGTTGGATGCTAGCCTTTCCAGTTTAAATCATTAGTGCAGACCCTTTATAAGACTAGGGTTTGCATTACCTTTCTGTATCACAGCACATCATCAATACACATACAGTACCTGTTGGAGTGTCTTCCGCTGTGAAGTGCTCCAGATGAGAGTAAAACACTGAAACTGTGTGAGTTCTGCAAACTTCAGAAGCATGTCATCTCATTCAGTTTAAATGTGATCTTTGAATAGAAGAAAGAAAAAGGAGTTAAGTGCTTCTGTGGACCCCTGTGAAACACCATTGTAGCCAAGTAAGGACAAAGATTTCAGCATGCGGTTAACTATACTGGTGCTTCACAGCAGTGTTCTACCACAGATGTAGGGAAGAAGCTGGCTGCACATCTTAATTCTGTTGCTTTTCTTAGGATAAAGCTTTGGAGTCTCTAGTCAAGTCATCATCTTGCATCTCACCTCAGGTCAGCTGATAATTGTTAGGGGTTAAAGAATGTGTGTTTTGAGGCATTGTGATCATTTAGCAATAGCACTTATAAGGCATATTTGTTATAATTTGTAAATGCTTCAAGTTGTAGCTTCACAGCAAAGAATGCTTTCAGCCAGTGTTTACATTGTTGCACCTGTGGTGTTTGGCTGCAACATGATGTAGTACTTAGCCAGGTGGAAACTGTGGAAAACCTGGGCATTTTCACCTGTCACTATATTAAGTATGGAATGCCATGGTTATGTAATGCATTTTGGTGAAGAATACAGGAATGAAAGTGGTTTTGGTCTTGCTATTGAATAATACCATGTTATTGGTTACTGAAATTCTGTCCAAGGCATTGGAACATTCCACAGTCTTTTAAGAATTACTTCAGGTGGCATGCTGCTTGAAGTTAATCCCCATTTGATTTGGAGTAAGGGTTGCCTGAGGAGTGGGACTGGTCATAACAAACTGAACTGTATGGTGTGTTGTGGCCCAGCAATCCATCTTATCAGTCTTATCACAAAGAAAAAAACTTGCCAACAGGAATGGGAAGCTTATGCAGACAAGACAGTACCTAACCTGATGAAAACTATCCAAGAATGAGATTCTTGGTAGGTAATTATTGCTGCTTCTATCTTTGTGTGTTTGGCTTTTCTTTGTTAGAGTCGTTTTGGTTGGTTTGGGGTTTTTTTGTTTGGTTAGATTTTTGGTTGGGGCAGGGGGTGGTGTTGTTTTTGTTTGTGTGTGTTTGTGGCTTTTTGGTGTTTGGTTCTGGGTGTTTTTTCCCCCGGCTTGGTTGTTTGTTTAATTAATTGCTACAGACTAGGTAATGACCTAATCTGCTACAGTGCTACTTTCAGAAATCAGCTTTTGGTAATATTTTTATTCAGTGGAAGACAAATGCTTCCTTTTTAGAACATTTTGAGCAATCCAAGCATAACTGTGTGAAGTAGAAGTAATTAAAAAATATATCTAAACTATTACTGGCTTCTATTTTAACAGAAAGCAGTTTTCACATTCATGGGTGACTCTTAACTTTTCTGTTCTTATTTTTGTTTCTCTCTTCTACTCCTTATTAGAACAGGAAGTTCTTTCATCATTGAATCATCAAGCTGTGCAAATGAAATGGAAAATGTAAATTATGTAATAGGATTTCACCATATGTATGCCCAGAAAGAAAAGTAGCTGGACTTAAGATGTTTTATCAGAGATATTTGTGGCTAAAATATCGGATTTGTACCACCATTCAAATTGTAGGTAAAAGAATGAGATACTGTATATGTTCAAGGAAATACAAGTCCTATAAGAGAGATGTATAAGCTGAAACAAGTTTTGTAAAAGAAGAAACCTTCACAAATTGGTAATAAATTAACCTAGGGTCCAGGTAAAAGGAAGAAAGTTCTAACCAGCAAGGATTCAGGCACAGTCTGTTTTTAAGAGTTGAGAAGTAAAAAGATTCAGCTAACCTAATGTGGTAGTTTCTTAAACATACGAAAAGGATTACCCTTGGTTACCTTCTCTAATGGGGGGAAATGTTAATTAATGACCCTGGAGTTGTCTTTCATTCTGACTTCCTCTGACCTCTGTGTCATAATTTGATATTTATACTCCACACACCCTCCTTATATTTTATGTTAAGCACAGGATTTTTAAAAATCACATGTGTTCAACTAATGCAGTATGCCTTATAGGTTCATAGTCTTTTAAAAGTCTCTGCAGAAACTAGGTAAAATGTGACATGGAATTTCTCATGGGTGAACCTTTCCCCCAGATAACACAGCTGTTGGTGTTCATCAGGTTACTTAACTTTGCAATGCTGTAGATACCTTCTGTTTGTGTTGTCACATACTTCTGCAGCTAAATTTTGGAGTAGTTGAGATTTTTATATCAAGACAACAGAGGAGGGCAGTTAAGGGGGAAAGGACCTGGGGATTTTAGTGGATGGAAGGATGACCATGAGCCAGCAATGTGCTCTGTGGCCAAGAAGGCCAGTGCCATTCTGGGGTGTACTAGAAGGGCTGTAGTTAGTAGGTCAAGAGAGGTTCTCCTACCCCTCTACTCCAACCTAGTGAGGTTGCATCTTGAATGTTGTTTCCAGTTCTGTGCCCCTCAGTTTAAGGGAACTGCTTTCAAGAGTCCAGTGCAGAGCCACAAAAATGACTAAGGGAGTGGAACACCTTCCTTATGAGGAGAGACTGAGGGAGTTGTGCTCTTTAACTTGGACAAGAAAAGAATAAGGGGTGACCTCATTAGTGTTTATAAATATGTAAAGGGTGAGTGCCAAGAGAATGGAGGCAGGCTCTTCTCGGTGATGCCTGATGACAGGATAAGGGGCAGTGGGTGCAAGTTGAGGCATAGGAAGTTCCATGTAAACATGAGGAAAATTTTTTTCACTGTGAAAGTGACAGAACAGTAGAACAGGCTGCCTAGGGGGTTGTGGAGTCTCCTACTCTGGAGAGATTCAAAACCTGCCTGGATGCATTACTGTGTGATCTACTTCAGATCCTGCTCTGGCAGGTGGGTTGGACTAGATGATATTTTGAGGTCACTTCCAACCCCTAAGATTCTGTGAAGGCAGTAAATAGTTGGTGGTGGTGGTTGTTAAAGAGAATTAGATAAGTGAAGTCTTTGATTTATGCTAGACTCCTAAGAATGCATGATCATCTTTATAATTTCTGAATCAGTAATGTGATACACATAGGTATTAGTGTTCTTGTTTTTATGACTTACTGCAGTGTACTAAGAGTAGAATAGTTCCATTTTCTCCACAACAATAAACTACATTGATCCAATAAGTATATTGTATACTGACTGAGAGAAATCGGCTCATAACAGTCTTATCAGATAATTTTAGTTAAATACATTTTTTTATACTGTGAAACCATTTCTGCAACACACTTTTCTTTTTTATTCATAGTAAATCTCACAATTTTTAATAACTTAAGGTGTAGATGTGCTGGATCTCACTTTCCCCTCCTTGCTTTCTTGTCTTTTAATAATTCAATAAACTAGTCATTTATTCAGGTTATCATTTAAATGCTGGATTTCCAGTTTAAAACAAACACCACCACCCCCCCCAAAAAATAACCCAACCCAAAACTTCCCCATTTCCCTTAGGTTTGTGGAGACTACATCTACACAAATCCCTACCTTTCATTGTACACCTGGATTGTAGCATAATTTTGGAGGCCTCTAAGTGGTCTTTCCCTCCATATTCAGGGAGTCAGAAGAACCCAGAAGCACTTTGTTGCCTGCAGGTATGCTCCCATTAGCAGCCTATGCAATGGTGGTAGGAAAGTTGAAATGTGTTAGGTATCAGCTAAGGTGAGTTATCTAAACATAATGCAGAAGCCTGATGGTCCTTCAGTGGTACATTTTGGGTTGAAATGTGCTGATAGCTAAAAAAGATACAAGAAGTAAATTTTAAAATAATCTCTGGAATACAGAAGTGTTCTTACTGTGTCACTGTAGTTGTACAGAAGTTGTATGAATTTCATTGTGACTTACTAGGAACTTTGAGACTTGAGTGTTGTCCCGATTGGTCAACCAGTAGGTTGTAGGTTGTTTTTACTGCAAGTGATTCCAACAGATAGCTGATGTTAGCAGCTGTGAAGAAAACTAAGCTGCTCTTCTGAGTGACCAAAATAGAGGTTATTGTGGACTGATCTTGTGGTCTTTATTTGTGCTGAGGAAAACTGCTGCTCTTCTAAGAGCAAAGTCCATTTCTTTCTGCAACTCTGGCTCACAACGAAATTAAAAGAGCTTAGATTCACAGACAGAATAAACTAAAAGTGTCTTGGTGTTTCTCCTTGCTCCATAAATATGTGTGCCTGTCCCAAGAACAATACAGGTTTGAAATAATGTCATAGTTGTTTGTTACAGTACTTATTTGATAATTATTTTGTTATGACTTCTCAGAAGATACAAAAAGTCTTGGCAGTCACTTAATAACTCTCGATTGTTAGTACTTACACTTGTGCTTGATAGGAGGATGGGATGCTGCTTCTGATAAAAGCTACACTATAGCTTTAAAGCAACTGTTAGTACAGGTAGATTGTAGTAGGTTTTGTCCTCAATGTAGAGTGCTGAAAGTTGGCATGCGCTTAGCTATTGAAGGTCATTGAAGGTGTTCAGAAGGAGACTTGATGGGGTGCTTGGTGCCATGGGTTAGCTGTTTGGGTGGGTTGGATTGGTTGATGGGTTGGACACGATGATCTTGAAGGTCTCTTCCAACCTGGTTTGGTTTATTCTAATAAAGGTTTATTCTAATAAAGGCTACAGGCTAAAATTAAACTTCTTGCTTGTGTAGTTAAGATGCATTCAAGGAGGAGGCTCACAGATCCAGTGGGACAGATCATTAAAGTTCTCAATAGCTTCAATAAAAATTTGTGTGAATCGCTAACAGGATTGGTGCTCTGAGCTTCACTGCACTGTAGTGTTGTATAGTGTGGACCGGAGCACTTTTGCTTACATAATTACCTTGTACTTTCAAATGTCTTTGAGTTACACGTTAGTGTATGGTAGTGTATTTTGCCTTTTTAAAATAAGGCCCATTTTAAAAGCACTTGCTATGAATTCTTACTGTTTCAGGGAGCTCTCGTGCATCTGTATATATTTTATCTTCTCAAACCTTAAACTACGTTTCCATGTCTTTGTGTCTTGCAGCTTGCATGGCATGGAAAAAGAAATTAGGACTTTACAACAGGTGATAGAAGGTTTTCCTAGAAAAAGTGATTTGTAAACAAGCTACTTCATGGGAGTTTATGCATTATGCCTGCCTTGTCCTTAGGGAAAGGGGAGAGAAACTGATGAATTAGTTATTTGGTATACAGCAATGGAACAAAATAACTATTTTAAACATCTGACACTTAAAGAGTGGTTTGGGAGCGAGACGTTTTATTAACAGTTGTGAAATTTACTTTCAAATTATTCAGACATACAAGAATGATGCTGAGACCCTTATGGTAAGAAGTTAAAGCCTCTAAGCTCCCTTCAGCCTGAAGTTGAGTAACAGTCTGATTACGTGAGGAAGAGCAGTGTGATCAGTACATGCTACGCTTATTAAAATCTTTGCCTCGAGTTGTTCACATTTAGTTTCACTGGTAGAAATATCAGTAATGCATCCGGGATGCCCTAGGTGGTAGAATCACACACCTAGCAAGTCTACCTGGCTCTCCCTAAAAGCAAAGATGACTGTGTGACTGGTATTTTAGAAATGGGTCTTAGATATTAGCCACATACTCATTATTTGCAAATTAATCTTAGAAACATTACTAGCCTTGTGCAGCACCTGTGTATAGACTTTGCATTCTCACTTACAGCTTCTTAAGCTGACATGGCTAAATATGTAAAATGTATGCATGTGTATATAAGCAAAGCAGACAGACCAACCTAGTTCAGTTAGTATCTTCTGTCTGCCTGTTCTCTGTAGTTATTTGCATTTGGTATTAACAAAGCAAAGGCTTTGGTAGATCTAGGCCATCTTTGTCAAATATATATATATGCTGAGAAGCAAGTGGTGGCGTCTCCTGTATGGATTTATGACAGGCTAATACACATACCAGCAAAGGGAGCCTGTACTGAAAGAAAAGGACTGTGAGTACTAAATACTGAACCTAAACCAAGGCTTTCTCATTCTGCTAATTTGTGCAGGTGGTGTAATTTCAACAGAGGTAGTTCTGATGGGTTGAGAAATCTTACTCTCCTGTTTGGTTATTTCTTTCTCCCCTTCTTTTATAAATTGGCGCCAGGAGACAAGATTGGATGAAATGCAGTCAGTGTGCCCTGACAGGAGGTGCTGACTGAAGAGTAAACATTTTTTCCTGGGAGAAAATTCTTTCATTTTATTAAAACTTCATTCTTTAGAGAAGAATATTTTGAGATTATTTTCTTCTACTTTTTAAACTGATGCTTTATGAAGTTTTGGACACCTCAGTGCCCCTCAGCTTTTAGGAGTAGATGCTGCTGCTGTGACTACACTGAATTATCGTTGAGCAAATGTTTCAAGTGATATGGCTCACCCATGTATTTATAATGACTTTCTCTTTCTTTCTCCCCAACCTCCTTGTCCTTAGCTTTTCCATGGTTTGGAATGGATATTGGTGGAACATTGGTTAAACTGGTCTACTTTGAACCTAAGGACATTACTGCAGAAGAGGAACAGGAAGAGGTGGAAAACCTGAAAAGCATTAGGAAATACCTGACCTCCAATACAGCCTATGGTAAAACTGGCATTCGTGATGTCCATCTTGAACTGAAAAACTTGACTATGTGTGGACGCAAAGGAAACCTGCACTTCATCCGCTTTCCCAGCTGTGCCATGCACAGATTTATACAGATGGGTAGTGAAAAGAACTTCTCCAGTTTGCACACTACGCTCTGTGCCACAGGAGGTGGGGCTTACAAGTTTGAGGAGGACTTCAGAACGGTACGTGAACAGTTGGAATGGGTTTGGGAAGAACTCCTTTGGGAAAGCATCATGGGAGTCCTGCTATTAAAACTTGCAGAGAAAATATTTTTTGTGTATTCAGGCAGACTTAAGAGTCTGGAAGGCTGAGTGTGGAGCAGAGGGAGAAAAGTGTATGAAAGCATGATGGTGGCAGCTGGATTTTTATTCCATTTCTGGGAGTATGTCATGTGAAAGGCAGTTCACGGGGTGAGCAGATGCCCTAGAATTTAAAAACAGCCTCTGCAGGGAGCATCAGAAGCTTATGTAAATCTGAATTACTTGAATGCTGCTGTTTATATAAACTTCAGCAACAGTCCTAGCTCTTAGGTGAGCACACTGCAAAAACGGGTTGTGGCAATGGAGGCATAGAGAGCCCTTCTACAAATTGTATTATAGAGATAGTCATTTGGAGACAGTTGCCTGTTGTGTATCTTCCTCTACTGAGATATATCTTCATTTATTTTCTGTAAAAGAATGACTAGTCTGCCTGTGCTGGTGCAGTCTCACTAAGATTCATGTGAATGATTCACTTGGTAGGCTGGGCTGACACTTGCACCTCTAGCTTTTGACCTTGTCTTGAGGGCAAGTGATGGCTGCTTCAGTTTAGGGAGCTAGAGTACTGATTTACCAACTGCTGTTGCCTGCAGTCCTTGGCTTTGTGTGCTTTGTTTTAATTCCAAACATCCATTCCTGCAATAAAAGAGATTACTTTTCTTTGGCAATACCCCTCTCCTACCAGATAACTAGATCCTCAGGAGAAAGATAATGCTGTAAGAAATCACCATGAAGTCTAGGAATTCTTGTGTAGGTGTAGTCATTGTCAATAAATGTTGGACATGCAAGCAGCTCGCCTAATGAAAGGTTATCAAGTTTCCGAGCTGCTCTAGTAGCTTGCTACTAGTGCCAGATTTCTTACTGTGGGCTGGTTGCAAGTCTTTTATGTCTTAGAGACTACTGATGATTGGAGTCTCAAAAGTTTTAGTTTTGTGTTATGTAAGGATGTTGGCACCCCAGCAGGACAGTGTTACTTAGTGTGCCTTCAGTTCAGGTGTTTGAGCATCCTTCCATGTGTCCAGGGCATTCTCCAGTGACAATGGAAGGTCACTTTGAAACTTCCTGAAGAGGTTGACTATCCCTTTGAAATGGTTAATCTTCCCAAATTCATCTCTTCTGCATCATGTAATAGCAGCTAGAAATGCTTACTTGGTAAGTTCATAACCCTCTTTCCCACAGCTCTATAGTTGAACTGGAAGTTACCCAGTGGCTATAGCAGCTAGGCATTTTTTTCCATAGCTTTGGCTTTGTCTGATGTAAAGATGCAAGTTTGCAGTGAGGGAGCAGTCTCTATCATCTCTGCTGCAGTAGCTGGTGAAGCACTGGAAGCTTGGGATATTTTGCTAGCTATTGTACGAAAATGCAAGGTCATAGAGCAAGTTATTGGTGGACTTAGGAATGAAATCCCATATCTTTGCAGTGTTAGTTTGCATTTTGTGTGTAGGTAGTTCAAGAAAAACACTATAATGGTTGGCTGGGGTGTCCTGTAACAGAGCAGTCAGTGAAGTGCCCTCACCTGACTGTGTGCTTTGGAGGCCTTCTCTTGGCAGTTATCCAGTTCCACACCTTTATAGCAAGTATTTCTTGGCTCAAAGTGTGGTATACATAGAGTATTACAGAAGCAAAATACTACCTGTTACTTGAAGATTTGCTTGCTTAGTCTCTCTAGGAGGGCTGAGTGTCCTGTGTCCTGACACTTGTATTTTCCTACTGCGTTAGCTCTTGTAGCAGCAGTTGGCTGTCTCAGTGCTTGCAAATTGATGTTGGACAACAGTTTCAGGGCTGCACTCTCAATGCATTGAAATGTTTGTTGCCAATACTTGGTCACTCTAATGCACCTGTAGAGGTAGAGAGAACATGTGCCAAGTCTAATATTTTGCTGTTGCAGGTTTCAGTATTGTATAATACCATTTATGGAGGAGGTTTTAAATGTTTCTGTTTCTTAGAAACAATGTAGAAAACTTTGTTTGATGCAATGAACAGCATTTACAAATCTGGCTAAATGCTAGGAAGCTGACTAACTGATAAAGGTAACATGCTTTTGTTCTGAACTCTTTATTTCCCTATGTACATGCTTTTAAGTTGTTTGTCTTTTGTGGTATTTCTAAATGCTTATGGGACATCAGAATTGCGTAGAACTGGGACAAAAGATCCAACATATTGCAAACCAACATTTGAATCCCAAAGAAGCAATCATTCTATAATTACAGCAGCTTTTTCTTCCTTATGTTGTTACTTGCCTGTTACAGTCTCTCAATTCTGAATCCCCCAATGAGTTAGGTTTGGTTTAGACACCTCTTTTGCTTTTGTGTATCAAAAGTAAAATTGAGGGGCATCTTCTGTTTACCCTTAGCCTGCCTTCCATGATATGGAAAGACAACTAAATCTACAAAGCTAGCTTGGTTTACCGGTCTGCTCCCTTTCATGTAATCCATTCTGGTGATAGGGGGAGACCTGGAGAAGACTCCATGGACTGCTTGGTGGCTGCAGGCAATAATGATCAGTAGCCTGGAAAATCGTTTGATTAATTCTGAAGATGCGAATGCTTCCCCTAGAAGTAGGAAAACCGATTCTAGACCACAGAAATAATTTCAGCAACCATGTGGTTATACTTAATGTTCACTGAAGCACATCAGTAATTCACTAAAAGGACTATTTCCAGCTTAGGGGAGTTTTTTCTGGGTTGGTTTGGGGGTTTTGTTGGGTGTTGGAGGAGTTTTTCCATGTTGTGTGTTGCTGTTGTTTGGGTTTTTGTCCCCCCTTTCTGAATGTCTAATCTTTATGGCCTTTTGACTTCATTTTCAGTTAGCAGTGGTTTTAAGGCATGGATGAGTCTGTTGCTTAATCCTCCTGCTCTATTGCAAAATTCACGTTGATTTCAATGGCTCAGTGGTGGAATTTTTGTGTTCCTTTTGTGAACAGGCACCTATAGAACCTGACTTAGCTTGGTAGAAATTTTACTGATGGCTTCAGTGGAAGCAGAGCCTGTACTGAAAACCATAACTTAATGAAGAACATTTGAGGCAGGGGAGGAAGGAAATATGTTACCAACACAAAATCAGGCCTTGACTTGCCCCATAATCTGTAAGGGAAAAAAGCTTTAAGAGTTAACTTGGCTGTTGGAGAATGATTTTGTTGTGCCAGTTACTAGCTGATTCTAAGGACTGACTTTGTGGATGACCCATGGACTGTATTTACCTTAAAGCAAGTGAACTCACTATCCTGTGGTTTAGTATTAGTAAGGTGTGTAACTCTAGATTAGTGTAAGACACTCAAAAATCTTGTTGTACCTCATTTGCTTGAAGAGGTTGGACACTGTTGCTCAGGCCATAGGTGCTGGCCTGTGGTGTGTAGACTGGGCTGGAGTTGAAAGTGGCATCCAGAGAATGGGTGAAGTAATCATGATGCCTTCTGTTACCATGAGCACAAGAAGCTAAAACTCTTCTAGAAGAAAGGGGGAGAAGCAACATGCATCTTTTCCTTGTCAAGAGAGAAGGAAGAGGTCCTTGCAGCTAGCTGGGCGAGAGGGCAGATCCTCTAGAGAGGATCACAGACAAGTGCTTTGTTTTGCCCCAGAGCTGGTGCAGCCTATCTTATCTGCTTCAGCTAATGCTGGGCTCACTCTTTACTTGAATTAGATTGTCCTTTGAATGCAAGTAGGTATTTCTCAGCCTCAGGGTGTGGAACAAAGCAGGGTTGCAGTTTGAGGTGAAGACAATCAAAATACAAAGGAGTTGAAGTGTGTGTTTAGGAAAGTTGAAAGAAAAAGCTAGACTGTAAACTATTATAAGAAAAAACTGGAGTGATCCAGAAGGCATATAAGAGCCAGAGTGATACAGAAAATAAGGCAATTGTAACTGATGATATAAAAATCTGCAAGATGTAATGTTCCTAACAGTTTCTTTCGGGAAAAAAAAAATCATATTTCTTATTGAATTTCCATGAGACAGTAGAACTCATAGCTGCATTTAGGTCTGGACATTCCTGTGCTTGATAGAACTTGGTAACAGTGTAAAGATTCAAACTGGATGAAATCTTTCATGAGTTGGAGCTTCACTGAAAAGGTGTCTGCATGCCAGTGTTGATCCATTAGACTTCAGCTCCACTCCATGTGTGTCATGGATGCCCTCAGCTAACTTGGGGAGAACTGGGCTGTTCCTGTTTTCCTTGCTGAGGTGGAAATATTTGCCATAAAGAAACAAATGAAATCCAAGTCTCTGATGCATGTGCTTCTATGCTTCAAAGCAGCAGCAAGTTGGTACCATGTTATTTTCTTACTGTTTGATACTTGGATACAGCTAAATATTGTTTTACGTCATCCATATTATTAAAAAACAGAACCCAACAAAGTAAACAAAAAAGTCCACCCGAAACTTGGACAGGCAGTGCCATTTCCCAGCACATCTTGCAAGTGTACAGGAGGTGAGCTTTCATTCTTAAAATGGCATCTGTTTGCAGACACAGCACACCTTGTGTACCCTTGAAATCAGATGAGTTTTGTGAGTCTGTTGCTAAGGTGTGAACTGTCCTGGAAGTGTTCATTACTTCCTTGTTGTGTTGCACCTGCTTGTAAATGTGTTTGAAGTCCTGAGTCCCTTGTTTTGATGGTCCTGAAGCATTAATTGAAATCTAAAGTGTTTTCCTCCCCAGTATTTAAGAAGCAGTCTAAAATAAAGAGGAATTTCTACAGACTGGGTGTGATGCATAAAAATTGTTCTCTTAAAAAAAATGTACATATGGTTTTCCTGTAACCATTGTAAATTTTCCCTCCAGGGTCCTGTATACTACTTTGTTCTGCAGTTCTTCCTCTCATAGCACAACTTTGAGATAAAACTCTTCTAGAGAGGCACTATGCTGAGTATAGTTACAGGAGTGTAAAACAGGGTAAGTTGACCATTATGCTATCTGCCTTCACATTAGGAATTCTAAAGGGATGGAAAACATCTGCAAATGCCCTTTGAAAAAAGGTTGTAGGGGAAAACTTCAATTAGAGTGTGCTGCTACATGCAGCTCCCAATTTCAGTTTGCATTTTTGCATATAAACTTCAGTTCCTGCAAGAAGAGGTTTGAACAAGTAAAAGATGAAGACCACTGGAGTGTTGCAGATCAAGTGGCAGCACCAGAAAACACACGTTTTCCTACACGTTACGATGTTTACAGGCATGTCTTTCATGATGCAGTTTTGCTGCTTAAGTCATTATGAGCAAAGAAATGAATGGAGAAAAGGCAGCTCTAAATGCAGAGGAAGGGACTGGGAGTTGTGACTCTGGCTCTGTCTTGACTTCCTGTACAAGACTGTTACTACATTTCTTGCAACTGTGCCCTAATTTGTGTTCAGAAACACTGGTGGCTCACTGGGCTGTTTGGATCCTCAGAGGTCTGGTGGCTGCAGAGCTTGTGGTTCTCTGACTGAAGGTGAATAGATGTGGAATAGTGATGCCAACCTTGGTCGTTCCAGAAATTAAAACCAAACTGCTGTAACAATGCAGGAAAATAGTTGCAGTCTGCTATGAATATCATACATAAAGGAAGGCAGTAACAGGGCTTTCCTGCTTACACTATATCATCTGTTAAATATAGCAGAGAGCTATAAAAAGCAGAAGAAATTCTAGTATGTCTTTCGTATGTGGAGGGCTGGACCTCATAAACCCCTCTTTTGCTTAGTGCTTGCAAAAGAACCTTTGATTAGTTTCTTCTGTCCTTACAAAATTGTTGGGTTGACTGGAGAGTTTGTGGAAACAAGGATTTTTTTTCTTTTGTCTGTTCTTGCACTGATGCCAGAAGTGTTTTATCTTAGATTTGTATGGCTTCCTTGCTTTTATCATGCAAGGTCTGTCATCAATGCTTTCCTATTTATAAACCTGCAACATGGACGATACAAATGGAGCTTGTGGCTGGGTGTTAGGCCTATGGGAGGTTAGAGGATTTTGTAGGGATCATAAACCTGCTGATGACTTGTCTTTGTATAACAGTTCTGGTTCCTCACATGAGTGATTTTTTCATACTATGTCTATGTTTGGTCATGCTGAATCAAACGTAGACAATAAGGTGAGGAAATTGAGACTGCGCGGCGCACAACCTAGAGAAAGACTGTAGTTAGTATAGAATCTTTCCATATTTTGACTAACTATGTGCAGGATTAGTTGGATTTTAACCAAAGAAATCTAACAAGTGATGACTTGGTGGGCTCCATGCAATGTCTGTTGTGAGACAGTGCTTGAAGAATTGATTAATGCCCGGTGTTGTGTATCTCTTAATTGCAGCTTTTCCTCTTAACCTAATCACAAGAAATTGCTGAAATCCAAAGGAGCCTCAAGTTTTTTTGTAATGTTTCTTTTAAAAGTGTGTTCTTCTGATTCATGTTTGTCCTTTTTATTTGCTGGCTGCATGGTTCAAGTCTTTTATGCTGAATTTCTGCAATTGTAATTGTGTAACCATGTGGTAACCAAGAAAACAATTATGAAAGGATTACAAATGTTACAGGAGGAAATACTAAAACCAGAAGAAATAATGTCCAAGTGCCTCTATTGCCCTGTGAATAACTGAGTCTGTATTGAGGTCTTTGAGACTGTTGATTTGATTCTTTTGGGCTTATTTCTTTTATATGGCTCCAGGATTTGAGGACTAGCAAGCTGGACAAAGAGGCAAACCAAAGCGTAGAATAGCTGTTTCTTCAGGCAGGTTAGAGCTATGTGCAAGCAGAGAAAAAACCTTCAGGGGAGAGATTTAAATAACTCAAAAGAATGTAACGTATTAGCCGTGCCTGTTCTGCAGAAATGTCTTTCCATTTTATATTGGCTTACTATACCTTCCAGAATTGAAAACAGAAGGTGATTAGCCTCACAAATCTTCATTAGCTGTTATAAAAACATCCTCCTATATGCAAATGTTTGAGAACCAACTGTATTGTATAACCTCCTTTTGTACCTTATAAGCTGTTGCTTTTTCTGTTATAAAGCTGAGTTAGGTGAGACATCCTTAGCACGTGTGAGGATGCAGATGATTTGAGGGAATGGATGAACAACTTTACAGTTATTTATTTTCTTCCTAAAATAGTCTAAACCTGTTGTCATATGAAAAGAAGACTTTCTACAGATTCTCAAAATAGGATACAAGGGCAAAGGAATGAGATTTCCACCTGTATTAAACAGGCTTCTTGGCAAGTAGACTTGTTCAAGTACAGTCATGGGTGACCTGTGAGATCTCAGAGGGGAAGTTCTTTTTAAGCTCTTAGAGTTGTTTTTCTACCTTCTCTTATAGTTAAATTTTCATGAACATTTTGCTGGGAGCATAGGTCTGACAGTGTTTGGGTTTTTACATTGTTTTTCACCAAACACTGGGAATACTTGATTATTTATGAGGCATTTGAAAGTACTCACTGTAATTTGAAGAAACAGCTCTTTTGGATTATTGGTGACATATACAGGGGGAAAAAAAATAATGGAAAGCTCTTAAGCATAATCCAGTGCATATGTAATGCATATTAACATAAACATGTCAATTTTGTAAGGCTTTAAATATCTTGTTCTTTAACTGAAGTTCCTTGATCTTAGTGCTTCTATTGAATATTTCATTAAATTGCTGGGAAATGTTGTTGGATGATGAGTTAGAACACTTTGCATCCTGAGGAATGCTGCTGTGCAGGCATGTGTCAAGGTAACTGTCCAAAAGCTGCAGAATGCAGCTCTTCATGGAATGGGGATGAGGGGAAAGAAATGGGTTGTTTCCCAATAGTGGTGGGGGAGGAGAAATGTTTCCTGCTTGCAGAGCAGAGATTGTCTCAAGGGCAAAGGAACTAAACAACATTACTATGCAGCACATCGTTGTCTTGGAAGGTACCCACTGTCTGGCAGATAGCAAGATCTTTTTATTTTTGACTTTGTGCTTAGCCAGATCTTTGTACTGTTTAAGGAGCATAATGTGTTACTATTAAAGTGATCAAAGTGCTTCTGCAGAGCCTTTTGTACTTCTCAGTGTTATATTATACTAGGAAATGTTTGTTTATTACTTTCTTGTTGTTCTTTTGCAGATTGCAGATCTGCAACTCCATAAACTGGATGAATTGGACTGTTTGATCCAGGGCCTCCTTTATGTTGATTCTGTTGGTTTCAATGGCCAACCAGAGTGCTACTATTTTGAAAATCCTACAGATCCTGAACAGTGCCAGAAACAGCCTTACTGCCTTGATAATCCATATCCTATGCTGCTGGTTAACATAGGCTCAGGGGTCAGCATCCTAGCTGTGTATTCTAAGGACAACTATAAAAGAGTTACAGGATCCAGGTAAACTTAGTTTCATGTTCTTTTAATTCTGTTTTCTTTCCCCATTAATGAAGGGATAGAACCAGACAGTGTGACTAGCATACGCAGCCCTGAATTGTGCTTGTCTTCCCATTTCTTTTAAAAGCTCACCAGCAGCAAGGCTGGAATCGTAGGATTCATTTAGAGAAAGGGTCTGCATCTGGGAAATTATTGATGCAGTCAACTGTAGTTACAAATGTGTCCATCCAGAATAGTAGTAACAATACCAGTAGATCTGCTTCTTCCTTGTACATGTAATTTTTAATAATCTTAAAAACAAACAAAAAACCTCATCAAAACAGAAACCTAAAAGACTCCCCTTCCAAAAACAACCACCAAAGAAGCTTTTTGGATTTTCCAGGGTCCCTTCCAGAGCTGCATTCGGTTCCTCATTGCCTGCTGCACGTGACTGTCTGTGTCTTTTGTTGCTTTATCTGGGGCATATCTTTGTCACAATAAGCCATGAGCCACATTTCTGTGTATAGTACAGATGAACACAAGTTGAAGGGAAAAGGAATTGGTTTACTTGTAATTCTGTTTTTCACGCATAGCCCTTATGATATCTTTAGGTGTGCTTCTGATCCTTTCCACTGAAAGGAAAAGCATGTCTGCAGTGGGTTACTGACTTGTTACAGGTGATGAAATTAATACTGTCTTGTGGCTGGTGTGCAGAGCTTCCTGCTATTCAGATGCTGAATGTTACAGTGCTGCAAGATGTTCTTTAAAAACTTGCTGTAACAATCCAAGAGTACTGAGTGGTTTCCTTATCTGACCTCCTCTGCTTGGTTTTTTTGTGAATGGCAAGTGTAGTGTCTTTCTGATACTCTTGTTTACAGTGACTGCACTCAGTGGAAATAGGCTAACTTTCTCAAGTGTTAAGAAAGAATGAGGAAGGACATGAAGGCTAGTAAGTTGAAGTTGATCTGTTATGACTGAAGTCCAAAGTAAAATCTTAATGAATTAGTTAGAAACCTATTATGCACAAATACTCATTGATAAATTTATATAGTCAGTTGATATCGTACTCGAGCCCATGCAATATACTTAAGTGAATGCTCCTCCCTCAGTTCTTTGGAAGGCTGAGACTTTCAGGGCTGATTCCAACCTTACTTTGAACAGGAATCAAACAGACTGTTTCCTGCTACTGGTCAAAGGTAGAAGATTGATTTTTGGCTGCCTCCCCCTGCTTAGGTACTCTGCTACTTATTATTTTGTCGCTGACTTAAGTGAGCTGCTGGCTAATCATTCTTGCTCAAGGAAAACTCACTAGAGTGCTCCAAATAGCAAACTGACATCTGCAGTGTTTGACAGGACCTTGTTCTTAGCTAACAGTTTACTTAGCATATTTTTTCCTATTTAAATATTAAGGATTTGAGTAGTTCAGTTAAAATCACACTGGATGCTATTTACGCTAAATAGAAACTCAATTTAGGGTGTTTGTTTTCTCTGAGCGAGGAGTTCCAGGATAACAGTTGGTAGCTGTGCAGACAAACAGTGTTGCTTATGGGAGTCTGAAGAGCTGTAGTGAAAGTTTATTCAAGCTACTGGTCTGAAGGAACTGTGCTTTTTCAGTCTTGGAGGAGGAACATTCCTGGGCCTGTGCTGTCTGCTGACTGGTTGTGAGACGTTTGAAGAAGCACTAGAAATGGCCGCAAAAGGAGACAGCACCAATGTGGATAAGCTGGTGAAAGATATTTATGGAGGAGACTACGAGCGGTTTGGCCTTCAAGGGTCTGCTGTAGCCTCAAGGTATGTATTAATTGAACTGGTCTTAAGGAGTTCCTTGAGAAACTTACTCTGGTTGCTGATATGAGTGTGTGATCCCTGGACTGTGCACTATGTCCGTGTGGAAATGTCACTCTGAATGTGTTGTTTGGTTTGTCCTTGGATCTCTCACTACCCTTTGCCTTTTTTTCTTTTCCTTTCATTTTATTAAAAAAAAAACAAAACAAACCTCCAGGTATTAGCAATGCTTGATGTAGCTTGCTTCCATTTAAATTACAGTTATTGAAGAAGGGTCTTTGCTCATTGATCTGCCTCTCCAGTGAGATGCCTTTTCACATTTCAAATCTGTCTCGAATCAGTGGCTATCAAATCCAAGCAAATCTTATTAAATAATAACATTTCTGAGGGCTTTTAGCACTCCTAAATAACTTCTATTAAAAGGAATAATCTTCCTCACACAGCTTTGGTCATATGATGAGTAAAGAAAAGAGAGATTCCATCAGTAAAGAGGACTTGGCCAGAGCTACTTTGGTCACCATCACCAACAACATAGGTTCTATTGCTCGCATGTGTGCATTGAATGAGGTAAGACAGCGTATTTACTATGAGCTTAAAACCTTTATAAACAGAATTGATTGTCAGAGTACAAAAGTGCAAGCTGTTGCTATATTAGGTGTGAACTGGCCTTGGTAAATAGGACACCACATTAAACTTTTATTAAATTAAACTTTACTGATTTGTGTTGTGTATGCTTTAATGCAAAGTGTGGGGTGCTTTGAACTTCAAGTTGGTTGAGAGTGAAGAAAAGTGGACTGTAAAGATCTCCTTCAACTGTTGATGCCAAGAGCTGTTCAATTGCTCTCATGCTGTAACATACAGACATTAGCGCCTTTGTAATCCAAATTAACACTTCCAATTACCTTGTAGTTATTAATGGATCTTACTGTGCCCTGACAGATAATTTTTGGTTGGTTGATGGTTGTTTTGGTTTTTGTTGTGTTTGTTTTGGGTTTGTGGGGATTTTTTGTTAAATAGTGTTTTGCTTGGCTTGTTTTCATAGCATGAGTTCAGATGGTGTATTGTGTTAAATGTTTTGGTAGATGTGAGATCCATTCTATTGGGTCTGAAAGAAGAAAAGGTGTGGTCCATTTTACTGCCTCAAACTCCTCTCAGATGCTTGCTGGTTTCTTTCCTTTGGGCATGGTAACTATGGATGGATCGTTCCATTCATGTAGCTTTCCAGTTTCCAGCAGTTTAAAAAAAGAATTGACAAACAATAAAACACCATTAAAAATAAATAATTCCAAACATTCAGGCACTTCTCTTGAGCACACTCACATAGCCCCAGAAAAAACCCAAACCAAAACCAATTAACTCACTAGTCTGCCGTATCATTTTATTGGGTCCTTTCTAGCTTTTTGCTTTAGGAGAAATAGCAAAATAAGAAGTCACTAGTGCTTTGGGTGGGTCTTGGTTTGTTTCTTTTTTAATAAACTGTTACCCAATCTCCCTTTTGGTCTTTTCAAGACAGAAAGTTCCTATTCCTTAGTTTTCTCTCTTACAGAAGACACCATGTCACTTTTCTACTGTTTAGTTTTGCCTTCTTAATCTTTTTACGGTTCGAATTTTGAGATCAAATGATCTTCATGACTGTGGTTGCACAATAAATTTCTGTGATGGCATGTTGATAATTATTTTGTTCTAAATTCTTTTACTAAGAGTTTGTAGTTTTAAGAAACCATCCACAGTACCATCTGTCTTTCTTGAGTTGTGGTGGCTGATTTGGAATACTGAATCCTGAAGGCTTTCTGTCTCTTCTTCCTTCCATTTGTGTCATTTAACTTTTTAAACTGAAGCTTCAGCTGCTATTTTATTCCTTAGACACTGGGTGTAAGTCTCTTCAGTATTGTTATGCTGTTAATTTTTCATCCTTGCTCTCCTGAATAACTTTTTATACCAATAAATGTTGTGTTTCTTGCTAGTGTGCTCTTCTAGAGCACTTCCAAGTATCTTGAACAGTCCAAGTCATAGTGTAAGCCCTTATCAAATGCCACTGATAACCTCCTTTCATTGTGAAAAGTGGCTGCAGACTTTGTTGGGGGAGCAGGGCTTTGGCAATTTGACTCTCAGTCAAGATGATTCTCTTTCAGTATTCTCTTTGCTTTCAGCTTCTTTACAGTGTTGCCTTGTGGCATGGAGTTCAAGCAGCATTGTACAGGGCTATCAAAGCATGGAGAGCTGCCACAGGGAGCCACGTGCAATGCATTCAGAGGAAACAGGCTACTAATAAAACTAATGCTTCTGAGTTGCTGTGAAAGTTCCTAACATCCTTGTTTTGTGGGCAGGCTTACTGAAACTGGACGTGAGCCATATGATTTTTCTGAGGATTGCAGATGTGTAAAGTAGTCTTCATTTCACAATGTCAAAGCAGAATTTCTCCAGCGCTTGAACTAAATTACTTTGTCACCTTAGAGAATGAAAACTTTATTTAGTAGCTTTACATACTATTTAAAAAAAAAAGTGCAAGTAAGCTAATCTCCAGCTGGCTTGCTCTTGGTAGGGGGAAGTAATCCTGCTCTAAATCATCTTGACACCTAAATTGCCTTCGGGATATACAGCTCTGATTCTCACCAAGCTTGATCAATGAAAAGCCCAAATGAGAGCTTAATCAGTTGAATATACTTTTGTGGAGTTCATGTGTATTAAATTAGGTTTATGGTGAAGCTCACTTTCAGATTCTTTGAATAAATCAGTTTGTGCCCTGAAGCACAAGATTTGATAAGTTGGTGGTTTGTTGTTGTTTTTAATTGTGTGGGGCTTTTTGTGCTTTTTTTTTTTTCCCCAGATTTTCTTTGTTCCCCAATTATTGCAGTTTTAATATTGTGTGGAAAACGACTTGCATATGTGCAGGGGAAAAATGAATCTGGGGAATAAATGAAATATTTTGTCTGCAGAACTTCAAAGCAAAGTTTCCTTGCGCAGAATTGGCAGTGGGGCAGAAAAATTCCATAGTCTGGAACCATTTCTCTATACATTGTTTGAAACAGTCTGTCCTAGGCTCAGCAGAACTGCATCAAAGAAACCAATCTCCCTGGTTTATAATTTTCTTACTAGCAGAACATGTAAGTTGCAGCTGTATGAGGCTACTTGCAAAAATATGGAGGCTTTATAATTACATTTTTGATGTAGATTCCTCAACTCAATTATATTGGCAAATTTTTGTATATATTGCATTGAAGCTATAGTATAGCTTTCAACTGCAGGGCAGTTGAATGATTTAGCAAGATCCCAGAGAGTACAAAAAAAAAAGTGCATGCCTTTTGAAGGATGCTGCATTCTGGTTAGCTTGAGTAAGC
Organism: Melanerpes formicivorus; assembly: GCF_026170545.1. NCBI lineage: Eukaryota > Metazoa > Chordata > Aves > Piciformes > Picidae > Melanerpes > Melanerpes formicivorus. Next base: position 11,900,840 of record NW_027142358.1, read on the forward strand.
ATTTCCTCACCATTCCTTCATCAGTTTAAGACTTCCTGTCTTTCAGTAGTAAACAATTTGAAAACTATCAAGACTCCCTCAAGAGCATTTAAGAGAGCTTAAAAGTCAGTGCTTTCCAGGTCCTGAAAATTGGTGGGTTTAGTTCAAAAGTCCAGGATACAACCTTAACATAATTTTTAAGGCAAGGAATATTGGAAAATAAAACTGATGTGAAATTTGCATGTCAATATACACTGCAATTCTAGTAGATGTGACTGGTATTTTTAGATTAAAATTGTCAGTGTTGTTTTTATTTGTACTTGGTGCTAGGCACTACTTGCTTGAATTTCTGGTAACAGTTGCTTTGTGTGTGTGTATATGCAGTCAAAAAAGTAATTTTGTGAAAATGGTATTAAAATGCAGATTCTGACCAATTTAATGGTACTCCATTTACAGGAAATGAGTTACATATTTGTCTCCCCTTTGTCAAAAATCTCTCGAGAGACAAAACTGCTTTGTCAGAAGATTCAGAGTGCTCTTGGCCATGTTTAATAGCAGCTCTTTGGAATTTGAGAAGTTCTTATTTTCAGCCATATGAGTTCCTAAGAATGAGTATGAATGCAAGGTGATGCAACTGCAGAGTCTGAAGGAGTAGATATTTATAAACCACTTGAGTTACTTATATAAAGTTTTGTGTCAACGTGCTTGGTTTGAGGACATTCAGACACGTAACTCAGTCATCAGAGACTGGATGAATGAATTATTGCATCTGGATATCAGCACTCTTCATGTTGAGTATTCAAGTGAGGATATTCTGTCATGTCTGGTACTGTGCACATGAAATACCACAGAGAAGTGTGGTCTGTAGTGAAGTAATTGCTGCAGAGCCAGATGTTGGGCTTTACAGAGCTGTATGAATGTAGAGAAGTAATGCTTAGTGCTTCTACCCCTATGCTGATTTTTGCTGGTAATTCTCAGCAGAGGACACTAGAAGATACTTTACTAAGGCTCCTTCAAGACTCATGTAAAAGTTAGGTCTACAGGATTTGACCTCCTACTCAATGCTCTAGACCATTTCTGGTGTATGGTGAACATCATATGGTACAGCTATTCAAAATGCAAGTACAGAAGCATTGCAGGCAAATGCAATGGGCAAACCCAGGCTTGATAAGATAGTTACAGGGCATTGTTTAAGCACCAGAAATAAGCAACATGCAAACAAGGGGAGTCTGTGGCTTTCTTGCTGACACTAGTGCTATCTGTTCAAAATTCTTAAGGTTCTGTATGAAAACTGAGTTCAAGTGAGCTTTGAAACAAAGGAATGCAATGCATGCCAAGTGGCGTGTTGGCTGCATTTCAATTGCTTTTTGAAAATGGAAGCACAGTTTAGATAATAAATAATGAAGGATGCTTATTCCCATCTCTACATCTCTTAACATAATCCTTTTCAGGTACCCTTCAGAGGTTCTCACTCTGGTTTAATAATCACAGTGATCTCTAGGGTTGCTTCATCTAACAAACTGAGGGCGGGGAAGATGTCTTCAGTGCAGCCACATCATATACAATTAAAAGGAAAAAAAAAAAGGCAAAACCAACCAATCTCCAGAAAACAACAAACAAGATCAAGAACAAAAAAGCCCAAAACACCAAAAAACCCAAATCTGCCAACCAGCAAAATGCTGTTCATGCTAGGGAAGTCTTGGGACTGTTAAGAACATGTTGAGACTGATAGCACAGATGATGAATTTCTTTGGAAGAAAATGTCCTCTTTTTTCTCTTTCCCCTTTCAACGTCTCTGTTTAGCAGTCTGTAACTGCAATTACTGGTTTTAACTTTTCAGTCTGGAGAATTTAAATGTAACCCAAAATTCTCATTACACTTTAGTGGAGGGAAATGTACTTACTGAATGAGGCAAAATAGTATATCTAAATATAATTTTTCCTGGTCTGCTTTTCAATTTTGCAGAACATAGACAAGGTGGTGTTTGTTGGCAACTTCCTCAGAATTAATATGATATCTATGAAGGTACTAGCATATGCTATGGATTATTGGTCCAAGGGACAGCTGAAAGCTCTGTTTTTGGAACATGAGGTAAGGAAATACGTATTGAACTTTCATTTGTAAGTACCAAAATCTTGTGGTTCTTCATTTGGTGAACTTAACAGGGAGAATTTCAATGCCATTGCTTTGAAGTGAAAGCACAAAGCAAGTTCTGCATAAATATAACTCTACATTTGTTCAAGAATGCTCTTTCCCTGTTAACACTCTTGTTTCATCTTGTGATACTTGTTGCTAAGCTTTGCACATCTTAGTTTTGCTTTCTATTCCTTTGCATCATTTTGCTATATAAACCTGAACTAGAATTAATCTTGGTAATAAACATGATTTTGAGGTGGCTGTCAGAGGGATGTGTTCATAATGGAAATGATGCTTCAATTCAGCACCATTGTAGTGGTTTCTATAATTTCTACTTTTTTGAACAGTTTTGGAGAACTGTGTAAGACTTCTCCCAGTATAAGGCCTCTTCTTGGACCTAATCAAGATCATGTTAAATCTGTTAATTCAGATACAGCAAATACTTTCTACATCAGGGACAATCTTATAAGAAAAGTCTTTTAATTGGCTTAATGACAGTGAAGACTACATGCTTATGCTTATGTTTTATTCTGAAATAGAATTGATTTTTGGTTTGCTTTTGCTGTGTTTAAAGGGTTATTTTGGAGCTGTTGGGGCTCTTCTAGAATTGCTTAAAATGACAGATGATCAGTGATGAAGCTGCTTGAAGAGATTCCTACTGCAGATGCTGCTGGATAAGAGTGAAAGCCACTACAAGGATGGAAATGAAGCCATTACGGTAGTTCTACCTGCTGGATTTGTAAATAATTCAAAAACCTTTTAGCTGATCTTTAACTTCTGGGTTTTGAGCTTATACTTCAGAATTCATACTGGGAATAATGAGATTTTTTTCTGTACACTGTATTTTTTAGGGGAAAAAAATGTGCAAAGTGGCCAAACACAGATTTTATGAATTTATTTTAAAAGTAGATACTGTTTAATGTCAGACCTGCAAGATGAGGCATCTGCTTTTCTTCTGGGGTTTACTGATTAGTGTGGTAATTTTAACTTCATTTAGTAATCACTCTAGGAGATTTTTTTATCTTATTTTCATGACATTTCATGATTTGTTCTTGGTTTCAAATGAAACTACAAAGCTGATGCATTTTAATGTGAAACGAGTTACCGATTATGTTTTGCTTTTGGTTTTTTGCCTTTCCTCATTAGATGGGACACTTTTTTTTTTAATTTAATACCCCTCAGCCCCTTCAGAAAAAAATGTAAATTTGCAAGCTTTCTGTGACTACATGGGTTTCTTGGCAAGACTGCCAGAAAACCTGGCAAGGGGGTTAAGTTTTCAGTAGTCAAGATTGCAGCAGGAACAGACTGCTAACTGATTTTGTAAGACTAATTCTCCTCCATATTAAAAATTCAAAAGAAGATGTGAACTAACATTTCAGTTACTGACCTGATGTTGAAAATCTCTGATCTATTTGAGGAATTGTGTACTACAGATGTTGTGTATGTGGTACATACTTGGCATTAGATGACAGAGGGAGGAGGTCGTTTTCATTTATTTGAAGACTTTTCTGTAGTCTGAAACTTTTAAGTTGACCTTAATCAAAACCAACTGATAATTGCATTATGCAAAGCTCTGTTTCTAAAACTAGACAAATACTGCCTAATGTTTTCTCTGGTTTTCAGCTGAAGATAACTTTCTCTCCAGGACACTTAAAATATGAGTGTTTATTCCAATAAAGTATTTTCTAACCTGTTTTGATTTGTGGACTGCTCTAGATTTAATTGTTTTCCAGTTGAATTGAGACCCCTTTGAAATCTATGTACTTAGATTGCTGCATAGCCTTGCTTTTCTTGGGCACCGTGAAGGCTCACATGAAAACCAGTCCATAAATTATTTTGACTTTAAAATCTGTATGTGATGTCACATAATGTGAAGAGCTCAGCAGAGGAGCAGTGTAAAATTCAGACACTTGTATTCTCCAGTATATTTTTGGAAGGGGGTTTATTTCACCTTTTGAGTAGTCATTAATTTCTGTATCTCCCAATTGTTGAAATAAATTAATATTAAAACTGCAGTGTTAACTCGACTGATGGAAATAAAGACCACTACTGTTTTGACACTTCTAGTGTATCTGTGCAATTATTTATTGAAATTAATGATGTGTAATATGTAACACTGGTTTGTAGCACACATGACTAGTTATTTCTATAGTAATTCTCTGCAGTTTGACTTCTGGAGTTTGTTTGGGTTTTTTTTTTCACTCTTCTTTACATTGCTTTGGTATTTGAAGCTTAGAATCACAGAATTGTCAGGGCTGGAAGGGACCTCAAGGATCATCTAGTTCCAATCCCCCTGCCTTGGGCAGGGGCACTTCACTCTAGATCAGATTGCTCAGAGCCACATCCAGGCTGGCCTTAAAAACCTCCAGGGATGGGGCTTCCACCACCTCCCTGGGCAACCTATTCCAGTGTCTCACCACCCTCATGGGGAAGAGCTTCCTCCTAACCTCAAATCTGAATCTACCCATTCTAGTTTTGTTCCATTCCCCCTAGTCCTATCACTCCCTGACATCCTAAACTTTTAGTCCCTCACCAGCTTTCTCATAGGCCCCCTTTAAGATACTGGAAGGTCTCCTTGAAGCCTTCTCCTCTCCAGGCTTGAATAGCCCAGACTTTCTCAGTCTGTCTCCATAGGAGAGGTGCTCCAGCCCTCTGATCATCCTTGTGGCCCTTCTCTGGACACATTGCAGCACGTCCATATCATTCCTGCAACAGGGGCTCCAGAACTGGACACAGTACTCCAGGTGGGGTCTCACCAGAGCAGAGTAGAGAGGCAGAATGACCTCCCTTGACCTGCTGGCTATGCTTCTCTTAATGCAGCTCAGAATAGATGTTTGGCTTTCTGGGCTGCAGGTGCACACTGATGGCTCACATTGAGCTTCTTGTCCACCAGTACCTTCAAGTCCTTTCTTCAGGGCTCCTCTCAAGCCAGTCACTGCCCAGCCTATATTGGTGCTTGGGATTGCCCTGGCTAAACTACAGCATGAGGCAATTGCCATGTTGTAGTTGATATTTCATGTAATCCTTATCTTGAGGTATATGCAGGCAGTTCTGTTCAGTGCCTCTAATTGTTCTTGAGCAAAATGCAGCTTTTATGAAGCTTATTTGCCAAGTTTTGCCTGCCACCAAAGATTGTGGTGAGGTTTTTATGAGGAAGACTTCAGAATGTTTAAAGGTAACTGCACTTAATTATGATGAACAGTAGAGGGAAGCATAACATCAACAATCTAAATAAGCCTTGTTAAAGCAGTGGAACTCAGAGGAATTTGTGGAGTTGGTTGGTTTCAGAGGAGCTAATATTATTTTCTTTTATCTCTGTGGTCAGTTTTTGAAGGGATTATCTATCATTTAGATGTTCTTGCATTCTAAGCATTTATAGTTGCCTAAAGTCTTCTTTAGAATGTGAACTAAACAAATGGAAATCCTCTAATCCTAAAAAAAAAATGCAGAATTTGAGCCTAGAGCAAGACATTCAGAAAAATATATATATGAACTATGCAAGATGCACAAATTGAGGCTGTGTGGTTGAAGAAGGAAAGCAAAATTCTTGCAGCCCTAATGTTAGCTGTAAGATTCCAGGGGCTGTCAGGTAAGTGATCACAGCAGTTCTAAGAGAAGCACAAGTTAAAACATGAGCTTCAAAATACTAATTTGAAATCGAAAATGCTTAAAGGGTAAGTTGCCCCAGTTTAAAGACTGTAAGAAGAATAGTCTGAAGTGAATCCTCACAAATGAGCACATTTGGGGAAAATAACCATCACACTAAATATGTTGGAGAGTTATGAGAAGCCACTAAGTAGGAGAAGCTGGAAGGCAGAGTACGGGGGAGGAGAACCTCTCTAGACTTGCAGAATGTGCTTTTCTTTCTTGATGCCCTTGGCCCTCCTGTCTGCAAGGGCATATTGCTGTCCCATGGATAACTTTCTCACATGTACCTCTTCCATAATTAAGATGCTGGACAAATGGCAGAGTAATTGATTTCTAGCCCCGTTCCAATATTTTTGCTGTAAGGAAGCACTTTGCAGAATCACTGTCATGCATTTTTCTGATTGTATTTTGTATCCAGTTGCTGTCTACAGTCCACTTGATGGGAGGGTTCTTTGTCTTCCTTCATCATCCAGAAGTATCCAAAGACTCTGAAAACACTCTTGCCTGACTACATAGGTGAACCTCTACTCTAAGTTTGAGCACACCAAGCTTGGAGTTACGCTGAGAGCCTAGAAATACCCAGATCATTGGATCATTTTGGTTTAGGAATGAAGAAGGGTGAAGACTTTGCAGATTTAATATGTATTGAAAGCACTTGTTTCAGTATAAATTGATTAATAGGGCTGTTTTAATCTGGTTTCTTTTTCTGAGGCATGTTAAGGTAATTATTAGGGTAAGTAGGAGCAGAATGATTTGGGTTCTCTGTTCTCAGTTGTGGTGGCTTGTGATAGGATCTTATTCTTTTGGACTCAAACATTTGATGTTGTTACTTCCCAATTGTTAACAGTTTGACAAAAGTTTGCATCCCATAGAAAAAATGGTCTGTATTTTAAAGTTACGGTTTTTAGGCTAAACTACTGGGGGAAAGTTGTTAATGCTTGCTGGTGAGAGATGACTGTTTACTTGATGAGGTTCGATAGAGAAGAGTAGCATGGAGTACATGGGGACAGTACAAGTTGGGTGTTTGCAGTGCATTCCAACCTCACCAAAGCTGTCCTGGTGTTTCACTGTTATCAGTGCTTATATTCCCATTAGACTGTCACAAGATACTTGAAAGTAATTTTTGGCAGGATACTGCAAAATTTTAGAGATGGAAAAACCGTATGAGGTTGAACTGGTGACAAAAAAAACATGCACCATTGTTTCCAGTCAGAGGAGTTCTGCTGGGATCTGTTTTAAAAGTACAAGGTGGCTTTGAATTTTGCATTTGTTTTGTGTCTTGCTGTTTCTCAGTACCTGGGCAGTAGAGGACATCTGTTTTCTAGGATATCCTGGGAAATAAATGGTGGTTTAAACCTAAAAACCTTATCAATTAAGTATTACAGTTCCTGATTGGATCTTATTAGTTGCATGATTATTGGTGTATCTGGAGAAAAACAGGACTGTGAAGTAAGAGTCTGTTTTTTGAACCTCCCCCTTCTACCTTCCCCTCCAAAATCCCAACAAAAGGCACTCGGAGAAACAAGATAAATGAGTAAGAAAAGCTGAGGCTTATAAGGGGTAAGGGATCAAGCTACTGAGCTTGGGGAAGTGCCACAGCAGCATGACCTTTAGAGGTTTCGGGGATAGCATGAGCAAGGTGGGAAGCGACACTGTAGGGTAAGCAATACGATAGTTAGCTCAACCAGTGAGAGAATGGCAAGCAGTTCTAATTGAGATGTAAAGGAAGGGTTCAGCTAGGGAGTCATGAGCTAGAGGAGTTAATGGTTAACAGTTGGGCGAAGCACCGCTGTGTGAAGCACCCAGCCATGGGTGGTGAAACCATAGATCTCTAGTGGCAGGTATGCTCTCTAGGTGCTGGCAATAGCCTGAATAGCCTGGTCTTAAACATTGCTTGCCTCGGGAAGTGAGACACAGTAGGGGATGTACTGGCCTCTCAATTATTTTTCCTTCTCCCTGCCCCCCTTCAAAACTATTACATTGGCAGAAACACAGCTCTTTTCTGCTGGCCTTCAGCAGTTTGCTTTGTTGTATGCAGCTGTGCAAAACAGCTGGCTGCAGCAAGGGGTTGGCAGCCTCCTGCAGCTTCTCCTGAGGTAAACCCCAAGCTGCTTACAAATGCTTTGGTCCTGCATGTTTTATCTCTAAACACTGTAGATGCAACTATGAAGCACCCATTTAATGTTATGGTTTAAGACAATGAAGGAAGACAAATGGCATCCTGTTGTACTTAGAACAGCTATGTGTCACTCCATGTTCCTAAGTGGTTTTGTTTATTTTGTTGTGATGATCAGGACACTTCTAGCTTCAGCTGTATCTTTCAAAGTTGACAATTACACTGCTACCCAGCTTTTTGGATGAATGTCCCCTCTGTCTCTGCAAGTGTAAAAGTTAGAGCAAATCTGAACATCATGCCTAGTACAAAGCAGAATTTAACCAATTCTTTGATGTACCAAAGCAGATTTGGCAATGCATATACTGGGTTGAGTTTGACTTCTGTTACTGAGATCTCCATTTATGCCCATCCATGAGGATGTGGCCTCAGCTAACCTTGTTACCTCTTTCTTACAGAATATGTTAAGAGATTTTTTTTTTTCTAGGTGGTATGCTTTTTTGTTTGTTTGTTTAGATTCTTCTGTCTTGGTCTAAATTATTTACTGCCTTGAAAGCATCAAGGAGCAGTGCTGCTTAAAGCAAGGAAGAGCTTCATCAAGAAGAGGCAGCAGTCTAACAATGCAGGATATTATTGCAGTAGAGACATGAGTGCTTCAAGCAATGAGATGGTGTGGCTGCTGGTAGGTTGACACTCGGGGGTTTTGTGATTGGGGTTTTGTTTTGCGCTCCTATGTGTTAGCCAGTTGCACAAAAACAAAATGATTGGTCTCTGTTTATAGGAGTTCCTAATGTAAATGCTAGGTTGGGTGGAAGTGGGAATGCATGTGTGCCAGTAAGGATAAGAAAGTGAATGCCTCAAGCCCATAGGAAAAATGTCCTGATCAAAATGTTCTTTCACGCAAGCTTTTGTAACAGTTGCATCAGTTGGGAGACTGAAATCAAAGCATTGTTGTGTTAAGTCAGTAAATCATTGCCAACTGGCAGATGTAATACTGTGTTGACATAGTAGTATCAAGAGAAGTATCAAGAAGAAGAAGGTCAAGGGAGGTGATTCTCCCCCTCCACTCTGATGAGACCCCACATGGAGTACTTTGTCCAATTCTGGAGCCCCTATTACAAGAAGGATCTGGACATGCTGGAATGTGTCCAGAGAAGGGCCATGAGGATGATCAGAGTGCAGGAGCTCCTCTCCTATGGAGACAGACTGAGGGAGTTGGGGCTGTTCAGTCTGGAGAAGAGAAGGCTCCGAGGAGACCTTACTGTGGCCTTCCAGTGTCTGAAGGGGGCCTACGAGAAAGCTGGGGAGGGACTTTCTAGGGTGTCAGGTAGTGATAGGACTAGGGAGAATGGAACAAAAATAGAAATGGGTAGATTCAGATTGGATGTTAGGAAGAAGTTCTTCCCCATGAGGGTGGTGAGACACTGGAACAGGTTGCCCAGGGAGGTGGTGGAAGCCCCATCCCTGGAGAATTTTAAGGCCAGGCTGGATGTGACTCTGAGCAATCTGATCTAGTGTGAGGTGTCCCTGTCCATGGCAGCGGGGTTGGAACTAGATGATCTTTGAGGTCCCTTCCAGCCCTAACAATTCTATGATTCTATTTTGATCCACTCTGCTGAATCTAGTCTCTCTGTCCTCCCACTGGCATTATCCCATCAATATCCTGTCAGCATACCCATAGCCCGGAGTGCCACAGAGGCAGCATGGTAAACATGGTCTGTGAACATCTGGTTTGTAAAATGGGGTAATACAATGGGGGCAAGGCAGATAAAGCTGTTAGAAGCTTCTCCCCTGAGAAGACTGCATAAGCTTCACCTAGAGACTGAAATAAAAAAAAAAAAATACTACTGGAATTGTTTTGGACAGTGGGAATGCTCTCCTGTATTTGAAAATTATTTTTACTCTTTTTGTATTTTTTAAAATGAACTGTAAAATAATGCATATTAATTCAAAACAACTGAACCATTTTCTATTTTCAAAGCTAGCTAAATGAATCACACAATGCTGAATGTGATTAAACACGTAAGTTCCTTTTAGAAGAATGTTTTGTTTTGAACAACCTCACTCCTAGTGTTATTTGAATAAGGAAACAAATACAGGCTGTTCTTATGTCTCAAGCATGGAGCATGCTGTTACCCAGCTAGCATTCAGCATATTGCACTTGGCTACAACAGGCTGTACACATACAAAAAATCAGAACTATTTACAAGCTAAGCCAAAATCCCTCCCAGATTTCCCAGTGTTGTAGTAGCTTTTAGCTTAGAAAGTAAGTTATCTCTTCTCTTCAAATACAGCAGGTATGAAGTCTTCTTTCCAGCAGATTTGCCTGTAAAGTGTGGCACTCCCTATGTATCACTGGTTTGCCTTTTCATTGAGTTGGGAAGAGTGGTGCAAGGGAAATTAAAGCTGCTTTCTCATCATGACTGCAGACTGACCCATAACCCTATCTCACAATTTCTGTTACTTGACTATTAAGAGTTTAATTTCTAACCTGCCATACAACCTATACCTGTTCTGTTTCTCTTACCTGAAAGAGTTATAAAATCATCTTTGTCAGATTTCCATGAATCTCTGCTTCACAGCATTATGGGAATCTTTTAAGTTTCTTTTTATACACGTTACTGTAAAGTTCTCAGATACCAACCCTGGAATTGTAAGTGCCTTTATCAACAGGAAAAGAGCTGTTATATCACCCTGTGGAGTCCATTGTCTACCGGTATGAAAACATTATGGAAGTCTATTTTTCTTCTTCTGGAGATCATTACACTTGGCAATTGAAATGAGTTCCTGAAAGTAAGAGAAAAACTATGAGTTTGCTAACCAATTTGCATTTTAGTCCCTGACCATTCCATCTACCCTACTGTGGTAGGAAGGCAATGGTGTATGACTATCAACTCAGTAATGTATAGCCACAAGAAAATCCCAACAAAACACAAAATAACAACAACAAAAAAACCCAAACACAAAACCCCCAAACAACCAAGCAAAAAAATCTGTCTCTATAAACAACCATCAAATGACTGTGCCTAAAAACATACAAGCAAAGTACCTTGATTAGTGAAAGATCACTCAAGCTTGAATGAGAAATCTGTCAATGAAGAAACCAGTTTCTGTGCCTAGTCATAAAATTAGCAGCATTGGTCTTACAGCAGTTGAATACTAGATAGGACCATTTCACATCTCTTCACTGATTTAAATCTCATGTCTTGAGCAGGTAAATTTAGGCTCCAAGGCTCTATGCAGTCTCTATTCATCACCCAAGAAGTTGTATCCAGTCCTACCTGAAAGTATGCTTGTACACACGTGCCAATATGGCAGTCCCTTATGCTTTGCAGGCCCACAGCGAAGTTTTGAGACCTCATACAGGATCTGGGTGGTTTTGCAGCATGAAAACCTGGTGGGAAGGTGGGTTGGCTTGTACTGATCTGATAGCCCTTACAGGGGTGATGCATCGAACCTGCTCCTACCAAACAGTACCAGTGGCACAAAGAAGGGTAAGGCACTGTAATTTCCCCATCATATGGCATGGCCAGAATGATTTCAGCCCTACCCCCTTCCCTCAGGCCAGTGTGGTACCCAGGTGTGTGAGCACAGGCACAAGCCAGCCTGCACCTGCACCCTTCTGCCCACCTCTGGGTACCTCACTGCTCCCAGGTGAAGCCTGTCTCCTAAATGTACTTCTCATTTCAAGGGTCTGTTTGATTTCTGTACTGAAAATAACTCGCTGAGAACCCATGAGGCACCTTGCTTTGCTACTGCTGTCTGGGTGGAGGGAACTGAACCATCTCAGCACCATAATGGTGGCAGCTTGTCTGGCTTTGCCAGCATGAGGCTGATGCCAAAATGCAAGGTCACAAAGAGTCATCGTAGTATTTAACGCAGTATCTTGCTATGCATTGCAGATAATTTCTGATGTACTTTCTAGCTGGTTCTGGTTTAGGTCTCTGTCCACACATGCCTAACTCTCAGAGAAAAAAAGCAAACACATGCCTTGCACACATAGAGAATTAAAAAAAGAAGAAAGAAAAAAAAAAAAAAACAGCTTGAGGGTTGTGTTGCATAAGTGCCCCTGGAACTAATCTGGTACATCTCCAAATAAAACAGAAATCTTTGATGCTTGGAACTTTCTCTCTGGCTGAAATGACAACAGTTTCTTTTTGTTAACTCTGTAAATGTTTGCTGTAGATATTACCAATAGGCACATTTTATTTAAAGGAGTATATTAAAGTGTAAAATAAACTTTAGCCTATGAACACAACAGCCTGTGAATACAAATACAACAATTAGGTTGTAAAAACTGAATTGAAAGTGATCCTTGCTGTTAAGCTGTGTATTTCTCAGGTGAGCTGGAGGGAAAAAACACCCTCACCTGGGACAGGTGAGGACCTCTCCCTGAAAGTCCCAGCAGTCAGCAAGTACCAGCTGGAGTTTCGTTTTAGGTATGGCCAATTCTTGTTAAGTGTGTGGTTTTCTGTGTTGTGGAGTTATGGAGAATTGATAGTAGTTTACCATCTTTTACTTGGCATCATGCACTGGTTTGGAGAACAGAATAAAGAGCCTGCTCTGTCTTAAGGCTTTGAACCTTGGCTTTTTAGCTTGTGTGCTTTCTCAACAGCTGGTATAGGTGAGGGTGTTGATGAGCAAGATTTGACTTCTAACACTAACTCTACAGAAGAGCACAGCAAGCCATACTTGTCATCTAGCAGGTAGAACAGAAACACAATGCATGATAAGTTGTAGAGCCATTGACATAGCTAGTTCTTCTGGAGGAACATTCCTTTATGGACTGAAAGCTTCAGGTGCACAGTTAAGTGGATATGGCAGAGAGACTAGAATGACTGTACAAAGGTTTGTTTCCAAAAAAACTAATCAAAATTTATTATTCCCATGCTGTGAAAAATTCCAACATGTAATTATTTTTCTTCCTGTTGTGAAATGAAATTTAGACAATTTGAAAACTTCCTTTTTCCACTAATAAAGCCTGATAGCAGGAAGCCTAGCAGGCTACCCAGAAAAAAGGCATGTGACAGGCAAGATTTAGTTTTCTTTTTTAAGCTGCTGCCTTTATAGAGCCACAGAAAGACATTTCCATAGAACATTTGTTTTAGTCAATGTGTGTTTTCTAGTGAGAAATTGTTACACTGGAAAATTCTGACTACTTAGAGTTCTGAACTTTGTAAAATATAGACATTGAAATAATGTCCAAAAAGCTTATTGCATGTGCTCAGACAGGTAGGAACAAAGCTTGCCTTCACCTTCACAAAGGAACAAGTGATAAGCAAGTATTTTACATCCTTGTCTTAGAGTCAGCAAGACATGGACTGTAGCTGTAGAGGGGTAGCCAAAGGAACCACAGTTTCTCCAGCCTGGGATGTCTCTGGCTTAATTTCCAGGGATGCTGGGGCGGGGGGGTTGCATCCCTTTGGCTATAGGGTGCTGAAGGTTGTAGATCCTTATGTCACTGACCAGATCTGGAAATGTTACATGGTGGTCGAGGCCCCATCCCTGGAGGTGTTTAAGACCAGGCTGGACGAGGCTCTGGCCAGCCTGATCTAGTGTGGGGTGTCCCTGCCCATGGCAGGGGGGTTGGAACTAGATGATCCTTGTGGTCCCTTCCAACCCTGAATGATACTATGATCATGCTATTACAGTACAGCCTGTACTGGTGGCTGGCTGTATCAGGAAAATGGAGGAAATGGTAAGAGAAACGAGGGTAGTGGGGTTTTCAGTTTACCACAGATAATTGTATATAAAGATTCTATTAAAGAACATACTTTAAGAATATATATGCATAGAAAGGCCATTCATCAACTGTACTATGTACCTAGCCATTCTTCAAACTCTAAAAGCATTTTCCTTACCTATTAAATTCCATAGTATTACACTTTGTGATTATTTATGTGGTTTGGAAAGTGTAAAGGAGCATACAGGAATTATTCTTGTTTCCATAAGGACCAAACCAATCCCCTTCCTAGACATGTTGTCTTTGCCTGGTCAGATGAGGGGATGTACTCCTCTGATATCAGGAATACAGTAGCTCTAAAGAAATGGCATGTATAGTCCTGCAGTCCTGGAGGGACTAAAGTCATTACAGGTGCTAGCTGGAGCAGTACAATGGATCTTTTGTCTGGTGTTAACAGCTGAAACTTGCTTGAGGAGTTAAGAGTGTTGTTATAGTATTGCTCCAGAGAATCAAACGAAGTCAAGGATAATGTTTTGGTGATACCTAGCATGTGATACTTCAGTGCTGAAAATAACTTTCAAATTTAAATAGCACAAAAGTGTAGTTTAAAGTTGTTTCAGTGCCAATGGCTGGATCAGCAGAGTATGAGCAGTGTTACTGCCTCTATGTTTATATTCATGGTGTAGTTCTGTGATTCTCTGACCACATCCTTTTGACACCAGAGGGAAGAAAGCATCACCCGTTGTTAACCTGGACATCAAGATGTCATCAGACAACACAGATAACCACTGCCATTCCCATCACTGAGGGGGAGTTGCCATAAAGGTGCTGCCAACCAGAGCTGCAGAGGAAGTTTGCTGCTTCCCTGGTCTTTTGGATGGATGCACAGGTCATCTTGTAGTACAAACAAAGCTTTTTGTAATTACGTTTGTAGAGTATTTTGGCATGGAGAATCTTCCAACATGAAGCACAGTTTAATCCAGGTAAGGTTATAAATCTTTCCAAGAACTCTATTTACACAACTGTAAAAAAAACAAAAACAGAAAGACACAAACTCAAAATCTCACCAGGAAGGTAAAAGATACACTTTTTTTTTCTTTTTCAAGAACAACTTTTTGTTGTCCACAGAAGTGATGGGGAAAACCAAGCCCCTTTCCTCTACACCTGCTGTTAACTACCCCATCACGGGAAAGGGAGTTCTTGTGCTAGGGAAGCTGTGCTCTAGGTGAGGGCTGCTCAGCACACAGGTTCAACCCTGCAGGGTGCAGAAGGAGGAGGAAGCACTTGTAGACCAGTCTCTCCTAGGTATCTTGTGCCACTGTCCTGTACAGAGTAGCTCTGTTACCTGGAAAGGGGAGTCTTTTACAATTAATAATCTGCCCCAAAGCTGCCATGTCCTCACCCAAATCATGTGTTCTTTCCTATGGTGAAGGATTTTGAAATTATCCTGGAAGAACAGCGTAGCAAATGCTTCCCAGCCACCCTTTCCTCTCACTTTGTTTGTGTGCTCCTGGGAGGTTTGCACTTGCTCTTATAGCAGCACTGAAGACAGCAAAGGCTTGAGTGAAAGACAGGAACCAGGCAGTCCTTGTCTAGTGACTGTTTAGGAAGGGTTAGAAAAGGTCCCATTTTATCTTTGTTCTCAGGGAAGGTACCGTGGGATGCTTAATGTCCCTTAAAGACCTGCTGCTTCCCAGATTGTGTCTGAAAACCCATGCAGCATTCAGCAGGCCACTTAGTTTATCTTCCCTGGATAAACAAAAGGCTGCTGGAATTTGAAACTCATTCCAAGAGTCTAGGGTCCAAAGCCTGCTAAAATCTGTGTGTGTCCTTCCCGTGGTCTGGGGTTTTGAATGGAGTTTGGAAATTTAAAGACTAGCAAGCAATGGCAGCACGACTCCTAATGGTGTATAGGGCATGCTGTATGTAGATCCGTGTTATTTCTGCTCTTTAGTGTTGCCTCACTTTGGAACAATTTAAAAATTCCTTCTGAAATGCCTGAGCGCACTGATCCCGAAATCCCAGTACAAGCTTTGGGGAAAAAACAACACCTCTTAATGCGATGAAAACACTCGTGGCACTGTTGAGACGCCCTTTTCATGTTGTTGAAGGTACCACGCTAGGAGGGATTCCCGGTCCCTCTGATGACAGCTCGGCGGGGCCGTAACCAGAGTAAGGGGAAGCGCCCCGCCGAGCCCCCTGGGTCCCGCTGCGGGGCAGCGCCGGGCGGCAGCGAGAGAAGGAGGTGGGTGACCAAAGTTACCGGGAACGCTCCCGCGGTACGTTTAGCTCCTTATGAATCGGAGGCGAAACCGCGCTGCCTCCCCGCCCCAAGCGATGGGGGCTCCGTCCCGCAAAGCTCTGCTCGGGGGGCGGGCACTGCCCCCGCCCCGGGCCTGCGGCAGCCACCGCCCCGTGGGGACAGCGCGCACCGGCGGGACCCGCTGCGGGCGGGGCTGCAGCCTGCAGGTAGGGGCTGCGTGGGGCGCCGTGGGGTTCGTCCGGGAGCTGCAGGAAGGGAGGGACGGGGCTGCCCCGCGGAGAGTGCACGCGGTTTGGGGGGCCGGTCTGCGCCGCGCTAGCGGTGTGGGCAAGGCTGAGGGTATGCGAGGAGCGGGTGCGGAGCGCCGTGCTGCCTAGCGGCGCTTCGCAGAGCTCTGGTGGGGCTTCAGCTGAGTCGCTTTCATGCCTGCCTGCACCAGGGAACCTAGAACTGAAGAAACGCGGAAAAAATGTGGGCACCTGTGGAAAGTGCTCCTGACCATGGCAGGGGGGTTACCGCTGAATGCTCTTTAAGGTGTCTTCCAATCCAGACCATCCTATGACTCTAAATATAAGCCCCACCATTCAAGAAGTGTGTATATGTGCATAAGTATATGTAAGCCGTTGGTTAGGTAACAGTTAGGTAACATGTTAGTCGGTTAATGAATATACAGAGTTTCAAGTTCCTGAAAGTTATAAGGAAAACGTGATTCTCTTTTTTCCTGTTGCATAAGGAGAAAAAATAGACCTGTTCAGAGGCAGCTGTAAGAGGCAGCAGAGCAGGGCTGTGCTGTGTGCGCTGTGGCTGTCTGCACATGGACTATCTGGGCTGTTACCTTGACTCTCTCCCTTACACAGCCTGTGGACGTGGCTCCCAAAACAGCTCTAAAACCTGAGGCACAAAGTGCTCAGTGGAAGAGCTGTTCTGTGGCCTTCCACAGAAATAGCCGTGAAAGTGGCTATAGTGATCCCTTTCCTGAACAGCCTTGACAATTCTCCTGGGATGTTAAAACAATTAATTTCCAGGAGACTACTTAGTCCCTTTTGAGACTTCAGTAGGTGTGCAATAACATACATAGGACAGGTGGACTTGTCAACATGTGTCTTACAAGAAATCTGTTGTTCATGGACAGACTAAGTTCAGGAAATGGTTCCATTTAAGAAAAAATAAGCAAAAAGAATCAATGAGCATTACCTTTATTTTGAACTTTCTAATAATTTGCCACTTGTGTACTGTTTAATATCTTGGGGGTAAATTATTGACTAGGTATTTGGGATGAATTTGGGGTCGTGTGATAGCCTTTTGACTGAATTGATTTCATGAAGTTAACAAGCAGGTTGGGATAGCTGAGCCTGTTTGTTGTTGTAAGTCCCCCCCTGCAGTGGCAATGCGGAAACATTTCCGTTAGTGCTGGGAAATTGGAGGAGAATGTGAAACTTAATGAAGTGAAGCAGGATTGTATTTTGCTCAGGGTGATTCTATTATGCCTCTGTTATGGACATATTATAACTCACCTTAAATCATTAGCAGCTACTGTCTTTTCACGTTATTTTTTTTAAGTTTTTAGCTATGTAGCTCATTATGTGGCTTTTGGCTTATAGTTTTTCACTTGCATTATATTTAAACTTTAAGTTCCCATCTTTTGCAACAGTTTAACAGAAACTGTGTTTTGATAGGATGGCTTCTCAGCGCCTTCCTTAAGGGGTTTCCATACCTTTAAAATGTCTTTAAACTGCAATTTTATGCATTGTATGATTGCCTTTAAAGTGCAATCATTAACTTTTGCCTTAACTCAAGTTGGAAAATTACAAGGAAAGAGAATACGTACAGTGTTCAACTTGATTTTACATGGATTTATCAGAATTGATTTAGCTGATATGTAGATGGAGGAAACCTCAGCAAATTCTTTTCCCCCAGCTTTCACATTCACTTCAGCTTCAAGCTGTATTTCACTTACCTAACGAGTGTCTTGCTAGAGTACATCTCCTAACTGATTTGGTTTACTGGGTTGGTTCTCACCCAAGAACTGCAGGGAAGGGGACTAGCAGACCCCCCATGGATCCTTTCTAGATCTGTATTCCCAGACAATGTTCCTATGGACTGGGCATGGGGGCAGGGTGTGTGTGTGAAGATTTTTCAGATGTTTTGATGAAGACACAATTGCTTCCTCAGGGAGAAATTTGGCATGTGTTTCCTTAGACAACTGTGCTTGCGTAAGCAGCCCCCTGCCACCCTCTGAGCTGTACTAGTACAACCGTTTGTGGGGCTGCTGGTGAACCACACTGGGAAACTGCCACAGGTTCAAAACCATCTTTTTTCTTTGGTTATCAGTTACTTTTAACTCTGATCTTTTTGACTGTGTGGCTGCAGTGTCAGGGTTGAGAAGGTAGCCTGGGAGGAGGGAACATGTCGCGGGGAGTGGGAGGTAAGGGCTGTTTCTGCCAGCATTGTGGCTGATGAAAGAAATAATTGCTTCCTAAATTGTGGTCAGTAGTATGTGACATGTGGTAGTTGCATGGCAAATGTATCTGAATGCTTAGGTATCTTAATAGAGTTGTGCTTATGTAGTTAGCTATATACACAAATAACTGATCCTGTGTTTCTGTTGTGATTCTGAGTTTTCACCTCATGATTTTACTTTTGTGATGTATAGCTATCTATGTGCATAACTTTGGGATACATTTGCCACACTTCTCTCTTGCACTATGAACATTTCAAAAGACCAGTCTTCTAGAAAATAGACCTAGGCATTGTCAGTATGTGAGTTTTATTAATCAGATTATATTCAGATGGATAGACGGATGCCTAAAATCCTAAAAGGGAAAATGAAGTCACTCCTAAGAGGGTACCTCTCATCCTAGAGAGCACAATTGTCACCTGCATGCACTTAAACTCTTTTACATGGGCATATAATGTTAAATATGCTTTGGAATGTAGTGTAGACCTGCTGTTAAATGGTAGAAATGATTAAGTGAATAGCACTGTTTTAAGTGGTATGGGAAGACCGAAAAATCAGCAGCGTATAAGCCTTCTGTAGTCTGCTATAACTTATTTCAGTCTGGAGAGTATTGATGGTTTTATGCATTGTTGTAGGACTTGTACTCATTCTTACTTCAGGCATCTTGTTTTCTGTTATTATCCTATTTTTATATTGTATGGAGAAATTTGACTTTAGAACCAAAGTCAAAGATGTCCATGCTAATAATTCAGTTTTTCGTCACTGAAAATGAACTGCAAAGACAGTTTAGTTTTCTTCTATTAAAGCTGTCTGTGTTCTGGCAAGTGGGAAGAGCTGTTGTGAATGGGACTATATACCAATTCAACTGCTCTGGTTGAAGATACCCAGATGGAGGCTCTCTTTATCTGGATTGTCTGTCTCTCTTTGGCTTGTGGAATGCTGGATGTAACTACATGCAGGACAAGCTGTGGTCTTCTGAGTGAAAATCTTCAGAGTTAAGGTCCCTCATCCTTCTGCTTTTGCAAGAAGCATTCTCAATTTCTGTGGTGCTGTGTGCCCAGGTGCTCAGATGACACTTGTCTAGCATGGTCACAAGACACCAAGGTAGTACGGGTCTGGATCCTGTAGAATGCAGGTATACCCAGAAGGTCCATACTGTATCTTTCCTTTCACTGTAAAGGCAAAATCCATCACTTTTGTCTCTGCAGCCTTTTAAGTTGAGTGGGCCCCTGGGGCAACAGATCATTGCTTCAGCAGCAAGATAATTTACTCAGATTAGGCAGCAATTTGTAGCAGACTTCTTCCCCAAAGCCTGCAGCAGCTGGGAACTGTGGAACTGGCTTGAGGGAATGAAGCAATATATTTTATTAGTGAGTTGGGGTGACCTTAGTTATCATTAATAAAACTCTGAAAGCTATTGAATACTTGTTTCAGTAGCAGTTCAGAGTTGGAGAACTGCAGGTTATCCACAAAGCAGGGCATTCTTGCTGCTTTCCCTTGGGACTTAAAATGAAGCAGCACTTTGTTGTTGTTGTTATGTGTTTAATTTATTCATTTCTGTTTGTTCCATTTGATGGGATAATGAAATGAGAAGGCAGTAAATGAGGTGGTCTTCCATGTTTGCTTTTAGGCAATGTTATCTGTTTTCACTGAAGGAAAACACTTTTCTGGCTCTTGATTCTAAGATGGTTTTCTGGGCTTTGGTGTGAATGTTGTCTTGGAGTGCTATGTAAATCACAGAGAAGAATGAAGTAACTGTCTTTTTTTGTATGTGTTGTATATCTCGTGTGTGTTGTGGATGTACCTCCATGCTTCTGTGCACTAGCAAATGGGTTTGCAAGTTGATGCAAAGTGTATGTTGGGTAATGCTATTTAACTGAATAGAGTTAAAATTAATATAAACCCATCACTTCAGAGATAAACTGAGCTCCTTTTACTATAAAACATTCTCTTCTTTAACTGTTCTGGTCGTCACCTTCCATTTCAGGGGAATATTATCCTTGAATGGTTTTTGAATAAGTACATTAGTTGCTGCCAGAGGTTTGTCATAACAGTGTCCAGAAATAAAGGTAATGTGCAGCCTTAGTACACATGTGGATATTTAGTTAGAATGTACATTATTGTTCTTTTAACGCACTGGTACATTGTTTGTGGAGAACTAATTTATCACCTTTTACTTTTCAACTCTCCAAGTCTTTTTGTATGATCTGGGAGAGACTGAGAATTTTAAGTTTTCTTTCTGCTAGATGAAAGCCAGCCTGTGCTTATCAAGAGAAATGTCTCTTCTGGTCTTAGCAATTGGTGATGCCATCAAAGCAATATCCATAGCTCGTCAAGAGACATGACCAAACTTGTAGGATTCCTCAAATGGCCCAGTTTGCTGGTGTACTTGCTGACACACACTGTTTATACTCCATTTCTTCTGAGGCAGCACCATACCTAATGTTTGGAAGCCACCCTTGAATTCATTTTAAACATTCGGTAAGAGAGCTGATCAATATATAGTAAAAAACCAACAAAACCATTTCTTTATTGCAAAGCTGGTAGATTAATAGAAGAAGAAAACATTGTTTGGATATTTTAAAATTGAAAGATGTTTCCTAGAGGCAGGTTTTGAGTACAAAACCCAAGAAGATGTTTAGGTAACAACCACTAGACTCTTGCAATCCCTTTTCTGAATAGCACTTGTGAAAGTAGTTTTGAAGTTGGGAATTTAACTCCTCATCCTCAGTCCTCAGCAGGACAGCACTGGCCTCTTCTCCCCCATTGTTCAAGATGGAAACAGTCTCCCGTTTTTCACTTTATTTTTTTCCCTTCTTTTAAATTCAAAGTTTCTTTCCTTCCTTCCTGCAGTTTCTGGATTTCTCCCAAATGACTCACATTTCCCAGATGTGAAATGCACTTGGAAAAGGAAATTGTCATCAACACACTTCATGAACTTCCTGGATTGCTTGTGCTCTGCTGTGCTGCCCCTCCAACCGATAATGGAGTGGTTGAAGCCTCTCATGCATACCAGGGCATGTGCACATGGGGTTTCACCTACCTGTCTGTAGAGGACCTCATCTTCTTGCTCTTCCATGTTAGGAGGCCTGTAGCAGGCTCCCACTATAACTTCACTTGTTCCTGACCTGCCTTCAATTATGGCCCACAAGGTCTCAGTCATCCTATATATCCCCAAGTGGAGCTCCATGGTCTTTAGCTGATTATTGACATAGAAGGCAACACCCCCTCTCCTCCATCTATCCTTCCTATAGAGCTTGTAAAATCTAATCTAACAAACCAACACCATGTGTTTTGGCTAGGCATTTAGGAACCCTCTTCATAAACTGCCCTCTGCCTATTGACTTCTCTTTTCTCTCTTTCCCAAACTTCTGTAATTGTATTTCTTTATTTAATTAGTCTGAGTGGTCCTTGGGGCAGCTATAATGTGATGCCAGCAGTAGCAGGGCAGAGAGTAATCAGTTGAGCAAGAAGAGCCAGCTGAGGGGAGCAGCACCTTCCCCAATTGAAGGGACTGATTTAATGCAAGGGCTAGGTAGGTTCTCCAATTGAGCAATATTAGTGCTGTGCTCCAGCAGCATCTGAAGCATTTTCTATAGAAGCTGTTTTCATTATTAAGTGTAGCATTAGTATTTTCTATTTCCTCATCTACACCAGTTCAGACTGTTTCTCTATGCTTCTGATATTTTGTATTGAAAGTGGCACAGATGTTTAATTTGGGAAATGCAGTTGCCATAAAATGCAACTTGATGACAGCTGAGAAACTGGCATTGGATGAAGGTGCTGAATGTGCCATCACTAATGATCACAAAGGGTCTTCAAGCTCTCAGCAAAAATATGCAATTTATGTAATTTTGTGTTGAAGGACCTGGCTTCCATCCTAAATATGTGAACATCTCAGCAGTTAAAACAGGATGTAATTGGTGAACAATTAAATGGGTCAGGTTTAATTTTCATTTTCACAAAGTGACATGTGGCTGCGATGAGAATTGGCAGGGCAAAAGACACCCCTGTGCATCCCAGCCAGAGTTGGCTTCCTGTATAGGCAAACACTGATATTTCTATACCCCACTCTTTAGCTCAGTGGTGCACAGCACACATTCCAACCTTTGAACAGTTGCCATTTTGGTTTCCCTAGGGATCCAGATGCAGAGGATGTAGAGCAGTAGAGCAAGGCAATGCAGAGAAGAATAGGAAATTTGGGATGAACTGTGACTCATTCCCTGCCTGATCCACCATCCTCTGCTCTTCATGAAGCTCGTTTTTAATCTCTTTCTTGTTTGTGGTCAGAGTTCATTCTGCCAGTGTCCATTTAATTTACCCCGATGACTGGAAGTTGGAAAGAATAAAATAGAATTAACCCACACAGCTAGTTTATTTGTAATGAAGTTAATGGAGTGGAGACTAATCTCTGGGAGTTGCAGCCCACATGATGTAATTCTGCTGTTGCTTATGGTGCATGCTACACAGAAACAGCCCCCAAGTGACTGATGGTAAAATGATACTTATCAAAGTTGCTAAGTTCTCCTAGTTTGCCATAAAAGATGGGATAACAAGAGTGCATTAAATAAGAGCTCTTGCATAGACATTTCAGCCATATCTAGCAGAGACTTTTTCCAGAGAACTCCTTTAGTAGGCAACTTTACTGTTTTATCTAAATTAGGAAGTAAATCTTGGGACAATTGTGAAAAGCTGGTACATTAAGCTTGGACAAACTCCATAAAAATTAAAAAGTTTCTTTTATTGCTCCTAGAGAATACAGCAAACATGTAACTGATGTCAATGCCTCAGTATCAGATGTATCAGTGCCTCCTGACAGAGAAAGACTATGCAATCAGTGCTGAAGCATGAAATAAAAACTAGATGGGGAAACAATGTGGGTAAACCCCCCGAGGATGTAGAGGTGGTGACAGGCAGGATACCATGTGAAACAGGTGGACTGTGCTTTAGGGTGGCTGTGAAGGAGGAAAAGGAAATCAGTTGGCACTTGAGGACTGATTATAAGTTGGTTGGGATTTTTAATGTTTATTTTTTTTTTAAATTCTGGTGCATTTGGAAGTTTGTAGCAATTTAACAGTTATCATATGCAACCTGCCCTAACATGAAATGCCTTCTCAAGAAGAAAAATGACCACACGATGTAGGATTTAGAGCATGCAAGAGAGCTTTGTTCAGCCAAGTTCATAGGAAGACACTGATAGCATTATCTTTCAGATTTTTTTCAGACTACCAACATACACAGGCATTACTTAACTGGAAATGGACACATAGCTCAGTGAGAGATTTCTTAGCTGAGAAATAAATGTTAATTTAATTTTACTTTAGATTTTATTTACCAGTTTTAATATGAGATCGAGATTATCCTTTACCTATTACGTTGTTGATGTACTTATGGATGAACCAAAAGTTTTCTGTCACAAATGTTCTTTGGGATACTTCAAGTTACTCTTCAAGTAATTCAGAAGATGAAATTTAAATAATGCTACCATGATACATATAGTTTTTTTCAATAGATAATGTCAATTTCCATTGTAAATAGAAGATGTTCTAGAGAAGAACAAACACTAGGACCTGTTGTCATTCACAAAAGAAACTTAATTTTACCTAGAGGAGATTTTAAGGAATATCATTCTCTGATCTTCAAGATATAAACATTGATTTTAGGCATAATTTTTGTTGCCTGATAATTCTCAAGTTATTTTTGCTTCTTTTGTCATCCATGTAATAAGTTGTTTGTAGTGAAACTGATCTTACTAAAAGGATCATTGATAATGGGATCTAGTTGATGCACAATTACAAGGCTGGCTAGAATAACAGGGTAAGAGGATAACTAATGAGTCCTCCTTGTAAGTTTCTTGGGTTTTGGGTTCCTAAGTTGATATGTAGTGAGACTTTGACCAAACAATATTTGTGTAACTGTCCAATATGACCAGCTAGCAACTGCATTTCTTTGTGAGGGCTCCTTGGCCAATAATGCTAATAGAAAGCTGAGATAGAGGAGGCAGAACTACTTTATTTTATTTTTTTTTTAAACATTCATAACTCCTATTGGAACATGGTACCAGGTTGAAAGCCTATTCTTATTTCTCCAATCTTTTCCTGAATTTTTTAGCCAAGCATTTGGCATTTGTTTTCATAAACTTTCTAAAACAGTGGTTCAAGATGCTGTGATAAATGGCCTGCAGTTGGTCTGTAGGATCACATGAAACAGCAGAGCCTGCATAGTTTGCTTTTGAGGTGTTTTCATTTGAGAGGTTGCTGGTAGGAGTTTTTTATGGGAGATTTGAAAGACTGGGCTGGTTCTGTGGCTGTAAATGTTGTGCTGCTTTCAGCTGCTCTAATTAGGACAGGGTTTAATAGGAAGAAGAGATGGAGCATTTACATCAGTTCTTTCACTGCCAGTTCTTAGATAAATTTCTAGAGGACTTTCTTAGATAGCATCAGTCTCTTTCTGTCTTTCTTTAATTCCCCCCTTTTCAAGTCCTTTATAACTTCACCTTTTACGGGTTTTTGTATCATTGCTGTCTAACATTTAACAAGGTGACTCCCTAACATCTTGTCTTGATGCTCCATATGGGCTTTTTTCTCTTTGTTTTATAGCTATCTGCCTTTTCAGTGCAGTTGTTGAAAAGACAGATACAATCTGAGGAAAGTGGTTTCCTGTTTTTCTACATACTAACTCATTAGTCCTAATGTAACTCAGAGTTCTCTTCTGTAAAATTTCTGCCCTCCCTACTTACAAGTTAGGTGGTGTTGGTTTTTTTTTTTTTCCTGCAAGAAGCACCCATGGGTCCTCTGCTGCAGTGTTCTTGGTCTCCTGCTTTTTATGAGTTACCATAATTCCATCCTTCTTGTGGTCAGCTATTTTTTCAAGCATTCTCTCCAATTATATTTCCATTCCTTAAATATGAACATAGGCATGTTTGAACACTTACTGTAGTATTCTTCTTGCTGAGAGTCCCATGGAGCTTGTACAGAAACACCAGAGAAAGCCTTTTAAAAAGTTAAAATAGCCAGAAATCTGGAAAGCAAACCATACATAATAGGACAGGTAGCCTTTATTATTTTTTTTTTTTTTTTGCATGTGTGTGTTTCACATAACAGAAGAAAAACATTCTCTGTGGAGGGAAGTGTTCTTTAATTTAAAATTAAGAAACTGTATTGCTGGGCTGCAATAGTAATTAGCAGAAGCACACCCTTAAGTAGCATGGAAAGTTCCTGCTGATCGTTTCTGAAAATGATGTAATCAAGCAGCTGCACCAGTATTGGCTCGGCAGAGGGAACTTGAGGCACTTTTCTTCAAGTATATTTTAACTTTTAGGGGATCTTTAAAACTGTTAAGCAAGGGTTTAGTTGAAATATGGATGACTGTGAGGCAAATGGACGACTGAGAATGAAGAATGTGATGATCTGCCACAGACACATCAGTTGTTTGTTAACTTTCAGTGTGTGATTTCACTAAGACAAACTGTTACTCTTGAGTAGGTGCATGTTTTCACAATGTGCATGTTGTCAAATATGCTGTTCCTGGTCAGAGATGTTTTTTTTTAATGTCATTCTAAAAGTTTTTCCTCTTGACCTCCATCTGTTTCCTTGTCTTTCATTTTAGTAGCTCTCAGTTTAGTAGCTTCCCTGCTGTTATGAGGTTCTGAAGTTTTGTGTGCCGTGACACACATACAAACCTTCTTGTAGAGACGTGTCCATTGGTATGTACATGTGGCTATAATATCTACTACATCTCTTTATAATATATTATAAATTCAATATAGAAATTGTATCTTATAAATTATGTCTTATATAATATTTTATGTTTTTATTTATTTATGTATTTATTTATAATAGAGTAAATGTAATCTGTGCTGTGACTTCTCAGAAATACCTAACCCTGTAAAGCAACATTCATCAGTATTTGCTGTTGGAAGCCTGTTTTGGTAAACAGCAGACATCCAGGTTTTAATCTTTCTATTTTCTTTTCAGTATTTAGACTTATTCATCCAATCCTTTTGGATATATATAGTATTTGGATATATATATAATATTGTATTATAATTATATATTATAATTGCTAAAGGGAAATGATAACAAGGCTATCTTAATTTTACAGAGTTGCTGAAAACCTCCCAAGAAAAACAGTGGTCATAGTGACAGTCTGCTATCATGTGATGTGTGTTTCCATTAGTAGAGTACATATGGCATCAAGTATCCTAATAGATGTGTTTCAGAACATAAGCTTGTGTGAACAAAAGGAAATAACCTGCCTTGCCTTTTCACACCTGATTTCAAACAAATCTTGCACATAGAAGGAAAGGATGATGAAATGACACTAACAGCAGCCCTAGAATGTCAGATTAATAGAGGTAATCTTCAAGATAACTTGTTCTGTAGGTATAGAATTTGTTTTTTAAAATAGTTCTCTCCCTTTAGAAGCAGTTGTGTACAATTCACATCTTGCAAATTACCAGCGAAATGTATTTTTCTGTGTGAATTGTTAAAAATCTGACAGTGCTGCTCAGACTCTGACACTGAGAACAGGGGGAAAAGGTATCTTTAAGTGCAGTTCCTAGTTTTACTAATATCCAGTCAGGAACTTCACAGACAATATAAATCAAATTAGTTTTGCATAACTTGCATAAGGCTTTTCCATAAACAGAAGGGCTGAAAAGATGACAACTGCAAAAAGCTCAGCATACCAGCATGCGCTAAGTACAGCACTGAGATTTCTAGGTGAGGACATACAGATTTCCCAGAGTCCTGCCTCCTTTTTGGCTTCCCCTCTGCTGAGGAGCATCTGAGTGTGATGTCACAGCCCTCCCAGAACACTGCAGAATGGTTGCCAGCTCTTCCCCAGGTTGTGACCCCCCCAACTAGGGATGTATGTTGGAACTGGTGTGCATCTATACTATTTCTTATCAGAGACAAGACATAAAAGCTGTCAGCAGCCGCAGCTTTTGGATGGCCTTTGTCACTTCTAGGTGTGTGCATGAAGATGTGTCTCCATAATTTGGAGCCTCTCAGTTTTACACAGGCACAGCTGTACTGTTGGTGCCTGAGCACTCCTGAGGTGCCTCATAACATCCTAATTTTCTCTGGAGAGGGCAAATAGCATTTGCTTGGTATCTCCTTTGCCAGGTCATCTACAGCTGACCTAAGAGAATCCTTATCACCAAAGTCAAATCTGGGATGTGTAACCAGTGAAAGAATGGAGAGTAGTGGTTTCCACAGACTGACTATGTAATGGTCTGAGAAAAACTGTTCTGTTCTCACATGTTCCATGGAACTTTTGCAGTGATATTCTTTCTTCAGGCAAGATTTTCCTGAGTATGGAAAAAATAATATAACAGATGTGGGGAAAGTGTCAGCTGAAGACAACTTTTAATAAAAAGCTTTTTCAGAATTTCCAAACAATTAGGGTCATATATTAACATTTCTTTAAGAATACAATGGAAACTAATACGTGCCTGATCCAGAGAAGTACACAGATCCTCACACAGATAGGAATGACTTAGAAAATGATTGGACTATCATACTTAAATTTAATAGTAAACAAGTAGTGCTTGAGAATGTTTAGTTATCATTAATAATATGTTATAAAGCTCAAAAAGTAAGTAATAAATGTAATGTTGTTAGAAATCATTAGAAACATACAGCTAACTGTAAATAAACAAACCTTCCACATCCACTGCCTACCTACCATGTGTTTACAGTAATACAGTTACACATGCTAGGTAGGCTCTGGTGAGACCCCACCTGAGTACTGCCTCCAGTTCTGGAGCCCCTATTACAGGAAGGATCTGGACATGCTGGAGTGTGTCCAGAGAAGGGTCATGAGGATGATCAGAAGATTAGAGCACCTCTCCTATGAGAATAGAATGAGATAGCTGGGGCTATTCAGTCTGGAGAAGAGAAGCCTCTGAGGAGACCTTATTGTGGCCTTCCAGTATCTGAAAGATACTCTGCTCCTCTGGCACCCCTCTTCTCTACTACCTGTTTAACATTCCTTTGGTTTCTATGTTACTTCTCCTGTTCCCGCATCCATGTTCTGTTCAGTCTGTCCTCTTTAATAGCCATCCCACTCCCTCATATGCACAAACTGAAGCAAATGAAGAACATTTGCTGCTCAGCATAGCAATGGGAGCTGGGCTGTCATACAATTTATCTTCTCTATCTTGATATATTTTGGGTGGCAGGCAATTGTATGATGCCTAGAACTGTGACATCCACTCTCTGATTAGAAGTCCTGAAGTACTACTAGAATACAAAGAGGTTGTTAATGTTGCTCTTATTTTATATCATGGGGAGGCCCCTCCTTAAAAGTTTAAAAGAAGTTAAAGATTTGCAGAGTAAACCATTCAGATTTATTCAGATAAATTACAGATAAAAACCTGTAATTATTATTAAAATTTGGTTTAGTATTCTTTTTGTGTTAGCCCTGTGACTGACAATTAGAAGTCAGGTTGGGTTTGTTTGTTTGTTTGTTTGTTTTTTACTGTGGTTCTGGTACAATCCCCTTAATGAACTTCCAGGTAAATGGTTCTTGTTAACCATTTGTATCAGTACTGGAGAGGTGCTGAATTTATGGAGACTTGAGAAGCTGAATGTGCTACTTATATAGATACATGTAATCTTCAGGCTTACTGACATGGAGAAGTAATATTTCAGTGGATCAGCCTGCCAATCTTCTCAGAAGAGCATAAACATTGTTTTTTTCTAGAGACAGAAACATCTTTAAGTAGAGAAGAAAGCTGAGGATATACAGCAGTAGCCTTGCAATGCTCAGAGTTATTGCTATTTAGGAACATAGGGTTGGAAAGGACCTCTTGGATTGTTGTTAAACAAGGCAAAGTTGTAATCATACAGCTCTTGATAAATAGCCTCTGTAAAATCAAAACAAGCTGTACTTTTCCAGTTAAATAGCTAACCCAAGGTGCAGAATGGGACATCTCTTTCTTGGAGAAAACAAATTAGATTAGAAATAGCCTTTGAATCCGAGGAGCTGTGTATTTAGGAACAACCTGGTTTTTATCTGCCTTCCAGACTGCTGAATGTAGTGTCTACAATGGTATGCAGGTGCTGGAGGGGTGAAGCAAAAGGAGGCTGAAAAAGTGCCATTTCTTGGCAATTCTGTTGATAGAAGCTTCTGCAGTTATTGGCATCTTCTGTGCTCATATCAAATATTGCATCTCACTAACATGTGCTCTGCTGTATTTGGTGAGATGGAGGAAGTTAGCTAAGGGGCTGGGAAGCCTCTGGAGGGGGCACTGGTCAGTGGGGAAGGGAGATCCCTGACACCATAGTATTAAGAGAAACCTGTGACATGAAGGTAATAGGCTATTATATGGTAATCAGTATTATGCCAACTTTGTGTCTTCCCATTAACCTGCTGCTTGGTTGAAGCTCATTTCTCTACGGTAGGTTGTTTCAGATAGGGTCATCACTGACCCTTCAGGATCTAAAAAATGAGCTCTTTCAAAACATGTTCAATATTTAATCTTACACATTTCTTACAATCTACACTCACATAGCACATTCTCTTTGTCATCTGACATTTTCCTCTCCCCTTCTTCTATCCTTTGCTACTCATTCTATGCTTTTTGAATTTTTTTTTGAATGAACGAATGTTGCAAATGACTACAAATAATGTTTGACACAACCTTAATGTCAAGAAAAGTAAGACAGATAGTAGAACTGTCATAGAGCTACATGAATAGAGTATATCTAGGAAAATATTAACAATGTCCTAGAGCTAAGCGCATAGAGTGGTAAATGCAGTAAATATATGCAATTCCATTACCTTTCACTCTAAGCATTAATTAATGTTCTCCAGCTATGCTTAAGCTGCTTCAGACTTGTTCTTCATAAAATTCATGCACATGAATGTTCTCAAAGTGACTTTGAAAGCTGTGTACATTGTTAAAAAAATAAAAGGGGGGTGGGGGAGTGGTAGGGTTTAAATTCAATGGGACTCTGTTCTGGGACTCTGTCTTGGTGTGCTGGACACAGAGACTATCACAAGTTTCTCAGGCCTCACCCAAGCCATCATCACTGTGAAAGCAGCAAATGGCAGGTACAGCCTATATGTATGTATGTATCTTACACTGATCCAGAAAGAAAATTCTGGGTAAGTCTCTTCTCTTACATACATCAAACAGGTGAAAGTAGGTGGTGTATTCTGTGCTTATTTATGCTGGTATATCTATTTGGGCCAGTTACTTTGGGTAAACTGCACAAAATCCTTCCACACAGTTCTAAAGAAATTGCAAAGATATCTTAATACACAGCTGTTTTATTTTGTGTAGCCAGGATAGTGTGAAGAAATGGAAAGTGGTAGGTTGAGAACACCCAGTATGGTCGGGGGGCTGTGTGCTTGTGCTCTGGGGCTGTTATACAAACCTGACCTTGTGCCCATTCCTCTTGCTATCCCCATATTCTTCTACAAATGCTGTGCTTTCAAAAAAACATACAAACTGTTTGGAAGATGAGGTGGCATTTCTTGAGTTGATGGAGCTGGCCAGATACATCAACACTGTAAACAGAGCAGCAGAATGAGGCAGGAAAAAAGCAATCCTTTGGTCCCTGGCCAGGCCACTGTGACCTTACCTGCTATTCCTCCATCCTATGTCATGAAACTGCTACACATCTTCGCTTCACAGTGTTGTGATATAATTATTGAATCAATTAGTTTAAAGAAGAAAATCTTTAAGGTGGAAAGAGGGGCAGGCACAGTGGGCAGCGAGTGCTTTGCTGGCTGTGTGCCACGTTTTAAAAGGTCAGTGGCTCCCGTCACTGTGCTGGCCAGTTGCTAGGCTGCCGTGGATTTTTGTGCTCTTTTCCTCAGTGAAAGGGACCTCATGATGAGGTGCGAGGTTATAACAGTGCCTTTTTAGTAACCTCACCCACTCCTTTCTGCTGGCTGAGCATACTGAGCAAGGGATGCTCTCAGGAACATTGTTTTCTTTCCAGGGCTCTCAAAAAAGCTGCTGAAGTAACTGATAAATTACATATATTGCCAAATTAAACCAAATGCATTAATTTGAGGAACAGAGTCACTGCTTAGTGACCTGTCAGGGCATGCTCTGTAACTAAGGTTTTCCTATGCATCAGCAGAATTTTTTGTCACCTTCACCCTAAATAACTTCTTTGAACTCACAGCAAAGCACATTTGCTTAATGCTTGAGTGAAAATGATCTGTCAAAGGTTTCAAAGTGTAGAGGTCTTTCGTGAGCTTTTCTTTTAACTCTGCTTTCCTTTAGCCCTCACAAGCAGTTGGAATTTTTATGCACAGCTGAGATGTGTTATAATAGCAATCAGCACTGCCAGCGGGGATCAGACCTTACAGTGCTAAAGGTGAAGCAAATAGGCCATAGGAGTCTTACCCCACACTAGAAAGGTTAAAAAAAGATGCAACATGAGAGCAAGCCAGGGTAGGGTCGGGAAGGGGAGGACATGGTTGTTCAAAATATGCGCTTTCTGCCTGTTCAGCTTCATTTTGCAGAGTCCACAATCTGTACTGTCCATGATATGGATAATTAGAAAACAGCACCAGAATGTAAGCAAATTGAGTTTTCTAAACTTACAAGAAAATTGACAGGTTGACAGAAGTGTTTATTACACGTGCAACAACAAGAAAGGTAATTATTTAACTTGCCTATTAATTAGTTCAGAAGCTACAAAAGGCACAGTACTCCTTGAAGCATGCATGAAGTCAAGTAGATGAGATTCGCACTAATCCTGATACAGGGAGGTTGGCCTATTTCTTTGTTGGCCAGGCATTTCTTATAATATGATATTTTTCTGTTGCTTGTAACCTCAACAAATATTTGCTTTTAGTGTGTAAGTTGGCAGGCAGGGTTCTGTGGAAATAACAGCAAGTGATCATGCAACCATCATGCAACAAATCTATGTTTGCTTAGTCTGATATGTCATCAGATTCTCAGGTATGTTGGCATATGGCTAAAATGCAAACTAGGGTCTCAAACACGATCTGAAGCTTGCCTGGAAAGCTGGGCCAGAAGTCTTGGCACCTGGCTATTGCTATTTGTTCATTGAAATTAGTTAGGATTCTGCATGTGGAGACTGTTGACTCCTCTGGAAAAAAAAAGGAATGTATATTTCTGCTTATTGAAGGGTTGACATTATTTCTTCTGGCATTTCTGGAATTTCCTTCTCCAGCTTTAAAAATCAAAACATAAAATGACATCTTCATTCATCCAGAACAGGCAGTGAAAGATACTGCTCAGATTCAAAATAAGAAGCCCTGCCTTGCAAATGTGCTGCAGAGGTGTGTCTGAAGTGCTCAGGATCCTTCTGTGATGTATCATCTGCTTATATAAACTTCACCAAACTGCATTACTCGTGATTGCCAAAAAACGCTCGGGCAAAATAATTTGAATTTTGTCAGTGCTTTGTTAGTTCAGGTGGTTGTCCTCTATTATTAGGGGTATATACAATCACCCATCTTAAACTTAAAGTAACTCAGTAAATCTACTTTTTGAGGCCTGCAGATGAAAAATGTAGTGGCTACATGATGGTAAGCACTGGTACTGGCTTTATTCAGCTGAATTTGACAGGATAAGTTTCTGGAAGACTTTATTGGCAGTTAGGATATAATCTATTTGTGACACTCTGGCTTCATTGGAATGGATATCAGCATTTGTGGCTAGGTTAGACAAAGACACCCACAAAAGATTTGAATTTTATTTTCCACCTAAGTAGGCAGGAACATGATGATTGTGGTGACAGGTTGGACTCGATGATCTTTGAGGTCTCTTCCAACCTTAGTGATACTGATACTGATGATCTACTTGATGATCTGTTCATTCACTGATCTGGCACGAATTATCACTGCCCTAGCCATCAGATAAGTTGTTGACCCAATGACTGCACATATTTAATGAGTCACTTTTTTGCTTGGAACTATGCAGAAAGGGATGTATAATTTACCCTACTAGTTAAAAATAATCAGTCATTAGTTCACAGCAGCTTACTCAAAATGTAACATAAACTCTGCAAACCTCTCTGTTGTTGGATGTATTCAGCGCATGAGATGTATGGTGTACTCACAAACTAGCAGTGCATGCTGGAAGGCAAATACAGAATATATGTGTCAAGTGATAAGTCCATGGATGTGTCTTTTGTATCACATGCCTGACATTCTCTAACTTTTGACTGCATGCGTTTTCATGTTCCCTCATCGATTTTTTGTGAATAATACTACAATTGCCTACACATGCTTTCTTAATTTACTTCATTAGCCAATCTGTTTTCCATTTTTTCCCTCAATTTGTCTGTTTGCGTTGGAGAGTTTGTTTCAGAACATAGTATGGAGGGAAGGAGGGTGTGAGTACACACTGGTACTGCTGTATGTTTGTCCTGAAGAGAACAAGTAAGGTCAAAAAATGAAATTTACCCTTTAAGCAGAATGTTGCAAAGCTTGTGAAGAGGACAGTGATGTCATTAGGGTCATATGGGCACCCACAGAGACTTCTCAGAAAGCTCTGTCAGCTGCATTGACAGTTTTTCTCTGTATTAAGAAGTTGTCTCAGAAAAGGCAAACTGCCCTGGTCTCCATTTCATAGCTTTCATTGATCTTTTCTGTACATAAGTGCCAGCAATTGAATACCTTGGAGATGAGGTTTGAAATTGTAAACTCATTTGGATCTCACTTACTTTGTATGTTTTTTCTAATCAGCTGTAGGAATGAACTTGTAAAGACTGCATCCATCTGGGACCCTTTAAAGTCACTTAGGAGCCTCTACCCATGAGATAACAGGTTTGGTGGCTGCTTACAAAAGTTCTTATTACCCTAGTTGTGAATTCATACTCAGTCTTTGTGAGCTGCTATGTATGTTGCCATATCATACAAACTGCAGCTATGTCACATGTCCCATTTGAGATGTAAACTATTCTTTATGCAGTGTGAAGCATTTATGTAATCAGGCAGAGTGGAGCAATATATATCTTTCCAAAGAGCCATGGATGTGATGAGCAAAACAGGCCATTAGAGATTTTTCTTTTATCATATTTGAACTCTCTTCCAAGTCATTAGTGAATGCTATATTGTAATAGTACCTCATGCAGCAGTGACTTCATTATACTAGACTCCATATAAACACAGAGGATAACAAAGACCTTGCAAAGCCTTTATGATAGCATTCAATTTACAATGAAGCAGATGTTTGTGACAATGGAGGAGAAGAGAATAACGCAGGCTGCATTAGTACATGTTTTAAGGCTTAGAATGGGCATTGCTTTTGGTTCTGAATCATTGGAAAGATTTGTACAAATATTTACACATAAATAAATATTAGCAAAGCCTTTTATGCAAAGAGAGAAAATAGGACAATAATTTTCTTTCCCAAATATTTTTGGCCTCAAGTAAAATGAGTGATAGCTAGCAGGCTGACTAGTACACAGGCACAAATAAATGGCAAAGACCTGGAACAGATATTTCATGGTAACTTTTTTAGCTTCTCAAGCTACATAGCTGTATAATATAGTATTTGGCATTTTTTGTGGATATATTTATTCACGGATCTTTTTCAAGGATACTGCCTCAACCATGGTTACCTTAAATCACTGCTCTAAAGCATTGACAAGCACACATTTTGTGCTGAGATTAGAACCAGTTCTTTTCACTGTTCACTTCGTATGGCCTTTCAGGTGCCTCATATGACATCACAGCTACTGGAGTTTGGACCTGACTTCTTTCTGAAAATTGCACTTGTTTTTTTTCTGGTTTTAACTCTTACACACTGAGTTATGCTAGCATATAGGGCTTGATTGT
Source organism: Melanerpes formicivorus (assembly GCF_026170545.1). Classification (NCBI taxonomy): domain Eukaryota; kingdom Metazoa; phylum Chordata; class Aves; order Piciformes; family Picidae; genus Melanerpes; species Melanerpes formicivorus. The sequence continues at coordinate 11,935,902 of NW_027142358.1, forward strand.
GTCTTGACTGATCATCTGCAATTAGCGGTCTTTGAAAGCCAAGCAGGTAGATGAGAATTACTTCTCTTATGCAGTGTCATTACAGAGAACTACTTACAGCCTAGTAAAAATTCAGCTAAGCTTTTAGTGTGTTGTGGGTTTTGTTTGTTTTGTCATTCCTGTTTTATCCTACTTAGTTCACTTTAAACTTTGGCATGTGTTTATATTTCCTTGAAATAATTTTGTAGTGGTTTTGAAATGCACCTTCTGGTATCTCTAGAAAGGCAGCTGATGAATAACGTCTCAAAGGTTTACATGAAGTGATATTTAGGGTTGGCTCTGGGATGCCTTGCTGTTCTGGGTTAGGGAGCCCTTGGTCTTGCACACCCAAGCTTTGAACATCACCTGGCTGAGAACTGAAAAGGCACATTATTAACCATGTAGCTGCTTTCTTGAGTTGCATTTCGGAGTACCTTGGCATCCATATTATGTGCTGTAACAGGTAGCATTTCCTGGGAAGCCTGTGGTTTTTGTGAGTGGAAATGTTGCATATTCAGCATCTGTCAAGGAAGTATAGCTACTCTGTGGAGGCTGCAACTGAAAATACAATTCAGGCCAGGAACTGGTGTGAGTCAAGGGAGCCCCACTGAAGGTAAATGAGCTGCAGCGACTGGCACCACTAAAGAGTGTGAATTACATGTATGTGTTACAACATTTGTGGGGAAAAAGATTACATTGTTCTAGGATATCACTGCTGGGCAAATTACCCTGAAATAAATGATGCCAGACAGAGGGCCAAATTCTGATGGCACTTTTGCTTCTTCCAGCAAATTTTCATAAATCATGTTTGAAAGACACCCCCACGTCTGTGGCATAAGCATGTGTGATGTACCTCGATCCCCTCTCTGCCTGGTTTTTCTCTCTCTTTCTCTTCAGATGACCAGTAACCCATGTGCCAGGCAGCCCCAGCCCACTCTGGGCAAGCCAGCTGGCGTCGGCCCCTACCACTGAGGCAGGGAGCAGGGAGGAGTCGCCCCAGCCTGCGCCATGGCCTCGCCCCGGCATGTCGGGCCTCCTGATGGAGGCTGGGGGTGGATGATCGTTGCCGGCTGCTTCCTTGTCACTATCTGTACCAGGGCCGTGACGAGGTAAAGGGGCTGCATCTTGTCTTTTTGACCTGTTTGTGGCATTACCCCCCTTTTGGTTTTTTCTCTCCCCTTAGGAAGAGGGTTTGGGGGTCTCCCCTGATGTCTCACACCTGCAGGGGTTATTCTGCTAAGCACAAACCTCTCTCATGCTACATTTTTAAAGGCTTCCAGAAATTCCTAAGGTTGTGGGGATGGCTGAGGGATTATGAGCCCTCTAGTTTCAATCTCAGATCCTCTGACAACTACTCTATCTCTCAACACCCTCTCCTTGATTTCTTATGGAATCAAAGCTTGGGGCAGGCAGCTTTATTTCAGGCTGTGGTTGTGAGAGAGGGAGAAACCACGTAGAGACCCTTTGGGTCCACTGTGTCCCTCTGGCCCCACAACTGTTCTCATTTTTGATAGTCCCAGTGGATTTTCTTGGCTCCTGAATCTGAAAAACCTGTAAATACCCCCTTTTCCTATTGCAGGCATTTCACATACCATCCTGACTGAGAAGGTCAGTGGCCTAGAGAGGAGGCCTCTCTCTATACCCTTCTGGTATCCAAAACATGCAGAACATATTTTTCTCAAATATAGAAAGAACAGGAATAGACTACTGCCTTGCACAAGCATAATATAGACATCTGGGGTGAGATAGGTTCCACAGCTGCTGTTGGGTGACTTTCATGTCAAGTGGAGACAGAGAAGCCTGGTGTGTGTGAACACAGACATTTAAGCTATGTTAAGCAGCAAGATAGACATCTTGGTAAGTGAGGAACACTGAGAATGTTGACAGGAGCACAGTGTTGTGTTAGACAGTCAGTATAACATAAATGTGGTGTTTTGCAGCTAAATTTTGTGCTTCTTTAAAAAATAAATCTGTCAAGTTCAGGGATCTGAAGTCTAGGGTCTTGAGTCAACATTATAAAGGGGTAGGGAAATGGTGACAAAAAGTGTTAGTTTATGTACACAAAGTTACCAATTCTGTGATAGCAGTAGAGGTTTCCTTGTGTATTTAATGCCTGTTCATATGTGAAATCATCTAATGGCTGGCAGACATTTAGAGTATCTACGAGAATGATGTATGTGCAAAAAAAAAACCACCCAAAGAAAGTGATTGTTTGTTGATTTGCAGGAGGGAAAAGGGATCTCCTGCTGATCCAGAAACCAGAATGAAAATATGCAGCCTTTTAATCCCTTCCTCTGCAGAGAGAGGTACAACAGTAACACTTGTTAAGCAGAGAAAAGTAACCTCTCCTGGAAGCATTTTAATAAACTATTGTAAGGTCCATGGGCTCCTGCTGTGTTTTGTTTCTCTGTTCATGAGAAGTTACTTTTCACTTGCTTTGCACTTGTACATCCATGAACACATAGCTGTAGGTGGTGCTGACTCTCTAAGCACGTTGCTGGACAGTTTGTGCAGATGTGAGTGTTACCATTAGTGAGCAACCAGGTCAGTGAAGAACTGAAGAGATGAGGCTTTCTGTACCAGTGAAGAAACATCACAATGTGGTGATAATTAGAGCTTCCACAGCTAGTGGATGAGGGAAAGGCTGTGGACCTTGACTATATGGATTTTAGTAAAGATTTTGACAATGTCTCCCACAGCATTCTCTCAAGAAACTTGCCGCCTATGGTATAGACAGATGTACTCTTTGCTGGGTTTAAAACTGGCTGAATGGGCAGGCCCAAAGGGTTGTGATAAATGGAGTTAAATCCAGCTGGCAGCTGGTCATGAGCAGTGTGCCCCAGGGATCAGTACTGGGGCCAGTTCTGTTTAGTATTAATGATTTGGATGAGGGGATTGAGGACACCTTCAAGAAGTTTGCAGACAACACTAAATTAAACAGGAGTGTTGATCTACTCAAGAGTAGGCAGGCTCTGCAGAGAGATCTGGGCAGGTTAAATCGATGGGCTGAGATCAAGGGAATGAGGTTTAATATGACCAAATGCCAGATTCTGCACTTTGGTCACAACAAGCCCAAGCAACACTACAGGCTTGAGGAAGAGAGGCTGGAACAGGCTGCCCGTAGAGGTGACAGAGTCAACATCTCTGGAGGCGTTCAAGAACTGTGTGGATGTGGAGCTTCAGGATATAGTTTAGTGGTCATGGTAGTTAGGTTACAGTTGGACTTGATGATCTTAAAAGTCTTTTACAGCCTCAATGATTCTATGACTCAATTTCATTTCAGTTAAAAATCATAAGTTATAAAAACCTAGCAACAGATACCACTGTGAAAAACATGGTATTATAATGTTCTGGAAGAGCTATCTGTCTGTATTAGGTTCTACACCAGCCTAATTATCTAATCCCACTGTCAGGGTAACAGTTGGACACAAATTTCAGTTGTGCCAGTGTAAAGCAAGGATTATTCTGTGACTGAATCACCCTAGCCTAGGTGCCTTACCACAGAGCACTGTTGGAATTATTCAGCTTGCACACATCATTTCACATCTTCATGTACTAAGGTAGCCCATAATTTCCAATAACCTGTTAAAATTTAGGCAAACCATAGATTTGATTTTCCTGGAGGCTGGCAAAGACCTTCAAGTGGGTACTCTTTATACTTGAAGAATGAGATCAGTGTTTTCTGCAAGGCAAATATCCCACATGCAACAGATTGGTGTTAAATGTTTTCTTTCCTAGGTGCATCTCCATTTTTTTTGTGGAGTTCCAGGCATACTTTGGGCAGGATTATGCCAGAACAGCTTGGATCCACTCCATTGTCGACTGTGCTACAATGCTCTGTGGTGTGTATTACCCTTTTAAAACTAATATGGCTGCTTTTTCTTCAGCTCCATCTGGGTTTAACATGTTCACAAGTTTGTGAAGTCAGCTGGTAAAGATAGATACTGTGGGCTCTCTGGGGTACGGTTTATCCAAAATGCAACCCTCAGCATAGCTAGACAGGAAGGGAGTGTCTTCATGCTATAGAAAAGAAGCAGAGCTTTGTTTTGTCAAATGATCTAAGTTTTCAGAAATGTATTTTTGTCAAGGTCTAGTGGGACAAGTTGTGCTTGAGAACTACTAACTAAGCACATATTTCATTTGCCTTTTGATTGGAATCATATTTGAGATTTAGAATAGGATGTACATCTTGCTTTCAAATCAAGTCACAGTCATTCTCCTTTTATCAAATTTGTATGTTATTTTCTTGAAAATTCAATGTTAATGAGAATACCATGCATCAGTGCAGCAGTTGTACTGAACTTCTCATGAGTTTACTTTAAAACTGTACAACTAGGTGAAAACCCATTCCGTAATACTATGGAAGAGGGTTAATCCATGAGAACTGCTGAACTACAGGGACACAGCTGTAATGGGACACAGTAGCTTTCCTGTGTCTGTCAGGTTATATCCTGGGGTTAAAAAAAAAAAAAGAGAGAGAGAATTAAAGATAACCTTGCCTTGGCATTGCAAGTATCAGGGAGGGAGAGGGCTGGTGATGACAGCCCATGGTATAGGCAGAGTGATCTGGGAGCCATCAGCGCTGGAGAAGTGCAGAAGAGGGTTAATAACCATGGTAGCAACCCTGGAGATAGTCCAAAAGATGTAAACCCTCTGCTGTTTGGGTCTGATGCAGAGCCCACAATGCCAGGGAGGCACCACGTAGGACATCTGAAATGACTGAGGGATAAAGTGCAAATTCTAGGTGGGGGAAGGTCTCACTGTTGTAAGCATGGAGTAACGAACAGAATGGGCTGTCACTGTGTCCCCTCTTGACCTCCAAATCTGACCCATAATGACTTCAATCTACAAAAATGGCTGCTGAGAAAGCAACTGTAAACTTCAGTTCTATACTGACTTTCAGAAAAATTACTTTTAGAACTATTTTGGTGCTCACATCATTGTGATAGGGTGGGTGTTGGAAGAACACTCTGTGTGGCTGTGATCACCATTTTCTCCTGCTTGCCTGCTGCTTCCTTTTCCTTGTTGACTGTTGCAACAAACTGTATATGAGGACCTGCTATTAACTATCAGGTTTATTTGTTTCTTTAAAGCTCCACTTGGGAGTTTAATCAGCAATCATGTCTCCTGCCAAGTTGGTATCATGCTAGGAGGCCTGCTTGCATCTGCTGGACTAATTTTGAGTTCATTCGCCACCAGACTGGAACATCTCTACTTATCATTAGGAGTTCTTACAGGTAGGAGGCAATCAGCTCTCATTGCTCCTGCCAGGAAAACCACACAGGAATGTTAAAAATTATGGTACTTCCAAGAGAGGTAGTCTTTTCTCCATGTCATATTGACACCCCACTGGTCAATAGAGATACTCAGGTCTGTTTCTTTCATTGTAGTAGACAGGCTTTGGCTGCTGCTATTGTAGGAGTTGTAGTCTGCCCCAAATATCTGCATATTAAAAATAAAATAAAATTGTTTTAATCAGAGTAAGTGGGCAGAGGAGCACTGGGTGAATACCTGGTACCTCAGCTGTGAACCTTATTTTTAGTTGCATTACATTCCATTTAAACAGCAAACAAATTGCTGTCTGGTAGTGTTGCTGTAGCAGCTGCTCCATTTGTGTTCAGGTATGGGGGAAATTGCCTTTGCTCTGTCCTAATCTCCCCGTGTTTGCTGTGCACAGCAAAACTTGAGAAGTGCCCATGGCCTCACTGACATTCCTTCCTCACTAATACTGACCTGGTAGCCACGGTGATATAAGCCCTTGTACTTGGTCCCCTGCTATTCAGTAACAAGTTGGTGGAATTACTGCAGTTCACAGGCTGCCAACAGCTTATTTGTTTTAAAAAAAATAAATTAAAAATCCTTATTGTAGTGCTTGTCACTCCTGTATTACAATGTTAATCTTTGACAAATGTGTTCAGAACAAATAAAAGGCTCCTTGTAGCTCAAGGGAGTGTGCCACATACCATGCTAATGCCACTGAGGCTTCTTTAGAGAGAACCACTGCGAATGCTGAGATGGAAAAGCAGTAGCACTTTGTGCATGGAGTTGTAAAGAGCCAGTTCTACAAGCAGTGAACTGCTAGTCTGTTGAGACTAATTAATGGAGAGATGAACTGTTGGTAAACACTAGAGGCAGTGCCCCAAACCAGAAAGGAGGTGGGAGCACAACTAATAATGGTCTAAATCCATGAAAGCTGCAGGACTTGAAACTGTGAGGAGTGAGGCTGAGGTGGGATGGGGGAGTGGCAATAAGTAGCAGAGCTCCTTCTAAGAGATATGAAGATATTTGCAGCCCCAAACTTTGCAATTCTACATTTCTCAGGACATTTATTGGCTTTTTTGCCAGCTCTAAAAATAAATGGTATGTATGCCAAATAGAGCTTTTGAGTAATGATGTCCAGCTCAGGACTGCTTCTGTGGCTCTGCTGCCCACAATCCCAGCTCTCTGCCCCGGTTGTCCCCTCACCTCCTGAGGCATGCCAAAGCAGGGGCACCCACTGTCTGGAGTCCCTTTAATCGACTTACCCCCATCCTGGCAGGCTTATTGCTCATTCTGCACAGTGCAGCCTTTGAGGAGGATGTGGAAAGCTGGTTACAGTGCTGGGTAATTACCTTCTCTATTGGCAAGTTCTGCCAAAGGGAATGGGAACTGTTTTTCCTTCAGTGCAGGACATTCTCTAAATCAGCTAGTCAGGAGCTCATTTCTGCAGCAGATTCAGAAATATGTTTTAGTGTTAGGCCAAGGATTTGCTGATTAAAATCTGCTTTCTTGTTCTGTGCAAACTCCTTTTCCCCATTTGAGAGATGGATCTTATTTTTTTATTAGATTGAACATTACTTTACTTTCTGAGGCTTTTTCTTTGCTTGAAGGCAGGGATTTAAAATAGTCAGGAATCCAAGCAACTACTGTATGGAGTTTCTTTAGCTGACTAAAAAGGTTTATTGTAGAATATTAGTTACAAACCTTTTTGCACTGTTTCAAAGAGCTGAAAATTAATGTTCATGATTTCAAGTGACGGAAACACAAAGTAGTGCCTCATGAGGACAGTGTGTCCAATGATATTGCACAGACCCTGGGACAAGACCTCATCTTGCATCCAGGAGAGAGAGGCTGACACACCATTTCTCTCACGTTTGTTGATTTTTCTTGTTCCTAAGTGAACCTCATCACTTCTTTCTGAGCCATTGTATTGTGGATTAATGATGATCCATTAGGTTTGTCAAGTCAATGATCTTAACAGTTAAAGAGAGGAGTCATCCTGGTTTCTCTTCACACTATGACTGGACTGTGTGATATAGAATCAGAAAAGGCTTCTTATTAATTAGTCCTGATGAAAATAGACTATTTGATGTAATGTAATGTGTTTCATATGTTATGCTTAGTGTTAAGCCATCCACACTGTGCTTTCTCTTCCAGGACTTGGGTTTGCACTCTGTTATTCTCCAGCCATTGCGATGGTGGGCAAATATTTCAACAAAAGAAAAGCACTGGCATATGGAATAGCCATGTCAGGAAGTGGAATCGGTACCTTCATCCTGGCCCCTGTGGTTCAACTTTTAATCGAGCAGTTTTCCTGGCATGGAGCTTTACTCATCCTGGGAGGTTTTGTTTTAAACCTCTGTGTCTGTGGTGCCTTGATGCGGCCAATTGCCCTAAAGGAGGACTGCAAAACTGCTCCTGAGTTTCTTGAACAGGATTATGTCCCTGAAGAACAGAAACGAGACTTGAAGAGAATGTCCATCTGTTCACCTTTAATCAAAGTGTGGTCTCATGAATGTTTATGCTACTGTTCAAGAAAGGAATATGACTTTTTACTGATGCCAGGTTTCATGGTGCTGGCGGTGTCAATTTTATTTATGGCTTATGGCTGTAGCCCTCTTTTTGTCTACCTAGTGCCTTATGCTTTGAGCGTTGGAGTAAGTCATCACCAGGCTGCCTTTCTCATGTCCATACTTGGTGTCATAGACATCATTGGTAATGTCACCTTTGGATGGCTGACAGACAGAAGGTAATGGTTTATGGCTAAGCAAGTGTAAGCTCTATCTGATGAGAGGCTGGATGCAAGGGAGTTGCAATAGTTTTCTTGTAGGTTGTGTAACTTCAAAAAGAAAGAAAACAAGACACTAACTTTTGTGAATACTTACTATTTAATGGTTTTGTCTTTTCTGAATTTGTTAAATTCTGATGTTTTGGGGGGATTTTTTTTTTCCTGAGAAATTATGGGTTTGTGCAAAGTTTTTGCATTTGACAGGAGGAATGTAACCCCCTGCCTGAGGTACATTGAGCATGATCCTCTGTACTTGTTTCCTTGAGCGTCTCTAATTCTTCTGCCTTTCCATAACAGAAGTTATGGAAAAGGGTCAAGGTTTGGGCCCAACACTGTCAGGCACATGCTCAGAAGAACTGACCAAAAATTGATACATGCTTTCCAGTACATGAGAATTTACAATGCTTTGGTGCAGCATCTGTGTCATCAGTAGAGACTGGCTATATTAAGAAGTATTTTGATTCTAAAAGATACATTCTTTGTGTATATTCAATTTGCGGGGAAAATCAGTCATTGAGGGGAGAAAGGGAATTGCTTTGCTCATGGTAATTCCAGTGTTTAAGGGCTGACAAAAAAGATCACAGCTAAAATAGGTATACTATAATACTTTTTGCATAATACTGGGAACACCTTGCTGAACTGGGATGCAAAACACTGAAACTTCAGAAGACTGTAAAATTCTTGTAGTGGAGCAGCTTCCCTCAGTAGAGGCAGGAAGCATGACAGACAGCATGAGCTATTGCTTACCAGCTGCTTTTGAAGCTGTAGGTGAGTAGCTTTCCCTGTGTGGGCTCATCAGAGTGGAGCTTTTCATCCTGAGGACTGTGTAAGAAAATGGACTAAAATTTGAACTGTGTAAGAGAGAGTGAGAGAGACTGAAGTGCTTCTTGTTGGTGCATAAAATGAGATGCTGTGTCCAGTGATAATCTCTTTCTTTTTCCATTTTGAAATTTGCAGGTGTCTGAAGAAGCATCGGCACTTTTGCTACCTCTTCGCTGTGGGAATGGATGGCCTTTGTTGTCTTTTCCTGCCAGTTCTCCAAAATTTCCCTTTGCTTGTGCCTTTCTCATTTACCTTTGGCTACTTCGATGGAGCCTATGTAACGCTGATCCCTGTTGTGACAGCAGACGTAGTTGGAACTTCTTCCTTATCATCAGCACTAGGTGTTGTGTATTTTCTGCATGCCATACCATATCTAGTGAGCCCACCTGTTGCAGGTCAGTTCACAAATTATTTTCCTATAATCTTATCACTATTTCAGACTTACCTGAGGGTGTGACGTAAAAAGAGAGGAAGAACAGCAAATGCACACTGAATGGAGGTAGCCCCGGGCAGTCAATCTTCATGAAACTTCACATGCTACTTAAGCTCTGTCTCAATGCGATGATTTCTACATAGAGAGTACCTGAAAAAAACAAAAAACAAACAACCCAAACAAAACAACAACCAACCAAACAAACAAAAACACACAAAAAACCAACCAAACCAACCAACCAAACTAGTATGAAACACCTGGGGCTTCTAAGAGCTGTTACATCATGACTTCATGTAGTTCAGAACTGTGCAAGTAGAAAGAACAGAAGATTCCACTGTGAAAATACATGATTTTGAAAATGCAACCTAAAGGGAGTTTCATTCCAAAGTTGGGTCTTTTTTGTGTGGAGGACTTGAGCTGCTTCTCTCCAAACTGCTTTGAAGGGGTGGGCGAGTCATCTTCATACTATTTGGTCACAAGCTTATCACTCTAATATCTATCATTTTCCCCATTGGCTCCATTATGGCAAAGTAAGGATGAGAGCTGTACTTTCACTACTCTTTAGAAAGAACTTGACATGCCTTTTAGTACTATAGTATGTATGTGTATATGTCTTGCATATTTTGTCTGCTGTTCACATAATGTCCCAATTAATCACTGCTCATGAAGCTTTTAAGTTGACTTTTCATAACAAAGAATATAACAAAATGGAGTTATTTTTAGGGATTCACGAATGTAGGGCATAAGTCACTAGATATTTCTATTTGAGGGTCTCATGCACACAATATTTAATCCCAAGGCTTTTGAAGCTTGTCTAAAGACTGACAGTTAAATCCATACTGTTGAGAGATGTTTATTTGGTCTTGTGGTGACGACTGTTGTGCCTTTTCTCATGGGTGTGACCTCTAAACAGAAGCCCATAAAAAAGACCTTACCTGACTGCTGGGGACAAATCCATTCCTGTCCCAGGAGGCAAAAGTATGGAATTGTAAACCCACATTGTTTGATGGTATTTATATGTGGTAATTCCAGAAGTTTATAAAACTCCCTTTGATCATACCATTTCTAAAGTACTAGAATTTTGGTGGGCATTTTAAAAAAATCATGATTTGTTTTCCTACAGGTTGGCTTGTGGACACAACTGGCAGCTACACTGCATCATTTCTCCTGTGTGGATTTTCTATGATATTTAGTTCAATGTTATTGTGCTTTGCAAGACTAGCAAAGAAAATCAAAAGAATGCATTTGAGGTCACTCACCAATGATATTAGCACCAAACAGCACATCTGGACAAATGGAGCAATAGCTTATTCTGTCACAGCAGAATTAGATCAAAAGGATGGTGAATTTTTGGCTGCGGATACAAACATCTATGGCAACAGATGACAAGTGCGCAAGATTCAGTGGTGCACAGCCACCACGGAGACAGAGGTGGTTCTGTAGCACTAGGCTGTTCAAGATACTCCTCCTGTGAAACAAGGCATCTTTCAATTAGATTTTTCTATTGTGTTTTAGTTGGCTCAAATCTACATAGAGCAACAGTAAGAATAAGTTAATGCAATACTATAAGAAAGTTAGACTGAAAATAAACACAGTTTCTAGGTACAAATGTTCACAGATTTATTTCAAATGTATTATATTGACTCCACAGGTAATCTTAAATATGCTAATTGGCAATAATAATAAAAAAACCCTGTAATCAGTCACCAAAGCTGAACAATAAAGTTGAGATTATTTCAGAAGTAGTTTTAATGATGTAAGTTTTTTTGCTTTTTTGGTCTGTTATGTTTCAAGGCACCAATAATACACACCACCAAAATACCTCCACATTCATCAATCTGCATTGAACAGCAAAATTTTGAGGCACTTGCTGCTTTTTTTCCTGGATTTCATTAAAGCTTGAATTTCTAAACATTGACACTCCAGCTGAACCTTGCCTGGGAGGGAGAAGTGGTGCCATGGCTCTTCTGCTCTCTGAAGAGGAGTAAATTTGCACCAGGTTTCCTGCTTCAGCTCCGCTTGTTGGAAGAAGCCCAAAGGTAGCCCAGGAGACCAGGGGAAAAGCTCACAGGTTTTTTCCAAACACAAAGCCTCTTCCTCCTGTAAAATCAGCAGCTGTTGAAGAAATTTAGAGTTCATGCAAGCAGATGGCTGAGAAACTGCCCACTCTGCAGGCTATTAATAAAGAGGATGTTGGCAGACAAAGGTGCTTCTGTGTATTCCAGTGGCAAGCCTATCTCTTCTCGGACCCAGACTGTATCTTCAGATGGTACAAATTGCTCATTTGTGCTAACTGAAATGCTGATCAAGTCACTTGTCCTGGGTGGCCAGAACACAAGAGCTACAATTTGCCAGTGGTTTCCTGCTACTTGTATGAGGAATGTAACAGAGCTGGCTGCTTCACAGGAGCTATAGACTTAATGTAGCTTATGGGGTAAGTTACTGATGTGATGATTTAGTAAACAATGGGATATTTCTACATTTCCAGAGTGAAACTGTTGTCCAAAGTGCAGGAACTTCACATTCTGCAAAGCAAATAATTTCTTGTGTTTTGATGCCACATACAGTTGCATTGTGTTCACTAGCAAATTGATCAAGTATTTTTTTATCCATGCTGAACTAGTAGTTTTTGTTAATAATTTGCAGTGTATTAAATGGTTGCTCATGGTGTCCTATTCCACTCTGTGCTTTGGAAGGGAACTGATGTTTGCCAATTTGATTTAGATCAATCATACACCCATTGGGGTACAATGTCTTGTTTCATCTGCATATACGAATAGTATGTATATCGAGTAGTTTTATTTTTCATGCATACTTCAAATGTAGCATATTAAAATTGTTTGACTTAATCTGTCTGTGCTCAAACAAAAAACCCATCTCTCACTGTGCTTCTATAGAAATGTGGTAAGATCCAGTAGCATTGATCTGTGTGCAAAAACTGCTTATAACAAATGACATAACCTTTTTTTCCCCCATCTCTGAAAGGCAATTAAGTCGTGGGCTCTCATTTTGGTTTTAACCTATGTTCATAAAGAGAAGACAAAAATTATCCGCAAGTATTTTGTAATGAATTAGGAAAAATATGCACATTTGCAAAAAAAAAAAGAGTAGTGAAGATATGGTTTTAAATCTTAATGCAAAATTTTAATACATAAAAATGGGGAATAGTGTGGCCTCCAAAGAACATAATCTATTTTCAACAAGTTACTACTGTCTTTTACTTTGCAAATATTTAATTACTTTGTTTACCACACCATAACACGTCAGCAGTTTTTCATGCCAGAACTGCATATTGCAAAAGCATTATTGCAATAACACAATATGCATTTTTATCTAGTAAACAGTACTGTGTAATACATTATCAGCTTTTAAAAGAATATTTTATTTTAAAAATTTATTCAAACTTTTTTTTTTTTTTTTCCCCATAGGCTATTCCATTGATGTGTTTAAGGCATGATTTCTTGGTTTAAACAACTAATTTACCAGAAAACACTCAACTTTTTTCTTTATACACAGACTTTTTGTAGAAAATGGTAGAAGTATTTCAGGGTAACACTCTTTCTGCTTTGACTTAAGCCAGTGGACAAAAGCTTATATACCGGAATGACTCTGTCATGATTCTCCCCAATGAGAAACAGAGGAAGAGTAACAAGAAATCACAGAGTCACAGAATCACCAAGGTTGGAAGAGACCTCAAAGATCATCAAGTCCAACCTGTCACCACAGACCCCATGACTAAACCATGGCACCAAATGACTTATGAGTGGAAGAAACGGGAATACAATCCAGGTTTGCAAAGCCAAAATTCTACCAGTGGTCTACATAACCCAAACTCAACAGCTCATCTTCATTCTACCATGTAAAATGTTTCAGGCAGTGTGTTGCTGGAGTATATGGATTATACAGAGTTTTAAAAGAATTGCTCATTGTATCTGAAATGTGGGATTTTTTGTTTGTCTGTTTCAGAGATTGTAATATTCAGACTGTTCTCTACAGAGGGTGTTTCCTGCCATGGTATGGTGCAGCTGTAGGCAGAGATACCTGGGCTAGCTGTGAACAATTTCTCTGGCAATCACTGCATGTTCTTACCAGCCCCTGTTGAGCACAGATGGATGTGAGCTTGAATGGAGCACTGCATCACTGAGCCTGTCTGGTTTTCCCAGAACATTATGGTCTGGGGTCACATCTGTCCAAGACAGAAACACGCAGATCCTACCTCAGGTGAATCCTGCCTGGGATAACATTCCATTTCAAGAAGTGATCAAGATTCAGTCTAAATAAGTTAAATGGCTTACAACTGCTGAAGTTACTCCTTCTATTTACACTCCATGAAGTTCAAAATGGGGAAATCATCATTATTTTTTAATTTCTTATGTTCTAGTGAATTTTTTTATCAGATCATCTTTGGACCATTTAATAAAATTGTGCCTTGAAAAGTTGTGTCAAAATGACATTGGAAAATTTCAGTGCCTTCTGCTAAAGAAAAAACCCTGTCAAGAAAGAAAAGAAAAGAAAGGAAAAGAAAGGAAAGGAAAGGAAAGGAGAAGAGAAGAGAAGAGAGAGAAGAGAAGAGAAGAGAAGAGAAGAGAAGAGAAGAGAAGAGAAGAGAAGAGAAG